>NC_134981.1:17494279-17796676 GCF_965638725.1 Aptenodytes patagonicus
GATCATCTAACTTATACTGTAAGGTTTGGTTTTTATTTCAAATCTAATTTAATAAAGATGGGTCAATTGCAGTAGCTAATACAGAGTTGAAGTTGCACAGGAAAAGGTTTGAGGATATAATCTCTGAAATACTCTGCGTGGAACATGGACCTCTTTTCAATCTACCTTAAGACTGGTTTTCATGTAGTTTTTAAAACTTGAAGTGGAGAAGCATTAGTTTTTAAGAGAAAAAGAGTCAATGCAGCATATTTTCCATTTAATTAAATGAGCGTACAATGTAGATTCCAGATTCTTTAATTTTTACAGTACTAAAATCTGGTAAGATACCAGAAAAAGTTAATTGAGAAAGAGATACATCCCTAGAAAATGCATAATATGATATCTGTGCTTTAAAAGACAAACCCATTTCTGGTCCCTGATCTAGCACAAATTCAACAGATTCCACATGATGAAATCAGAGCATTTTGTGAGAAGGCTGCAGTAAAAAGTAAGACATGAAAACAAGATTGGGCTGAGAAAGGAAAATAGAAAATAAAAAGCACTTACAATAAGCATACTCTGCTTATGCAAGCAACCATGGGATGTCATCAAAATACTTGTCAGACATTTAAAGAGGCCTCCCAACAACTTCATGAGGTTGCTTATTGCATTCATTTTACAGATGGGTTAAACTGAGAAAGCATGAAATTTAAATGGCTAGGTCCCATGAGGAATCATTGGCAGAGCTGAGAACAGAAGCTCTCCCACCCAACTGCTTCCCAGTATTGACAAGAGCAGCCATTTTAAAATAAAAACTTTGAACTTGGCTTACAGAATCATAACTTAAAAAAAAAAGCTGAGATAAAAACTGAGATAAAATCCTCAATATTTCTTTAATAAAAAAAATTGGTTTCCATGTCCAGAAAAATGGAGAAAGGGTAGCACTAGCTGAAAAGAAGCAGGATTTCTCAGAAACTATTCGAAGGGGTTTGTTTTGAAGCCATTTCTAACCTTTATGCTAGAATTTCTGGTTTTACTGAAAAGACCAACTTTTTCCCATAAACTGGAGTGTTGGTACATCTGAATTTGTACAAAGGAAAAAATGGGAAATAGAAGGTCAGCCTACCCTTGGATTCAGAGAATACCAGCAAAACCACAGTTTTGGTATGGTGTCAATGTAAGCAGTTTTACACCAAATATTCTATCAGGAGTGTTCATAACAAGTTGTTCCCTGAACAGAGGAATCAAGGATTCCTATGGATTCGTGATCTGTTGTTCGTACAACACAGGCCCTCCTACAAGACCTCTGGTTCCCTCTCCTTGCCCCTGCCACAGCTGTTTCTCTCCCTGTCCGCTTTTGTACACCATTAGTGGTGTGCCCTCAGTTTTGCCCAGTTCCCCACTCTCTCTTCTCCTTTAATACTCACAGGTCTGGCCCTTCACTTCTATAGGCCCCACAACCCCTTCGGCTCCCCCACTGCAGCCCAGTGTCCTCAGCACCCTCTCCCACCTCCATCCTGCCAGCCTGGCAGCAGGCAGCATGTGTGGTGGTGGGTCAGGGACCTCGTGTGCCACTTGAGGGGCTTGTGTATGCATGCTGGTTAGCTGCCCAGCCTACCCTGCTCAGTAGGACTAAGTGGATGAGGGATGAGAGCACCTTGTCTTCCCGTCAGCAGAGGCAGTAGTAGCAAATATCTCTCACTCTCTCTCTTAATGGCAGGTGCTGTTCCTTCTATGAAATTTAACTGGAATTGGTAAATGGATTTGGGTACTATTAGGGGAAACCTGGGATACAGATGGATAGGGACATATTAGTACAGATATCACATGCACATAAACATAATTTCCCTATGCAAAAAATAAAGCACTATTTTATGAGCTATGTTATTCAGACACCTACTTGATTAGTATTATAAACTACTTGAATCAATAATAATAATCATAATGTACTGAACCTGTATTAACAGGGGGATGTGCAGAAATACAAATGACAGAAGTAAACACATCCATGCAAACAAAATTCAATGTCCTTCATACAAAGATAGGAGAAAGGAATCTCTCAGAGAAACTTTGAAGCCCTTTGTGACGCTGCTGACAGAGAAACTGAGGTATTCATTTGCTGTCCAACAAATCAATGTTGATGTCTATGATACAGCAGAAGTATGATGTACTTCTGAGGAAAAGGACCCTCTTCTCACTGGGGGCTCATAGAAGTTTCAGGAGTCCAGGAGAAAACTCCCGGTCACCTCAGCAGGCTTTGAAAAAGTACAGAAAACCTCCTCTTACCTTCCTGTGCACTGATGTCAGTATTCCCAGTGATTTTGCTTCAGTAACAAACTGAATGGAGAAGGAGCTACAGCTAAAATGAAAACTAAACCCCACTAGCACTATTTTTAAAGCATGACTCTGCTGCCATGAATTTTTTCCAAGAAATTTTTGCCCATCTGTCTTTAAAAGTTTGCCCTGGCCATATTTCCATCCTCCCTGTAAAAGACATTTCACATCCAGTTGAGTGTCATTAGCTGCCATTACTGCACCCGAAGTTCTGATGTTTTCTCACCTCCCACGCTTGGTCCAGAAAGAGACCCCATCAAAAACATTCAGAGACCTTAATGCCTCCCTTGCTTCCTTCCTTTATATGTTCTACAATTATACAGGCAATGAAGCACAGCTGTAACTAAAAAGCAGAATAACCATACCGCCATTGCTTAGTGATTTGACTTCTGAGGGAAATACTTGTTTCAGGACCATGAGATTGCAATAGGCTTCAGTGAGTTTTTTGCATATTTTGCTTTGATTTCCTATTGGGAATATTTCAGTGTATGGTCTTCATATAGCTTTCTGGCTTGCAGATTACGATGTCACTGCCAGAAAAAGATTTAAACCTAAAAAACATGTTTAATCTATTGTGCCTGTATTATGACAGAGTTTTATTTGATCTTGGCAGTTCAAACATCTTTGGGGAACAGTTGAAAACATCTTTCTAAACTCATTATTGTCATTCTAAAGCAGCTCTCAAAAACTAAATAACTGCAAGCTTTGGTATAAGGCAGCTGTACATTTATTAGACATAACATTACACAGAAGTACTGCGTCTTAGATTAGCCGGGATGATAACATTTTATACTATTCTGATATGATAAGTGAAAGTATGTGATGTCTGCTAACAAGGCAATGAAACATTTAAGTGATGCAATGCATTTCTAGTAGAGCACACAGATTAGCATTACAGTCTTGTCAACGCTGAGAAACATTCTGGATTTTCTGGAATAGCACTAATGCATACTGGTGAAAAGGGACAGGGGTATGAGAAATACCATGTATGGGCCAAAGGAAGGCAGAGAGCCAGTCAGGTCAGTTCTCTCTCTAATCAGTAACAGAAAATAAGTATACTAAATGTGAAGGTTAACATTAAAGAAATAAGCTTAACCATTGAAGTTAAGCTTGTGGAATTGGAGAATGAACAATATGATGATGTGGCTGTGGTGAGTCCCACGTATCTGTGAGATCCAGAGCAGAGAGAGACCAAGTATTCCAATTAACCAAGTGTTCAAACACACTCAAGTTCAGCCTGTGGTGCCATTAATATTTCTGGACTTAATGTATACAGAACTGGCACTCTTAAGGATAATTATAGAAGGTCTGAGCTTTGTAACTTAAATAAACTTCTTTGCTTAAAGGATACAAAGAACTGTAAGCCCAGACATGACCCAGCCATGGTATACAAGGAAGCCTAGAATAAGCAGGAGGCTGAAGTGCCAGGTCCTGTGCTCAAACAGATCTCAAAGGTGTTAGCAAAGCAGCAGTCTCTCCTCTGCCACCTCATGTGGTGTACACACCACATCTCATCCTGGGCGTACGGGGGCTAGCAGGAGTGGTCAGGCTGTGCACTCAGGGGCATCTGTGTCTGGGGAATGTCTGCAGTTGGAGGGACACAGTGTCACTGCACTGCTTGTAAGATGTTAACCCTGCCTGTGATGTTAGCTTCCTTCCCTGGCAAGTCTGGCTATGCTGACCCTCACTGGATCCCTCAATGTCCTTGGCTTACTGATGAGCTAGTCCTGAGACATCAAGGACACATGCATAGTGCAGACAGCTGCATGTCTGCTCTCGGGAAGGCAGGATTTATAGCCTGGACTCAGCATCACACTGGTGCAGTCACATGGCATCTGGATTGCAGCTGCTTATGGAGCAAGCTGAGAATGTGAGGGACTGTTCACAGGACTGTAGATGTGATCTGGTTCTGCATGTGAAGAGGATTTTAAGGAGTTCTTCCATAGGAAAGATAAGGGTTAAAAAAAACTCCAAAAGAAAGCAAGAATAACAAATATCAGTTATCTGTTTGCTTTGTTGGCTGTGCTCCCAGAAGGCCAAAGAGCTGCTATTCTATCTGTGTATTTCTTCCACGTCACCTGAACAAAAATGAAGCATCGTAAATTAATTGCACTCAAAAAAGCTCCTGGGGTTGGGCAAGTTGCTCCATTTCGTGTAAACTCTTGGGCTTCTGACTATTAGCACTGTCCTCTGACAAATTCAGGAAACTCTTGCTGTACATCACATATCTCTGGAGAGGGAGAGAAACACATACACACAGAATAAATATTCCTGAAAGAATTAGCTAACAAAACCCTCATGGTAGAATTGGTCATTGGAAATAAGTTTTCTTTTCCATTTTGATTTGTAAAATTGCTTTTAAAATTCTGGGATTTAGAAACTATTTTATATTACTTACAGAAAATGTCCCTATAATCCATTATTTAATTTTGCCACTCAAAGAACACATTTGTACAGCCCAAAGGTTGTCACTTTAAAAAAACCCACCTGTTTAACTCTTTCCAAATGCTACATTATATTTTAATATGTACTTTAATATCATATTGCAGGTCTTTAGGTAATTGCATCTTCAACAAATTGCATCATGGATTTATGATATGATTTGTGTGGTGCTTGTTCCTACAACAGCCTCCTCAACTAGGATTCATTTTGCTCTGCTGTAATTGCATAGCAATATGGTTTGGTACAACGTCCTTCCCCATCCAGTCCTTAAGAAGCCAAAACTTTCACTTTGATTTTGTGCATTTATAGTCAAGGAATTGCAAAGTAAAGAGCATTGATCTGAAAAAGGCTTACAGCAACAATCATCATTTTTAAAGTACTTCAGTACATAGACTAATACAGAGGCTTAGTGTATTGGGTATTGCATGCATCTTGTTTTTCTCTGTTTTACTTCCATGATTTGAACTCATGGGGTTATCTTCTAGAAATCTATTGCATTAAATGCCATTCTGCAGCCATTAAGATTTTTTTTTAATTTTAAATAATGTTTCTTTCTTAACTGAACCTATCAGTGACTAACAGGTTTTTCTTTTAAATTAATAGACAAATACAGTTAGGCTGTAACATTGAAGTAGATCTGCCCAGCCTCTGTGTGTGTATATGCTGCTTAGAATTTGCAGTTGTTTTCATTCCTGTTATTCATAAGTCACCCTTGTGCCTAAGCATCCTCTGAAAATGCACCCAGTAATAATAGTATAATCACTAGGTTATGGTTTGCACACAAATGCAGCTGACGCATCAACTTGCTATCCATCAAGTCTGCTATTGCTTGATAGCACATGTAAGAAAATACATAAAGGGATATACATACACACCTCTTGCCTTGTCACAAATCCAGACAAGCATTAATAATTTGACCCTCCCATTAGAAATTGCTCCCATTGTTTAGAGTGATTGTATTGGGCTGGGCTCAATTGCTTGGAAGGCAAAGGAAAATCATCAGGAATTCAGAGTTGTCCCTCTTTCTGAAAGTCAGTCCAGTTCCACCATGGTCTGAATACGCTAGTGGACCCCATCTACCTCTCTGCTTAATATGCCTGAATGCTTAATATAGTACAAGTATATTTCTAATGGCATCATCATTTAGGTATTGATATAAAACTTCACACAGGCTTATCAATTTAAGTAAAATAAAGAAAACCGCATTGAAATATTAGTTGTTAACATGATGGCGATTGATCTGGATTTCAGTCTCTATCATACATCGAAATGTGATCTTTTAGATGAATGGTATTTTTCAGGATCAAAGATAACATTTTTTATTTTTAAATAGAATTAGGACAGCAATAAAACTGAAATTTGTCCAGCAAGGCAATGAAATGTGTGAGTGATCCCACTGCATTACTACTTACGTGCTCAGAAATAGGCATTTACTAAAATACCTTCTTGAAGGGTTCCAGTTTGTGTATGTAAAAATTGGGCAATAGTTAATAACACAGAATGTAGTGTCTAATGCAGAGGTGGCATATGAAGCTTCCTATTTCCTAAAATAAGAGCCTTGAAACCACAGGAAGAAAAAGCATAGGAGAAATGGGAGAAATGGCAGATTTATAGAGTAGGACACATCAAGAAAAAAAAAGTGACTGTTATTGTCTGAAGATAAAATCCTGATGCTGCATTTGTATTTGCAGAGGATAACAGATAATTTTAGACTAAAAACTGAAGCCCTGACCTCCACTGAAAGCAACTGTAAAGCACAGTACACTTTTATGGGCTTAGGACTTGGCTCTGCTTTCCAAGGGCAAACTTGTGTCCTGGTTGAAGCTGTCTTGGATATTTCCTGCATCAGCAGTGAGAGCAAAAGTTCCTGCTCCCTTACAGTGAGTGTCTCTGAGGGTAGGCAGGTTTTTTTCACTGGGTAATTCTGCTTGTTACAAGGTAAAGGAAGAAGAAGTGGGAGAGGACTGGAAAGTGGAAATCCATCCACTGCCGAGAGTCCTGTTCCTGGGTCAGCTATAGTCCTGGGCTTTTTACAGAGGAGGCATGGCAATGATGGATATGTGTAGGAAGATAAAGTATGAGAGTATGAGAGTGGCAGGAGCTTTCAGGGAAAGGAGGCTATATCGAGTAGACAAGACACCCTGAGCTTGGCATGGTCCTCTTCCACATACAGTAAGTAGGGTCTGTAGCACATACAAAGCAGGTCTCAAACATCCATGCTGGCCTTTCTGTGTACTGCTTGCTCAGTGTCCTTTGAGCATAGGCCTGAATGTCCCATGGGTCCATGCAGTAAAATGGCACTGAGAAAGGGTACTAAAGGGAGGGGAGAAGTCTTCTTCCATATTACAGCTGTTCTTGTAATTTATATTTGCCTCATGAACCTCTTGGAGATGTTCATTCTTTGGAGAGAAATCTTCTTTATCATCAGCTGCGTTACCATGGGCTGGAAGGAAATCCTGCAGTGTCATTGCAGTTGGTGCAGAGAACTGCGGTCAGTCAGCTTCGGTCTGGCTGCCATCACCAGCACTAGTTTTCACATTAATTCCAGTGACTTTGCTGGCATTTCACTGATTTGATTTTAATATACTATCATGCATATGAATTCCATGTGCACACAGTCTGGGCAGGGTTTGATTGTTTGTTTGTGTTTTGATGGTTTGTTTGTCTTGGAGATTATTTTAGGGCAGGGCTGACATCCTTGCCCTGTCCAAAGCAAAGGCAGACCGTAACCTCGCTGCCACAGTGCAAGGATCGTATTTGAAGCTTTCTCCTCTGCCAGAACAGGCAGCTGAATTATAGCATGGAAACTGACAGCAGAAACTTCCTCAAGTGGGTGGTTTTCTTTTTTTTGATTTTTTTTTTAAAGCCAGCTTGAAAATATGCATCTCCTACCGTATGCATCCAATGGAGAATTCATTTCACTGTTGTGCCTTCAGGTTTGTGCAACTTCTATATCCTGAATCATGATTTGAATCACAAAGTTTTTTACTTTCTCTATTGATAGTCTGTACAAACACAGCAGGATCAATTAGACTGAGTGAATGGTCCCATTTTTTGTTTTCATACAGTGCTTTGAATGTGCAAAACGCTGAAGTTACCTTAGGTATTATAAGTGTTACAGTTTTTTATACCATCTTCTTGATGAGCATGGATCCTATTTCAAACATAAGTGTTTGCTACACAAGGCTGTTACAACATCCAGCCTTGGTGGCAGGTCTGTATATGTAACTTAGCAGTTCTCCACACATTTGCAATTATAGAATTAGGAACCAGGGTGAAAGTGAATGTTTCTGAGTGTTAGTAAGAAGGGCCTTGGAAGGCTTCCTTGGGGATCTTTAGCCATGAGAATTAAGAGGGCTGCATGTAGAAGTAAGTGGGCTTTGTTGCTGTCTCCATACCAAGGCTGGGAAGCTGACGTGAAGGCCGTGGTACTTCGCTTCTCTGCTTTCTGTGCAGAGGAAATTCTTCCATGGCTGGATCTGCTGCTATTAAACACTTGCTTTTTCATTCAGTGTCCCTTTCAGGTGAATATGTTGTTTCTGTTCTCAGGAGCATGCACTTTTCCACCCTAGCCTACAATGCTGCAGTAGTTAGAGACTGTGCACTCTTTATGATAGACAGCTAATATCTGGATATTTGAGAACAAGATGGTTTTTCAGGACTTTCAACAGCACAAATTTATCCAGCAATATGTTCGGCTGTTTTCTGATGGAAATGAAAGCAAATCCAAAGTATTTTGTTGCTGTTGTGAATCATACTAGACACAATTTGACTGATCTTTTTCTTAAATAAAAACAGGCTTATCAGTTTACTCTGTCAATGAAACACTTTCTGTCCAACAATTCCATCTGCTACACCAACACAATGTACACTATCAGTTTGACCATTTCTATTAGCTGTGTTGACTAAATAAATTTTTAAGATCTTCAATCCTTTCCACTCTTGGGGGAAAAAAAAAGTCTATTATAAACACATATTATTTTGGATTAATGTCTGTCCTGGTTTCGGCTGGGATAGAGTTAATTTTCTTCCTAGTAGCTGGTACAATGCTGTGTTCTGGATTTAGGATGAGAACAAAGTTGATAACACACCGATGTTTTAGTTGTTGCTAAGTAGTGCTTACACTAGTCAAGGACTTTTCAGCTTCCCATGCTCTACCGACTGAGAAGGCTGGAGGTGCACAAGAAGCTGGGAGGGCGCACAGCCAGGACAGCTGACCCAAAGTGGCCAAAGGGACATTCCATACCATGTGTCGTCATGCTCAGTATATAAACTGGGGGAAAGCTGGCCAGGGGGGCTGCTGCTCGGGGCCTGGCTGGGCATCGGTCGGCGGGTGGTGAGCAATTGCATTGTGCATCGCTTGCTTTGTATATTCTATTGTTATTATTATTATTACTATTTTATTTTATTTCAATTATTAAACTGTTCTTATCTCAACCCACGAGTTTTTCTCACTTTTACTCTTCTGATTCTCTCCCCCATCCCACCGGGGGGGCAGGGGAGTGAGCAAGCGGCTGTGTGGTGCTCAGTTGCCGGCTGAGGTTAAACCACGACAATGTCACATAATTTAGTAGTTTGTGTGTATAGTACATCATTTCTTCAATGGAAAAAATTCACGTGTGATGAGTTCCAAAGCCTACCATAGAATGGTTATAATTCTGCACTATAGCGGTCAAGGCTCAATTAGCTTTACATCATTTTGATTTTTGACTCTGATCTTGAAGCGTGGCTGTATTGACTTTTGGTCTTCCATCTCATCGATTGCAGCTTCAGTCTTGGTATTTAAACCGACATGAAGAGCAACAGGGATTTGGAAGGCGTTTAAGACAGCCAGAAGGATGCAGACATTTCTGGAAATGGATGCAAGCAAAGCATGAGGCTAGATTGTAAAACCCAACTGACCTTGTTACCACTTACTGTCTCTCTCTTCCCCACTCAAGCAGAATGTAATAGATTAACAGAATCCAAGAACCTAATTCTATGTATCCCAATTTATTTTAATTTGTAGATAGGATCAAACACAAAGCATTTCAAAACATAGACTGAATTTTGGTTTAGACTTCCGCCATTTTTTGGTATTTGAAGAGAAGAGCAATGACTCTATCTTTCTAACTGCATTAAAAGGTCATTTTCTAGTAGTGTTCAATACAGCATAACTTGGTGTTGTGTCCACTTTCACAAGGCATTTTCTGATGCAAAGCACAGCCTGGCGAAATATAGGTCAAATACAATCTGAAACGTTGAGAAGCAAACTCCATTATTTATTGTTAACTCAGATTATGCTATGCCCTGAGTAAGCAGAGCAGGAGGCAATCACAAATAGCTTACTGCCTAAAAACCTGAGATGGGGAAAGGAAGTAGCGAAAAAGTAGAACAGCAGAGCAGTGACTGTAAGCACCATCCTAGTTACATGAATTTTTAGTCTTTAATTTTGGATAGAATTTTGTTTCTGCAACTTAAAAATCTGGTCAGAGAGGGTTAGGCAGTGATTATAAAAGAAGACAGAATCTCAATTTGAAAATATTACTTGCTTCAAAATACTGATTTTCAACATGATCTAAAAATTATCTATTACTGAAATGCAAATATTTAAAAGGTCCAAATATACATTACCCTTTCTTTTTTTTTTTTTTGCCTTTCTTCATTGTTCACTTCCGTTGCCTGATAGCAATGAACTGAATGTAGCTTTCTGTTCACGAGGTTCCTTAGAAACCTCTGTACCTTGTAGTGCATTAGCTTTATTCATCAGGTATGCCCAGTGCAACGTGATATCTTGAAACTCAGTGGAAGTCTCAGATAAAGTTTTTTTTTTCTTGCAGAGTCCCATTTCTTAAATCAAGACACATTCTCCCTGTGATTTGTTTTTATTTATTTATATGTTGAAATGTGAGCATCTACATTTAATACTCTAATTGCATCTTTGTTGTCCTGGTCACAAAAGACATCACATAGCCATCATGGTAACAAAGTAGATCTCTTGTTTCATGCCTCCTGTCAAACCTGTGTATGTCTTGGTTAGAGAGAGGGGGGTCCCTCCCAGAGGAGACAGCTGAACATCCATACAGCATTAGCCAGCTGCATTTGAAGAATGAATTAGGAATAGAATGAACTTCCAAAAGAACAATATTGGAATAGAAGAGAGCCATAAAATGATTTAAACTTGTGAAACAGCGAAGGGGAGGCACTGTGGGTTTCCTATGACAACTAATGCATTGTCTTTTTCTCCGACTCATGGTGTCTTGTAAATTTTTACAGTTTTTCTTTCTAAAGCAGGCCAAAGGATACAATGGACTGAACTTATGTGATCAAAATGATGTGTTAAGAACAGGGGGTTTTTATGTTATTTTTAAGATGCTCAGAAGCTGCAACTCTCATTGGTTCATATCCTCAGGAATGTAGTGAGAGACTAATTTGTGCCAGAGCTTAGCACTAGTGACTAAAGTAAATGAAGCCTTAGGCCGCATGAACTGTACTTTAACCTTTGTTTTGTGACTATGTGTCCTGGTTTCGGCAGGGTTAGAGTTAATTTCCTTCCTAGTAGCTGGTACAGTGCTGTGTTTTGGATTTAGGATGAGAACAAAGTTGATAATGCACTGATGTTTTAGTTGTTCCTAGGTAATGCTTACACTAGTCAAGGACTTTTTAGTTTCCCATGCTCTACCAACTGAGAAGGCTGGAGGTGCACAAGAAGGTGGGAGGGGGGCACAGCCAAACTGGCCAAAGGGACATTCCATACCATGTGACGTTGTCGGAGTTTCCCTTTGTTCAGTGTCGACGACGGAGCGGGAGTTGCGATTCCGGAGTAATGACAGATCTCAATATGAGTATGGTCATTCTCCTTTATTTACACTTATAACAAGGCTTATATAGTTATCTACTATGGACACGCGCTACCTGCAGCTTGCAGATAGGTTACAGCCTTGTGTTCACGCGCATCTATCCTCTAGCAGATTGGCCCGTTCTTTCTGATCATGCGAAATGCCTTCATGGTCTTTATCTTGTTTTTCTCCTTCCAGCTGCACATTCCTTTCTCCGTTGTTTTCTGCTTAAGTGCCTTGTTATGCCGGGTGGTGCAGTGTTTGCTCATTAAAATCAAACTCAGGAATGTCCGTTAGTGAGACTCCCATTCCCACATCTCCCCCTTTTTGTTTTACTAGAAACACTGCTGAAACCGATCTTTCAATCATTTTTCGTATACATTGCAACAAACAGGGTACACAAAACAAAAATGCATATAAATACTATTACACATATCCCTCTTAGCTTGGCTAGTCCTTTTAACCAGCCACGAGGAGGAGCTGTCTGATACCCGCAAGTCTGCAAACGCAGCAGCCAGGGGGTCTTTCTCCCCGGTCACTCCCCCATCATTCATCGGAACGGATGGGGTGGCTGGGCACGCTCTTCATAACAACCTATAATTGGTTAATCACAGCTGTCCACGCACTCACAACACCTTTCTCATCGGTAGCTGCCGGCTGGTCCCGCCGATCTCTGCCTCCTCCTTATCCCGGGTGTTGTTCCGCTGTTGTTGTTCATCACGTGGCGAGGCTCCTTCTTCTGCTCAGGGAAGGATGGTCAAGGTCACCAGCCGTCTTTGTCAGCATATCCCTGCTACTGTTAAAAACATGGGTTGCTCAGGGATACTAGATCGTGCCCCTGCTGTACCAGCCACTCCTCCACAATTCCCCCTTCTTGTTTTTGAGCAACCCAGACTTGATTAACAATTTTCATAATTGCTTTCTTCACACAGCTAAAAATTATACAAGAGCATATACTTATTACTAATATAACAATTAAAATGCGTAAGCTTTCTTTTATTAAACTTATTATCCAAGATGGCAGTTCCCCAAATATATTCTTAAGCCAGGTATCGAATAACCCGTGATCTTGTTGAATATTCTTGGTGTGGTCCTTTAACCATTGTAGCTGTTTGTGGATTGACTCCCCATGGTCAGACAGATTCATACAACACATCCCTTCAAAATCCTCACACCCATGTCCTTGTGCTAATAACAGAAAGTCAATAGCAGCTCTATTCTGTAAAATTGCATGATGGAAGGTATCCTGATCTGCAAGTAATTTTTCAATAAGCTCTGTTGTCATATCAGCCTGCTTTTTAGCCCAACAAGCTAATTTCCCTACCTCATTTAGGGCCCTCGCAGCTGCAGCGCCTGGTACAAATAGTGAAAGGAAGACCTTTTCGGTGTCGCTAGGCAGAATTACGTCATCACGACAGTCTGGGGAAAGACCCGTGGCGGCTCTTTTTCGTCTTTGTTGTTGCCCTTTTCTTGTTATGGTTTTCCACCAATTTTCTCCCGGGGCCAACAAGGTCAATTTTCCTAAGTAGCATGGCCCTCCTACAGCATTTGCTGGGATACCCTGCCAGGCCCTGTCCCCGCATATTAAAAATACCTGTGGGGGCAACGCCTTTGGGGTACCATTGTTCCAGATCCCTATTCCTCCCTTTGTTTCCGCTCCAGCCGCTCCTAAAGCATAGCTGTTACCACTGTCATTGGTACCACAAAAATCGCCCGCATCCTGATACTTGTAGTAAGATGCGTGAGAGGTGACATTAGTCCACCCTGTCCAATTTCTTGCCTGGTAGAAGTGGATACCCGTCTGTAGGGGTCCCCCAAATATAAAACATGTCTGAGTCCAATTTTTAGATGTATTTCCAACTCGCATCGACCCTAATAGTTCCAACTCCTGGGGATTCCAGGGTAGCGAGTGATTTAATCCTTTTATCAAGTTAGCACTACAGTTGCTAGTTGCAGTCACATTAGTACAACTGCCAGTACTGAACCTGGCAAAGTCACCTTCCTTATATCCAGGCATACCTAACAAACAAGTCCTAAACGGCTCAGTTGCTGAGGCGAGGGAAAGGCAAAACGCGGGCTGCCCTGTTTTATTTGCCCAGGTTACCCACATATTTTCCCTTGGGTTAATGCGATGTATAGTTGCTGACCCTGGGATTATTAAGATTAGCCCAATTACGATCACATCTGCCTGGCTCAACATTTTCTCTTCTAGGCGAATTGCCTTTCTTTTTTTTTTTTTTTTTTTTTACAAACAATAATCAATTTGGCAGTTTCGTGGACTGTATTTCGTGTCCAGTGGTTATTAATATTCTATACAGCACTATTTCTTTCAGATAGCAAGTTTCAGATCACCTTTGTGCGCGCGTGCACCGGGCCCACCACTTCTTATCACAATGGTAAAACTGACACAATACTCACGGTACACACCGTAGGCACTCTTTGTTTTTGTTTTTTTTTGTTTGTTGGGTTTGGTTTTTTTTTTCTTTTTTTTTTTTTCTTCTCTCTCTCTCTCCCCCCCCCCCCCCCCCCCATATCGCCCCCCACAAGCGATCGACAAAATGACTATACGCTTCAGTGGCACCTTGCTGTACAGAACTAAAAGATGGAGTGGACGAACCGGGTAAGGCTAAAAAGGCATCTAGCGCCAGTTTGGCAGACAACTGCAACAAAGCAATAGGAAAAACCAACTGAGCATTAATATCATTAAACCTTCCCGTCCCCGTTATCATTTCCGCGGTAATCCCACAGAGGGGATCCCCCTGCGTTTGATGCTGTGCCGCAGCACTTGCCGCCCGCTGTGACCATTCCGACCCCCACAACAAATACTGCGTAGGTGACAATAAAAGCCTCATAAGGTTTTGGCAGTCAGCAGGGCACATCAGGTCAGCCGAAAAAATCCAGATTACAATTTGACGTGAAGCTTCTGATTTTATCCCATACTGGGACACAGTGTTTTTTGCTTGCTGTAGGATTTTCCAATCGTGAGGTGCCCACTTATTGCCGTTATTCTCTTGCAGCACAGGAAAAGCACTCGCCCCCAAGCTGGATACCGCTTGCCACTGCCCGTCCAGCATAGCGTCTCTAGCCACTTCGCTCCAGCGTCTGGGCTGAACCGTCGCTGGTGGTCCAGAGAGGCAAGGGGGTAGGGATTCCCCTGATGCCCCGGACAGGTGCTCCATCCCTCCCCTCTGGGCTGTAATTGTTAAGTCCTGTAACTGTTGCACCACCTTCTTCAGGAGCTCATTAGTCCCAGCCATACTCTGTTCTTTGCTGTCACCCTGTGGCGGAGTAGACGCACCTGAAGAGACTCCTAGAGGCGGGGCTGTTGGCCACGGAGGGGTTAACGGAGCTAGCCGCTTCTCCTCCCCGGGTCGTCGCTCTTCCGCGACCGCCTCAGGTGAAAGAGGGGCCCCGTTACCGCTAGTTTCTGCATCTTTGCAGTCCGTAAGCGGAGGGTACGTTTCAAGCAGTTCAGAAGCGCCGTCACCCCCCAGAACACTATACTTGGCTTCCAAGGCAGTTCGTTTGGGGGTACCCGACATACCTCGGACTGCAGACGGCCCAAAGAACCGAAACAGTCCAGATGTTGTATTCTTCGGTCTATCAGGCAAGGGTTCTGGGGCTAGCATTTGAGTGGCTGCACAAGCCACCTTTCTTTCAGCTTTCATGGCTTTTAAAGTCTCTGACACAGACCTCCATAGTTCCCGCACTGTTTTAATCTCCTTCTTTGACTTTTCATCCCCCGTGATAGTCTGCTCCCACATAGTATTGCCAAGCTCTCGCCACTCAAGGTCAGAAAAAATAGTTTGACTGTCCTTAAAATGTCCCCTACGTTGTCCTAATTTAATCAACGTACATAATTGTTTTACCGTTGTCTCGATCCCTCTCTTGGAGAGGATGCTTACGAGCAACACAGCTGCCGCCTCTATTTCCATGATAGCGGTCGCTCACTGGGAGGCAGTTGGCCAGACTGCTCCGTTATCTTATCCCCCTCCGATCATCGGGATAGTACAACTCCCAGCCGCTTTTCTCCCGCTCCCCTTCTCTCGCTGCTCTTACCGCAGTCTCGAAGAGGCGCGCCGAACCATCCTCTGCTACCAGATGTCGGAGTTTCCCTTTGTTCAGTGTCGACGACGGAGCGGGAGTTGCGATTCCGGAGTAATGACAGATCTCAATATGAGTATGGTCATTCTCCTTTATTTACACTTATAACAAGGCTTATATAGTTATCTACTATGGACACGCGCTACCTGCAGCTTGCAGATAGGTTACAGCCTTGTGTTCACGCGCATCTATCCTCTAGCAGATTGGCCCGTTCTTTCTGATCATGCGAAATGCCTTCATGGTCTTTATCTTGTTTTTCTCCTTCCAGCTGCACATTCCTTTCTCCGTTGTTTTCTGCTTAAGTGCCTTGTTATGCCGGGTGGTGCAGTGTTTGCTCATTAAAATCAAACTCAGGAATGTCCGTTAGTGAGACTCCCATTCCCACATGACGTCATGCTCAGTACATAAACTGGGGAAAGCTGGCCGGGGCGGCCGCTGCTCGGGGCCTGGCTGGGCATCGGTCGGCGGGTGGTGAGCAATTGTACTGTGCATCACTTGCTTTGTGTATTATGATTATTATTATTATTATTGCTATTATTATTTTATTTCAATTATTAAACTGTTTTTATCTCAACCCACAAGTTTTTCTCACTTCTACCCTTCCAATTCTCTCCCCCATCCCACCGGGGGGCGGGGGGAGGAGTGAGCGAGCGGCTGTGTGGTGCTCAGTTGCCGACTGAAGTTAAACCACAACACTATGGAACTGTAACGGGTAGATAAGGAAGTATAAGTAAAACTTTAACTACAGGATGTTCTATAACAAAAGATAAGGAAATGTCGCAAGACAGGCAAAAAGGGTGCCTAGAGACAGCGAGAGCGAACCAGAAGAGAAGACCCCAGACTCCGTGAACAGGATTGGATGAGCAGAAGTGCCATCAGGAAATCAGGCAACCTATAGAGACTATAAAATCCTGTAACAATCGACAGGCGGGGTCCCTCTTTGGAGGTACCCAGCTCGAGCTGTAACTACTATTGCATATTAAACATAGTAGAAGAAGGAACTCTGTTTGATTCTTTTATTAAAGTGGAACCTAGGGACGAGCCCTGTTGGGGTGGCATCTGCATAATTCCTTCCATAGTCTAGGTGGCGGCTGCATAATTCCTACAACAGTTTTGGCACCTCAGATGTGACCCTAGGCGACCACCGACGAATCCTCTCATCTACAAACTTCCAATTGCCGGCATTGGGTGAGTTCACCTGGGAACTTTGTGGAATGGGAGGCCCCAACTGGTGAGTCTTAAAATTCCGCAACTAAATTTTGGTAAAGGTATAAGTGCGCTAGAATGGGGAATATACCCAGCATAGGGGACACCCTTGGCCGAGGTACTAGAGAATTGAGAAAGATAGATGGAGTTGCAGGTTTATCGAAAAAACAAGCAGTCATTTTGTGTCAGGAAGATTGGCCAGCACTTACAGGAGTGGGGGGGATGGCCCTGTGAAGGATCCTTCGAATTAAAGAAATTGGCTACGCTCTGGAAAATTTTGGAGGATGAAAAACCTCAGCAAATGGATTATTGGTATGTATGGGATAATTGGGCATATGACCGCCATAAAGAGGATGGTCAAAAAAGAGTACGAAAACCTCAAGGAGGAACTTTAGCTGCAGCAGTTGTGAGTAATTTAACTGAGGTGACTGCAGAGCCGGTCTCTGCATCACTCTATACTCCTCCCTCTGTATTGCTTGTTGATTCCCCCCCAATTGCCTCTGCTGTCCCCACTGCTTCTGCTGGGCTTCACCCTATGGTTTCTAATGTTATCCCTAATCCTCTTGCAATGCAGTCAGTGGTGGTGGTGGTGGGGGGTAAATGTTTCTCCCCCACCTCCAGTGTTACATGTATACACCCATCACCTCTGGAACCCTGGGGATTTGGTTATGTGGGGAAATCAAATGCCCAGATTAAGGGAAGATGCGGTTCGGTGTGCATCATTATTTTGCACTATTTGTTCAGGATATAATCCATCCTGGGCCGATGTTAACCTGTTATTGAGAGAGTTATTCCGTCCAGACAGGAGAAAGAAGATAATTGAAAAGGATGCGGAATTAACCCTACAGGCAGGGGGAAATCAGACTGCCTGGCCTCAGGTTAATCCTAATTGAGATTATAATAATCAAACAGATAGAGATAATTGCCGAAGGGTGGTTAGAAATCTGATGCAATTAGAGCTTGTGGGGAGATAAGAGTAAATTGGACTAAAGTACAGGAATGTAGACAGAGGCCAGAGGAACACCCCAGCGACTACTGGGGAAGATTGAGACAGGCTTTATTGACGTATGGGGGAATGACTCTCCAGGATTTTAATAATGAATTGGCAGCAAGTGTGTTTGTGGGTTAAGCTGCACCAGATATAAGGAAGTATTTCAAAGAACATATGCCTGGTTGGCAAGGAGAGACATTACAAAAATCTTAAGTGTGGCTGTGTTTGTATACGACAGTCGAGAAGAAAAACAGAGAATGGAATTGGCAAAGGGAAGGAGAAAGGAGAAGGAACGTGAAGCAAGTCTCTTAGCAGCAGCGTTAACACAAGGCTTGCAGTTGAGAGGGAAGGGAAGAGGATTTTCCTCTTCCCAAGGAAGGGGTAGAGGAAGAAGTGGAATAGGTCAAGGATATGGAGGAGCAGGTAGATTTGGAGATGACTGGGTAAACAGATGTAATTATTGGGGGGAAAGTGGTCATTGGAAGAGAGAATGCCCGCTCTGACCCAGAGGACCCCAAAGGGGAATGAATTCAGAATTCTTAGGACCGAGATTGGAGGGCGGTAACTCGGGACAACAATGACAGGAGGAAGGGGACTTGGAAGACTCTGTGGAAATTGAGATTTATGGGATGTGGAAAACTAAATTAGTCCATAGATCTCCCCCTGCCGCCTTTACCTTTCCCCTAGTTACTGCAGTTTCTTGCTGACTTCTTGTTTCTTTGGCAATCATCTAGCCTCCGACGCCTTCTAGGGCAGGATGTTCCCCTTTTATCAGTCTTCTAGTTCTTCTTCAAGGGCATAGTCGTTGTAAGGCATGCATTGTTTATACAAGGCAATCAGGCTAGTACAATGAAGACTACAGTCTAGGATAGGTATTAACCCAAACATATGGCTACATTCCCCCCCTTTGAGACTCTAGAAGAGGAACTTCACAGTAGTTTTTCTTATATTAGTCTCATCCTTTCATAACTTTGTCTCCCTATTATAGAACAACATTTCCAAAAACACTGTGTTATTACGTAAATGCATAGAAAAGCTAATAAGGCAATTACTATAATGCTTAATAACTTTTTTTATCCATACACTCAGATCAGGGAACCAGGAAGTCAACCATTTAAATGTTTCTTCAAATCCGTAAGATGTGTCATCCCTTTGTGTCTCTGTATTCTAGTCTGTTTCCAGATCTCTCCTAAATCTGTAGAAATCCTACCATTCTGGTCTACATATACACAACAACTTGTATTTAAAACTGTGCATGCTCCTCCTTGGGAGGTTAGCATCATATCTGGAGCCATTCTGTTCTGTAAAGTGATTTTAGCCAATTTAGACACTTCTTCTTGTAGGGCTTTAATAGCATCGTAAGTCTCGTTCCCAATTTTCTCAATTACGGCAGAAATATTCGCTATAGCTTTTTCTAATTCACTAAGTCCTAACCAGGGGAGAAACCATCTAGCGAAGGAGTGAAATCCTGTGGGTCTGTCAATCAATGGATCCTTTGTGTTTCTTTTATTTCTCCGGAGGTAGGTTCTCATCCATACTTGAGATTCTAATTTTTCGATTATTGTGATATTGGGTACTACCGCTCCTAAGGTACGTGTTCCTGACCAATTAGGAGGTAGGGTTTTATGAACCTTGTCACCACAAGGCCAATACCAACCACCTCCCTTCAGAACCCGCCAGCCAGTTCTGTGTTTTTCAGACCACTTTTGGTATCTGATTTCATATGTACCTAGGGAACAATTTGCATGTTCTCCTATATATGTAGCTCCAGTACAGTTATGTGTAGGTCTTGACTGCGGCCATTCTGTGCTATGCATACATAACTTCCCATTCTTGTTCTACTGTATCATTGTATGATGTTTGGTCACTGTTATTCTGTACGTGTCTTACAAATATCGGGAAAGAGAAATTGAGGGGTATTCCTATTAAAGGAACACCTTTCCTAGAATGCTTGGGGAAATGAGTACAGATCCAACAATTAGACTTGTTCGCCATTTGTGCTGTTTTTGCATCAAAGTAAAATGCCAATTCTGTTCCCACGGATTTCCTGGTTCCCCATAAGACACTTCAGCATTTCTTAATTTCATCCATAGGCAACAGAGGAGTATCACCCCCCTTAGCTCCTTCATTTCTTTTCCTAAAGAGATCTGTATACCTACACAAATTCACTAGCAAAGATATGAAGACCATTATCAAAATGCAATACAAAGATATTAAGCCTTGTATACAGTCTAGCTCAATATATGACTTTCCAGAGTCCCAGCTACAGTTCATTGGGATCGAGAGAGCTTCAGCTTCAGTGGTCCCGTTTCTTCAGGGATCCACTCCTTCTGCAGAGCTTTCTTCACGCGAGTATAGTGTATCCACGAATCTATACCCTTCACTTTCACAGCAGTATAAGTGATAAGTAGCACCAGGTAAGGTCCTTTCTACCTTTCTTTCAAAGGCTCATCCTTCCAGGTGCAGATGTAAACTTCATCTCCAGGTTGAAATTCACGCACCGGTGAATCTAAAGGCAAAGGAGCTGGCTGGTTAAGGTACCTGTGCAAGGAAGACAAAGTCTGCGACAAGGATAATAAATAAATGACCAGCGTTCCCTCTCCTTTCATGTGCATTTGGTCCTCTTTTCCTGTCATCGGATTTACAGGATATGGTTTTCCATACAGTATTTCAAAAGGACTCACTTTTTGTCTTACTCTAGGAGTAACCCGAATTCTCATTAATGCTATAGGTAGGACATCTACCCACTTCATTTGCATTTCCTGACATAGCTTTGAAATCTGTCTCTTTAGGGTCTGATTCATCCTTTCTGCCTTCCTGCTTGACTGTGGCCTCCAAGGGGTGTGTAAATCCCATTGTATTTGTAAAAACTTAGAGACCCCTTGAATTATTTCCGCAACAAAGTGAGGTCTGTTGTCTGATGACATCCCTTCAGGGATGCCGAATCTCGGAATCACCTCTTTGAGCAGAATTCTAACTACTTCCCTGGATTTGTTGGTATGGCACGGGAAGGCTTCAGGCCACCCAGAAAAAGTATCAACTAACACTAAGAGATGCTTAAACTGGTTACATGTTGGTAACTCAAAGAAATCTATTTGCCAGTATTCCCCCGGGGTTTGACCCCGTCTCACTTCCCCGAGAGGAGGTTCCCAGTGAACTTTTCTCGGTGGAATCAGTGCTCCAATCCATGATTCCTTTTCAGCAACCCTTTTAGCCGTTTTGTCTGCCTTTCGATTTCCTTTGATAACCTCGGTTTGTCCTTTCTGGTGGGCTTTGCAGTGTACAATTGCAACTTCTTTTGGTCCCAAAACAGCTTGCAGCAGTTTTAAAATCTCTGGTCCATACTTGATAGGGGTTCCCTGAGAGGATAGCAGTCCACGCTCTTTCCAAATGGCTCCATGTGCATGAACCACTCCAAACGCATATTTGGAATCTGTGTATACGTTTACCCTTTTATCTTTGGATAGCTCTAAAGCTCGAGTCATAGCTATGATTTCCGCTTTCTGAGCGGAGGTATTGGGTGGCAATGCTCGTGCTTCGACTTCCTCTTGTAGAGTTACCACAGCATATCCAGCTTTTCGTTCTCCATTCACCATGAAGCTACTTCCATCTGTGAAAAGTTCAACTTCTGGATCGCTTAATGGTACATCTCTCAAATCGGGTCTGCTGGAATATACCTTTTCGATAACATGTAGGCAGTCGTGTTCTAGCTCTCCCTTCTCGTCTATTGGCATTAAAGTGGCAGGATTTAAGGTTGAAGACATTTTTAAAGTGACATCGTCTTGTTCGATCAGCACCGCCTGATATTGGGCTAGCCTGCTGGGAGAGATCCAGTGGTGCCCCTTTTGTTCAAGTACAGCCATCACTGCATGTGGTACAAAAACTATGATAGGCTGCCCCAAGGTTAATTTCTGGGCTGCTTTGACTAGCAGCACCACTGCAGCTACAGCTCTCAAACATGCAGGCCATCCTTTGCTTACTTCATCTAAGTGTTTGGAGAAGTAAGCTACCGGTCTTCTCCAGTCTCCCAGAGTCTGGGTCAGAACTCCTAACGCTACATGTTGCCTTTCATGCACATATAGCGTAAATGGTTTTGTCAGGTCCAGCAACCCCAAAGCAGGGGGCCCCTCATTAATTCAGCTTTGATGGTATCGAATCCTTTCCAGCATTCTGGGGTCCATTCCAAAGTTTCCCCAGGTCCTTTGATAGCAGCATATAATGGTTTGGCTATTAAAGTGAAGTTTGGTATCCAAAGTCTGCACCACCCTGCCATTCCCAGGAATCCTCGCAGTTCGTTCTTAGACCGTGGAGGAGCTATTCGACAAATCGCTTCCTTTCGTTCCACGCCCAGTTCCCTTTTTCCCTGAGATATTTCAAGTCCCAGGTAAATTACGGTTGTCTGCACAACTTGGGCCTTTTTCTGGGATACTCGGTACCCAGCCAGTCCTAAGAAATTCAACAAATCTATGGTCGCAATTTTGCATTCCTGCTCAGTCTTTGCCCCCAATAGTATATCATCTACATATTGTAACGGGGTAGTGGAAGGATTCTTACCTTGCCATTCTTCCAATTCTTTGGCAAGTACGTTACCAAACAAGGTTGGGCTGTTCTTGAATCCTTGCGGTAGTACAGTCCAGCAGAGCTGTGTCTTCCTTCCGGTGGTGGGACTCTCCCATTCAAAGGCAAAAAATCTTCTGGCCCTCCTCTTCCAGGGGAATGCAGAAGGCGGCATCCTTTAAATCTAGCACTGTAAAATACACATTGTCTTCGGGTATTGCAGACAACAAGGTATAGGGATTTGGTACAACTGGATGTACATCAACTGTGATTTTATTAATTTCTCTTAAGTCTTGTACCAATCGATACTCTTGGGTTCGAGGTTTCTTAACTGGTAAGATGGGAGTATTGTACTCTGACTGGCACTCCCGCAACAGTCCATACTGCATAAAAGTATTAATCAAGGGTTCTTCGCCCACTCTAACCTCTAATTTCATAGGGTATTGTCTCTTTCTTACCAGTTGAGCTCCCGATTTTAATTCGACCTTTACCGGAACAGTGTTCTTGGCTCGTCCAGGTTTCTTGGAAGCCCATACCAGGGGTATTATAGCATTCAAAATTTCCTCTGAGGTTCTGGTCCCTTCTTGTTTCTTTTCAGTCAATAGACACAGTTGAGCTCTCCACGCTGTCTCCTCAGGCACATGTAACTGAATGGACTTATCAGAGAATGTTAATTGCGCTTTCACTTTACACAATAGATCACGTCCCAGCAATGGGAGGGGGCATTCTGGCATATATAGAAATTCATGAGTCAATGTAGTGTTTCCAATTGTGCATTCCATAGGTTTTAAAAATGGCCTAAGAGCTCGCTTTCCCGTGACCCCAACAATTGGCATATACATCTTACTTTACAACTAGTTACTACCGAATGGGTTGCCCCGCTATCTACTAAGAAATCTATAACCTCGTTCCCCAGCTTTACGGGAACCAGGGGATCTGCTGGGGAAATCTTGATATTCTCCCCCGGTCCCTTCATTCAGTATCAAATGTCCCTAACATGATCCGATTAGCATCTGATTCTTGCCCCCCTTCTCCTGAGGATTCAGCAAATGATTTTCTTCTCTGTGGGCATTCAGATTTCCAGTGTCCTTCCTTTCTACAATAAGCACACTGATTAGGACCCAAAGGAGTACGGTTCGAGGAATTAACTCCCCGCCCCACTCCGCTCCACATTTTCCCCTATCTCTATTATTATAAACCTTGTGTGCTATTTCTGTCAACTGTGATACAGACATTCCTCCAGCTCCATCTGCCCGTTGCAGCTTCTTTCTAATGTCAGGGGCTGATTGTCTGCACATCCTCAGCCTCCCCACTGTCCTCAATGCATTTCTTTTCACGTTCTTTGCAACAACCCTTTTTCTTTCCTTTCCCATTAACACTTTCTGCTAATACATACATCCCATCAGCATCTTCCATCAACAATCTACAATATTTTTTTTTTTTACGAGTTTCACGATCAGGCCTCAAAATGAAAACCAAATTGACATACGCAACCTCATCCCATTTATCCATCCTTCTACAAAACCGCATTAACTGCAAAATAGTGTTATAATTCAATAATCCATTCTCTGGCCATTTCTCTCCATCATCCAGTTCATACATTGGTCACCATTGGGCACAATAAGCTTTTAATTTATCTTTCTTTAGGGGATTCCCTCCAAACCTTCTCCAATTTTTCCAGGATGCATCCTAAGGGAGTACACAGAGGTACTTCGGTAGAGGCAGCCGCACCCATATTACCAGATTCCGACCCCTTGTCGGAATAGGATTCCTTTGAGTGCTCACTGCGGGCCTCTCTTGATGCGTCTTATGTAGAGCAAATTTGAGCCACTTGGCTTACCAGATTCTGACCCCCTGCCGGAATAGGAATCCTTTTTAAGCTCCTGCTGCGGGCCTTTCTTGACGCGTCTTATGCAGAGCAATTCCACAAAAGTGTCTACTTACCTCCGTAGTCCCTTGCCTCCTTTTAAGTATCTCGTATTGGTGTTGCACCGTTGAGTTGCCTGTCGTCCGTCCGCAGAGAGGAACCAGTGGATTCCCCGATCAAAAAGTCAGTGCGCGCTGGAGTCCTTCCCAGTCCCGTCTCTCGTCTGGAGCAGCAGGACAATCTGGGCAAGGCTTAAAATAGCGATCCCATCTGGGTCGCTAGAAACTGTTGTCCCGCAAGCGGGGTCCGGTACCTGGTGTGCAATAAGCCAGTCTTACACACAGAGCCGAGATATTTATTTAGCTCATATTTGTGCAAAGATGGGTGCTAGGTGGTAATTCCACAAAGCTAGCACACCACACAAAAGAACTACAGAGTATTTATATTGTTACATGACTAGCAAAAACCCGCCTAAGTTCGTGCTCATTGGTTAGTTATGTTCAAATTAGCCTCGCTCGCCATGTAAACTAGCACGCATGCTCCTTGCAGGCGTGGGGGGGCAAGTCTTTCCAGTCTTGAATTGAGTCGGTGGTCGCGATCTCCCCCTGCCGCCTTTACCTTTCCCCTAGTTACTGCAGTTTCTTGCTGACTTCTTGTTTCTTTGGCAATCATCTAGCCTCCGACGCCTTCTAGGGCAGGATGTTCCCCTTTTATCAGTCTTCTAGTTCTTCTTCAAGGGCATAGTCGTTGTAAGGCATGCATTGTTTATACAAGGCAATCAGGCTAGTACAATGAAGACTACAGTCTAGGATAGGTATTAACCCAAACATATGGCTACACAAGGTGTCTGCAAAGTTGAGTCACAAGCAGATTCTTTATATACACTTGCACCAGCACCAATCCTGTGAGCAGTTGCATGGGGCACCTTGGCCCGGCCTTGGGTCCGTCCACTGGCCCAGCTCTGTTGCCCAAAGGTGGCCCTTGAGCACTGGCAGTTCAGGATGGTCTACAAGACAATGCTGAGGCTGTCTCTCATCTCATCACCAAGGGAAACTTCACTCCCTTGCAGGGAGTTCTGTCTCTGGCGTTCCTGCTTCCAGCCAGTTTAACCCCTTCTTGCAGTTGGGCCTTGTTCTCTGTGCCAGAGCATTCCTTGGTCACAAATTACCACTGCTGAGCAGTTACAGTTTGAATTTCCCCTTCAGTCATTTCTTAGGACTGGATGACTGCAAAGATCTGCCAGGGCCTGCATCCATTCCTTCCTTGTATCTGGCTATAAAGAAATGTAAGATCTTCTGCTGGCATAAACAGCACAGTCACCCTGGTTACTGGGCAGCCAGTGGCAACTGCAGTTCTGCCCCTAAACTCTTAACTATGGGCATACGGCAAATGTAATTCTTTGATAATTCTTGAAAAAAGTCCTGAAAGTCTTGTCTTCTACAGATCAATATGAAATTGTCTGTCTGCTTCTCTTTTCACTAAAAATAACATTTCTGAAGTTTGTCACTCCTCTGTGATATTAGAAAATACTATAAATATACAGAACTGCATGTTCTAGTATATGCTGAGTACAAAGTTTAAAATTATATCTTCAAATAGTAAGTTATATTTTGGTTATGTATGTGGTAGTATAGGAAGTATTTGCATAGCATTTTACTTACATTCTTCTGCACGAATTAAGTAAAAACAGTGTTTCTAAGAAGGTATGTGCTACTTGGCTTCATGAGAGTCCTTCCTGCACAGGTAGGCAGGCACCTCTCTCTGGCTTACTGACAGGTGAGCTCTTCTTCAAAAGATAAAGAGGATAAAATTTAAGGTGGCCAGATTAGATGGTTTTGGACTGTGGGATCAATACTATAGCCCTCCTGTGAAGTCCTATACCAGGAACTCCTCCAGAGGAGAGTGCTCTGCCTGCATCTGCTTTGGAGAGGTTGTAAGTGAGCATTGATTGATATGGTAGTAATTTCATTGATGCTTTTCCAGCACCAGTTATCACACAAAATGATTCTTTTCCAAATCACTTTGTACGCAAAACTTGACTGAATTGAGCAATAGTTGAAGAGGGACACTAGCAGGCTATACTACCTTTTAAGACTGATTTCACTTTTCTGAAATAATCTGCATACAGTAATGAAATTCTAGACCTACTCAGAAATCCCCCTAAAAATCATAATGTCATGTTGAAATGTGTGTGTGGAGAGGGGCTCACTTAAAATGAGGAAAGCTTGTTGAAGCTTCACAACTTGTAACTTTTCAACAAGCTGGAGAAAGAGGTCTCAGTCACCAGTGAATTTGCCATATGACTAATTCAGGATACTGTCTGTTTTGCCTTGAGAATGATAGATTTGCTTTCTGATTTGACAAATGATAGAAAAACATGGTGCACTTGGCTACGTGGGACTGACAGAAATCCAGCATTACAAGGCAGGTGGCTGAATATAATGGCTGTGCGCACCTTTTAATGGAGCCATAGATGGTTGAGGAACTGACCAACCAATTTTAGCATCTGTTTTCCACTTGGTGCTTATTTTTGCCAAACTATTTTTCCTATGAAGCAGCACTAATGAAGTGAATGACCTTCAACCTTAAAAGCTTTTCCACAATTGCTATTGTTTATGAAAGTTGGGCAGGGATACCATTTTAAAAAAAACACAGGGTAGCAGAACTTTTTCATGGCCCGAAGACAGAAAGGCTTCCCATGGCGAGCATGGCCAGGAATTTTTAAAGAAGCCCCTGGGAAAGGATATGAATCACAGCTTGGAATGGCTTTTGGAATGGTGCATGAGTGGGACAGGACATATGTAGTCATATCTATGCAGATGAGGTGTAGCTAAGAGGGGAATAATCATTTCCTCAATGCAATCTAAGGGCTATGTAGGCAGGGGCAAAACTGGAGTGGCTCTTTAGCCAGCACAGGGGGCTTATAAGAAAGATGGAGAGACTTTTTACCAGGGTCTGTAGTGACAGGACAAGGGATAACAATTTTAAACTGAAAGAGGGTAGATCTAGATTGGATCTAAGGAAGAAATTTTTTACGATGAGGGTGGTGGGACACGAATAGGTTGCCCAGAGAGGTGGTAGATGCCCCTCCCTGGAAACATTCAAGGTCAGGCTGGACGGGGCTCTGAGCAACCTGATCTAGTTGAAGATGTCCCTGCCCATGGCAGGGGGGTTGGAACTAGATGATCTTTGAAGGTCCTTTCCAACCCAAACCATTCTATGATTCTATACGGTTCCACCAAGGTATTACTGAAAACTCCTCTTGCTCCTTTCTCATCTTCCTTCCTGGGCATTAACTTTTTTTGGGACGTGTTTTTCAGACAGGTTAGGAAGTGAACAAAAGAATGAAATGTGAGGTTGGATATGAAGATGTTTTGTACACATTCACATGTAATGCCTCCTGATGATTTTTCCATGGAAGAGAAACAATAAAACTCTGAGGATGAGAACTTGTCTTTTAAACCCTCCTGGGAAGCTTGGGAGCAGGAAATGGGAGCAATTGTCTGTTCCCAATTGCCTTGTGCTAGGGAGGTGGAGGGTCCAGGTGGGTAGTGCCAGATTGCAAGGACCCAGACTTGTTCTGATACATTCTTGCTGCTGTAGCTCTGTTCACTTTGAGGTCTCTCTGTCTCTTTATGGTTTTTTAGAAGCTCCACCAGATGTTGGTAATACCAAAGGTATGCTCTGAATCACCTATTTGAGAGGAGGGTTCAGAGATGGCATCACATGTTCGTGGTTTTTTTTTTATTGCTATTATTATATTTGTCGTAATCACAGGTACTATTTTAAGGAAACTTCTGGTTTAGCAGTATATACCGAACTGCCTGGATTGTACACTTCTTGTCCGAATCCAAGGCATGCTTCACACTGCCTGGAGGCTCCAGCAGAGATGCTATGGGGAGGCCAGGTGAGGGCCAAAGAGTAGGGTGAAGGCTTGATCTTTTGGGACTGCAAATCGTCTTAGGAAGCCTGATAAAGCTAACCGACTTGATGCTGCCCTGTGCCTATGAATTCCTGTAAAATCCTTACTGGGGACCAAGGTTAATCTCTTAAATTTCTATAGCCTAAATCTCAGACTGTGATCTTTGTGTCCCATTTTGTGAAAGGTTCCAGAGAAATTAAGCTGTTAGCTCGCGCTCTCTATTGCGCGTTCTCTCTCTCTCTCTCTCTCCCTCCCTCCCTCCCTCCCTCCCTCTCCGCATACATCTGGGAGAGCAAGCTGCTAGACATTTCCCTCAAAGATTGCCCTGTTGAAGTCTATAATTTCTGTGGGGAGGTAGAAGGAAACAGATTAGCTTCCATACAATACAAACGTAGGGAGGAAGCCTTCGCTGGCCTTGAGATTGTGATCTAGACATAAACAGTAATTTGGTTCCAGCACTAAAATGTACACCTAGCTGAAATTTGATTTTACTGCTGCAGGCAAAAATTTGCTCATGTGATTTGTAACTACCTAAATAGCTACCTCTTAACTTCCTGTTTAAGGATTTATGAAGAGTTATTCCCTGCCATCTCAGTTTGACAATCTAACCAAAATGGCCATTTAATTTCAACGTTCCTGCCAATTTCTCTATTTACTGTGGTTTTAACCTCAGTTTGACTGGTTTTTAAGGCTTATCTAGATTAATAATATTAATAGCTATTTAGTCTTAATGGCACTGTAACTCAGAGCTCAGAGAATTACTTCTACTTCAAGTCTAATGAATAGGATAATGAGCCCGATTAAAATAATTAAGACTAGTGGAAATAACAATGGTAAGGAACACGGTTAAAAAGACTGCTAGGTAAAAACAAAGGTTGATAGAAAATTCTAACCCTGTTCCAACCCCTTTTTGCATATGAAATAAAAGGGGAAACCCCCCCCCCCCCCCCCAAACACCTCTTAATTCTTAAAGTCATATATGAAATTGGGAATTGCATCCCTTTTGTGATATTAAGAACAGAGCGCTCTCTCCCTGGGAGCATATTGCGTGAATCTCTTGGAAGGACACATCTCTTCCTTGCTAGGTAAGGCTGGGTGTACATGGGGAGCCATTGTATATAATCCAGGATGGAAATTATAAGTGTAATTCCTTACAAGCACCATGAGTACTGGTGCTTGTCAGAAGGTTAGCTTAACCCACTTCAAGGCAGGCTGCACCAGTGGGATGATGCACCTCCTCTGTTTGCTCCCAAAAGCCACTGCATCCTTCAGCTTCCTCAGCTACTGCCAGTCCAGCTGTGTCTTCTCCATCTCCTTGCCTTCCCCACAGTCTGGGCTTGGCCTTTGCCTCCTGTGGCTCTAGGAGAGCTTATTATAAGGCAAAGTCTGTTCCATCTTGTGGTACCCAGTGAATCTCAAAATGTGTCTGAACTCTTAGGTTCTGTTATGCTTTCTTTATTCTTTGCTTGAGGAGAAACGATTTCTGTAGAATATCTTATTTTAGCAAGGATTTTTTTTTTTTTTTTAAACTGTGGATATTTCTGTGTGTTTAAGTAAGGGGAAGATAAGACCAGAGAAAGTGTCTTGTGAGTAGAGTAGCGAGTACTGAGGTACCCAGGATTATACTCCTAGGTTTTGAGGAAATTTCCCCCACCCACCCTTAGCTCATAGCCTTTTATGTATCCTGGACTTAGGCAAAAAGAATGCATCAAAGATAACGATCAAGACCTTGGCCTTGATTTGAGCCAATTTATAGCACGCATAGGCTTGATATTCTCCTAACATCTTGTGCTACTTTGGTGTTTGGAGTGCTTGATGTCTCAAGAGCTGAAGTTCCCATTTGAAAGTATGGGAAGGTTCTTGTACCTAACCAGGGATACAGAAAGGGTTATTCATGAATGCTGCTTTCAGATCACACGGTGAATCCAGCACAATGGAGTCAGCTACTTGGAAATCTTCAGGCAAAGATAATAACTTTATGCCTGCAAATGATTCAGGATGGATAAAACTACCTTCAAGCATTGTTACAGGGTTATAACTGTTCTTCACTTTTAAGCCACTTTTGCCCAAGCACTAGGCAGTTGTGGTGGCAACAGATGGTGATATTTGGTATTGATACGTGGTGCTGACTGTTATCCAGTGTTAGACTCCAGCTTCTGTATCGAATTTATTATTCAATGCAGTATGATAAAAAGAGGTTGGAAAAAAACAGAGAAAATACTGATCCAAGGGAGGTGTTATGAGGGCATGTTGTTTGCCATTATTATTTAGTTCACTGATGTGGGTTGACCTTGGCTGGCTGCCAGGTGCCTACCAAGCTGCTCTATCACTCCCTCTCCTCAACTGGACAGGGGGATGTGACAGTGTGCTCCCCCGCCCAACCTGGCCTTTATCTCCTGTAACCCTGCTCAAGTGATAACTACCAGGGGCAGTCGTTAACGGATGCTGATACTGATAGCTGCGTCCATTCAAAGTGGATTTGGGAGCCAGATAACAACACAATAACCAAGGGCTATTGTGAGAAATATGCCCACCTAACCACAGTGATTGGTATGCAAATATGACTATGAGTCAACCATCTTACCCCCATAAATAGTGAGCAGCCCAAGAGCCCTTTGAGCTCTCCTACACGGCAGCGGGCTGCACGGCGGGATCTCCCCTTGAGTAGGGATGCCTCTCAAGGTTACTCCTCGAGGTTGAGAGATTCCTTGCCGCAACAGATCCTCAGTAAGTGACTAATAGCATGCTCAACTTTGAAATCTTAGCTAAGTGATATAAAGGATTGACTGCGCATATATAATCCTTTAGACATAAACCATTGACCAAGTCTGGGACTAGGATTGGATCCAGCCACACCTAGACTCCTCTCTGAGAAGGAGTCTAGTTCTTCTAGTTTCTTCTAGTTTCTTCTAGTCTTCTAGTTCTTCTTCAAGGGCATAGTCGTTGTAAGGCATGCATTGTTTATACAAGGCAATCAGGCTAGTACAATGAAGACTACAGTCTAGGATAGGTATTAACCCAAACATATGGCTACAGGCGGAGGTGCTCCAGGTGCCGAGCAGAGATTCCCCTGCAGCCTGTGGTGAAGACCATGGTGAGGCAGGTTGTGCCCCTGCAGCCCATGGAGGTTAATGGTGGAGCGGATATCCACCTGCAGCCTGTGGAGGACCCGACGCTGGAGGAGGTGGATGCGCCTGAAGGAGGCTGTGACCCCATGGAGAGCCCACGCTGGAGCAAGTTTGCTGGCAGGACTTGTGATCCCATGGGGGACCCACACTGGAGCAGTCTGTTCCTGAAGGACTGCACCTCATGGAAAAGGACTCAGACAGCGTGTGTTCTGTTGTAAAGTAGTTCCTATGATGCAAATGAGAATTTTGTTTGATCTCTCTTTTGGATAATGAATGGATCACCCAGACCCCAAACTATGTTTTGGCACGTTATAATCGAGGACCTTTATCTGCAGTACAGCCTATATGAATGCCTAATCCTAACCCTACCTGGGATGATCATTAATCAGAAATGCATCAGTCACTATAGTTTAGAAAGTCTGTTTACGTAGATGTTTGGTGTCAGGCTAACAAAAGATCCTCTCACTTGTAAGCTCCTGTGTTCCGAGATACTTAAATAGCTTTCTCCCACCGATTCCCATCATCTGCCATAAACGTACCCCCACTCCTTTTGTTGAAAGGAAGGGTCTCATGATGTGTAAACCTTTCTCTGCCTGAATACCAGGGCGTGTCTTGAACTAGTTTTCTGTTTGTTTTGGGGTATTACTGGCTTCAGGACCATTCACAACAGCTGTATGGCAGATTGCTTGGACACCACTCCAGCTAAAGCAGCATTGGCTGTGAATTCGTACATTCCCCTTAATCTGTGTCATCTTATTTTGCTGAAAATCATCAGGACCTCTCTATATATGACCTCCTCTGTTTTCAAACCCTCCAATCAAGATGTGCATTTAACTGTGTTTAGGTACTATGAGTGGGTTTCATCTCCTCACCTAACTTGGCTACACAGATAAGGCATCCAGGCTTAGGTAGTAGTTAGGCTCCCTCTATAGTCAGTATGAGATACTTACCTTAGAAGGAGATAATTTTCTTTTGGAAGTACCTGTCTACCTACCTATATGAGATGCCTGTATGACTACCATAGATTTAACAGGAAAAAGAGGCATCTAACTCTTAATCTACAAACTCTAGTAGCTCCAAAATGTACAATATTAAGATAGTAACCATAACTTACAGCCTGCAAAATCGTAAGAGATGCTTGATCCTCTTGACTTCTTTAGGATAGGAGGGAAAAATGCATTTCTCTTGTGTATGTCACCTCTGTAACTGAGATCCTTAAAGAAATTCTGAAAAGGAGCTTTTTTGGAGAGGTTTGTTTTCATTTTCCAGATGGTATTACTGATATTCAGGCACAGAAGAGCTGTGGTTTGGTTAAAGTCCCACTGCAAGTTTGTGAACAGTCAAATTATGGCCCAGATCTCCCTCCAATTCTCTTGGTCAGTAGCACAGTCACCCCAATCTACAGGCAGATGCTGGGCAACTGTGACCACATCACAAGCTGGTGTACCACATGCCAGAGCAGGCAGTGGGAATGGGAAGCAGAGGTTGTAGACCCTCGGACATGAGTTAGGAACAGAAGACTTCAAGAGACCAATTTCAGAAAAACAAAGTATTCCAAGGAACTGGTTTTGTAAGACCTTTACTGAAATTACTGATTTCTGTGAATGATTCCAATTGACACAATGCAAATATTGCAGGAAATAAATATCTAAGCAATACAATTGCTTAAAATAAACAGAAAGCATAGTCTTAATATTGAAATTCCTGAATGTGTTATGATGCAAAAAAAAAAAAAAAGCAAGTTCCTACTAGGTGGGCTTTAAATATGAAATTGATAGAAAGGGAAGGGTCTATTGCATCTCCAGGTGGGAAGCTAAGTGTGAACATCAAATGGGCAGATACCACCTTTTGTTATCTAATCTCTAATGTAAGGCTCCTTCTATACAAATATGGCAAGTGCATGTACTTAATTTATCAAACTATTTCTAGACATACTTGGTCAAACCCTTAGCCTTAGTTTTTTATTTTGGGTTACCTTAGCAGGTCTCATCTTGTTCTGTGGTTAGTTCTAGTTGTATAAGTAGTAAATTCATTCCTTCTGTCACCTCTGACTTGTGCCTGTTCCTTCTGAATCTTCTTCCATTCACATCTCTTTTTGGCCTTAGACTAAAAGCCTTAATTTATACAGCATTCGACAAAACATTTCCAGAAGTCTGTTAGCAGTATTATCTTCCCCTCCAGTGAACTCAGTACTTGTTTGTACAGCATGTACTGCATAAAGTCTAGAAGGCGTCGAATATAAAGACTCCTTGTCTTCCAGAATAAATCTGTATCTGTGTATCTAATCAGAGCTGTCTTTTTCACTCCAGACTGGTAAAAACTGAATTGCCATAGAGCTCGGTAAAGACCACTTGTTTTTGCAGGTGCATCTTTTGTAGCTGTGCTTGTAAATCTGGCTTCTGGATTGTTTGGAAGGCAGTCCCAAGTAACTCCAATGAAGGAAAGCATTACGAAGAGCAGAGATGAATCCAAATATTAATGTTCCCATTGACTGTTTAGAAGCCATAGTATTTGATAGCATTTGGGAGAAGTTTCCTGTCTGCATAGTACAAACTGCAGATTTTAAAATGGAATTTTTGTGAAAGCTGAAAGAAGTTGCTGTAATATTTTAAAGAATTTTGAGAACACAATATTGGGATCTAATTTGTACCTTCTTAGAATGAGAATATATTTAACTCTGGCTACAGCAAAGCATTTATGAAAATGTTGTCTTGCTAATCCAGCTCTTCCAGTCCACGTCAGCATTGGTTACACTGCAGTGTTTGACACACCTGCACCAACTTTAAACCTGTCCAAGGAGCTAGGTAAATACAGAGACTATTTGGCCAGACACAGCTTTGTCTGCTACTGAGAATTTGCTGCCAGCTATATCCAAGGTGTAAATTCAAGCCCAGCTCAAGGATAATTTAATAAGATGCAGTCAGCTCAGCAAAGGCCACCTGGGAGCAGAGCAGAGCAGTGATTGCTGTTTAAGCTGACGCAACAGCTATAATACATTCCCCAGTAACTGAACTGGAAATGCTGTCCTCTACTTTTAGGATTTACAAAAGGTTAATCTGCCTTGACCTTATGACCCTTTTGACTAGCATGGTTAAGTTTATTCAATTTCCACAGCCGACTGAACACAGCCATCTGGCACAGCCAGTGCCTTTGACCCTCCTGCCTGAGTGACCAGTTGCCCATTAATTAAGGAAAGACTTTTATCCAAGATCAACCCTATTCCTGTAGGTCCTGTAGCAAGCTTGACTGTGTGTGAATATATGTGTAAACACATATGTATGTACACATCTGCTTTTAGTGAAGACATCCTTTAAATTCCCTATAGAACTGGAAGTCAGCCCTGGTTTTAAATATTGCAAGGTTAAGCCCTCTTCCCCCTCTCCAGTCCCCTCCCCCTGAAAAAACCTGTACGTTCCTACATTGCATCAACATTTAGGATTCCTAGAATAATGAATAACAATTGTATAAGATTGTCCGAGTGCAGTTCATGCCAAATTTGTGCAACAATTAGAAATGCAAAACCAAATCTTTTTTCACATTTCTAGTACAAAAACAATCCAGAATGATGGGGGAAAAATTCCCACTTTGAGCTTTGCTTTGCAAAAAAAAAGCCCCCCAAACACCTGATCCTGCAGAACTTTTAAGCACTTGCTTAATCCAAAGCATGTGAATAAACCAATTGGTTTTGGAAAATTCATAAATGGACTTTAAAGATTTGCTTAAATGTTTTGCTGGAGGGATCATCAGGGATCTGCAAGACTGTCGTGGTTTAACCTCAGCCGGCAACTAAGCACCACGCAGCCGCTCGCTCACTCCCCCCCGGTGGGATGGGGGAGAGAATCGGAAGGGTAAAAGTGAGAAAACTCATGGGTTGAGATAAAGGCAGTTTAATAGGTAAAGCAAAAGCCACACACGCAAGCAAAGCAAAACAAGGAATTCATTCACTACTTCCCATGGGCAGGCAGGTGTTCAGCCATCTCCAGGAAAGCAGGGCTCCATCACGCGTAACGGTTACTTGGGAAGACAAACGCCATCACTCCAAACGTCCCCCCCTTCCTCCTTCTTCCCCCAGCTTTATATACTGAGCATGACGTCACATGGTATGGAATATCCCTTTGGCCAGTTTGGGTCAGCTGTCCTGGCTGTGCCCCCTCCCAGCTTCTTGTGCACCTCCAGCCTTCTCAGTCAGTAGAGCATGGGAAGCTGAAAAGTCCTTGACTAGTGTAAACACTACCTAGCAACAACTAAAACATCGGTGAGTTATCAACATTGTTCTCACCCTAAATCCAAAACACAGCACTGTACCAGCTACTAGGAAGGAAATTAACTCTATCCCTGCCGAAACCAGGACAGTATCCACCCCTTATTCTATACCATCTACGTCATGCTCAAGTCCCATATTTTCCAGTGCAACCTCATTAACCAACCACCCCACTTTCCATCCTTTGATATAACACACAGATATCATTCCCTTAGTCTATGGACCACCCTTGTGGAATGTCTGTAAAATGTCCAGAAATGTCCATGAAATATACATTGAGTTCATTTAGTCCGTGACTTTGGGCTCCATCTGTGATGGTGGTCACTCAGGACAGGAGAGGCGGTGTGTTGCGTGGAGTTACTGGGTACCAAAGCCAGCTCAGGTCAGGTCACTGCTGCACTTGCACTGCTTCTTGTAAGGCTTGTCCTCCACTTGTTCGGGTGGTTCCTGCTATAGTAATTCCTATAACACGCAACTCAAATAATGGGTTACAACAATTTAAAGGTATTTCCATTACAATCTCCACCCCTGGTCCCTTTGGGCCAGGTTATAGGGTTTAACATTGCAATGAACTCCTCCCCTTGCTCCTAGCCTGGCTAGCAACAAGGGGTTTCTGCTATAGTAATTCCTATAACATGCAACTCAAATCATGGGTTACAACAATTTAAAGGTGTTTCCATTACAATCTCCACCCCTGGTCCCTTCAGATCAAACCATAGGGTTTAACATTGCAATGAACTCCTCCCCTTGCCCCTGCTCTGGCTTGGACTTATCCACAGACTGCAGTCCCTTAGGGTAGTACCTGCTCCAAGTGGAGCCTTATCTATGAGCCACAGTCTCTCCAGGGGTACGCCTGCTGCGGCATAGACTTATCCACAGTCACTTTGAGATGCACCTGTTCCAGCACGGCCTTCTCCATGGGCCACAATGTCTTCAGAGATATACCTGCTCCAGCGTGGCCTTACTCGCAGCCACAATCCCTTCAGAAGTAAACCTGCTGTAGCACAAACGTAACCGCGGCCACAGACGCTTCGAGATGTACCTGCTCTGGCATGGGCTTATCCACGGCCACAGACGCTTTGGGGTGTCCTGCTCCCGCATGGACTCATCCACAGGTCACAGTCCCTTCGACTCGAGTTCACACTGGAGTTCCAGCCTGTCCAGTACAGCAGCACAGAAACAGCAGCGATGCCCTGGCCATCTGCCAGCCCAGGCACATCGCCATTGCTGTTATCAAAATGTTCCCAGGCACAGTAGAATATGATGATAAGCAGTACAGCAGTACAGCAAGCAGTGAAAGCAAAAAGCAGCCACTAACGAGCATTAGACTCTAATATACTGTAAGGCAAGCAAGCCCCATGGCAAGCACAGGAGCCTGCCACTTAATAGCTAAATAGCTATAACAAGTATAAATTCAATCTAGCACATTCCAATTAAACCTGTTGTTATCTCGAACCCTTCGAGCCCCACGTTGGGCGCCAAAAAGGACTGTCGTGGTTTAACCTCAGCCGGCAACTAAGCACCACGCAGCCGCTCGCTCACTCCCCCCCGGTGGGATGGGGGAGAGAATCGGAAGGGTAAAAGTGAGAAAACTCATGGGTTGAGATAAAGGCAGTTTAATAGGTAAAGCAAAAGCCACACACGCAAGCAAAGCAAAACAAGGAATTCATTCACTACTTCCCATGGGCAGGCAGGTGTTCAGCCATCTCCAGGAAAGCAGGGCTCCATCACGCGTAACGGTTACTTGGGAAGACAAACGCCATCACTCCAAACGTCCCCCCCTTCCTCCTTCTTCCCCCAGCTTTATATACTGAGCATGACGTCACATGGTATGGAATATCCCTTTGGCCAGTTTGGGTCAGCTGTCCTGGCTGTGCCCCCTCCCAGCTTCTTGTGCACCTCCAGCCTTCTCAGTCAGTAGAGCATGGGAAGCTGAAAAGTCCTTGACTAGTGTAAACACTACCTAGCAACAACTAAAACATCGGTGAGTTATCAACATTGTTCTCACCCTAAATCCAAAACACAGCACTGTACCAGCTACTAGGAAGGAAATTAACTCTATCCCTGCCGAAACCAGGACAAAGACAGAGCCCTTTCTATTTCTGTCAGGTCTCTCAATTATGTTTTTAAGAGCAGCTCACTAAAATTTCTGTCAAAGCCTATGCAGAATGGACACAAATTTGCAGAGATTTTAGGTAGGGAAGATGTATGGCGAGGGTGCACAGAAATGTAAGTTTCCCGAGACATAATATCCTTCCAAAGTATTGAAACAAAACTATTTGATGGATATAGGATCAATTTATTTAAAATATGGTAGTCTGGCCAGTTTGACAGCACTCCCAACTGTTCTTTGAACAAGCGAAGTATGTCAGAGGCCTTAGTTTTGCTCATGTTGGGCCTCTTCCAAGATACCACTTATGGGCTTCTGAGTCAGTGGGGCCCCTGCTCCCTACAGGGTATTGTGAGAGCACAATGCACTCGGGCCTCCAAAACCACTCTCCCAGGGAGGAATTGCATTTGTGGCAATCAGGATAGCAGAGGGAAAGACAAAATAAGTGGCCTAAGGAATTAATCTGTAAGGAAACAGTAAGGAAACTCATAGTTTAGGGTTTTGGTTTTTTTTTAATAGCCAAGGAAAAGGAAGAAATCAATGTAAGCATCCAGAGAGGTGGGCATAGAATGTGTCAAATATGCTGAACCCTGATGTAGGAAGCAGTTTTAATTCACTGATAAAACTCCACTATGTTAATTTCTATCAGAACACTGACTAGGAGAAAATCATAACACAGATTCCTTAGTTGGTTTTTTTCATATGTCCTTCAACCAGTACAAGGGGTCCAGTCCCTGAAGTCAACTGACATGTCAAATTCACAAGAACAATCCATGACATTCCAAGAAATGTTGTTGCAAGATTAACTCATTTTTTACTGCTTTGAAGAGAGACAGAGACTACAGTTAAAAAAAAAAAGAGCAAATAATGGACAGACACAGATTTGCTTTACAAAGACTGATACTGCCAGTTAAAAAAAAAAAGAAAAAAAAGAGTAAATCAAACATCCCTCCATATAGGATAAAGGGGGAATACAATCAGTTTATTTACTCAAGGTTTTTAATGCTCTGCCTTTTAGATAAGGACTCTGATTTTTGTCATGCAGTACATTTTCTAACAGCAGCAAAACGGAAAAAAGAAATACTGTGCTTAACCCAGCCTGGTATCGTGCCAACCCCAATCACGCGCCTTTATTTCTCTGTACGTGTTTTATAGGTATCTGGGTGGGTCTGACAGAGAAAGCTCCAAACATGTTACGGAGTTATGTAAATGAAAAGATAATTGTTGTAGATCAACATGAAATCTAAAGGCAATCTGTATCCTATTATTTAGCCATATTTTACAAGCTTAGAATCAAAGAATCATAGAATCATAGAATGGTTTGGGTTGGAAGGGACCTTTAAAGGTCATCTAGTCCAACCCCCCTGCCATGGGCAGGGACATCTTCAACTAGATCAGGTTGCTCAGAGCCCCATCCAACCTGACCTTGAATGTTCCGGGGAGGGGCATCTACCACCTCTCTGGGCAACCTGTTCCAGTGTTTCACCACCCTCATTGTAAAATATTTCTTCCTTATATCTAGTCTAAATCTACCCCCCTTTACTTTAAAGCCGTTCCCCCTTGTCCTGTTGCAACAGGCCCTGCTAAAAAGTTTTCTGCCATCTTTTTTATAAGCCCCCTTTAAGTACTGATAGGCTGCAATAAGGTCTCCCCGAAACCTTCTCTTCTCTAGGCTGATCAACCCCAACTCTCTCAGCCTTTCTTCATAGGAGAGGTGTTCCATCCCCCTGATCATTTTCGTGGCCTTCCTCTGGACCCACTCCAATAGGTCCATGTCTTTCCTGTGCTGAGGACTCCAGAGCTGGATGCAGTACTCCAGGTGGGGCCTCACCAGAGCGGAGTAGAGGGGCAGAATCACCACCCTCGACCTGCTGGCCACGCTTCTTTTGATGCAGCCCAGGATACGGTTGGCTTTCTGGGCTGCGAGCGCACATTGCTGGCTCACGTCTAGCTTTTCCTCCACCAGTACCCCCAAGTCCTTCTCGGCAGGGCTGCTCTCAATCCCTTCATCCCCCAGCCTGTATTGATACCGGGGGTTGCCCCGACCCAGGTGCAGGACCTTGCACTTGGCCTTGTTGAACCTCATGAGGTTCACACGGGCCCACTTCTCGAGCTTGTCCAGGTCCCTCTGGATGGCATCCCATCCCTCTGGCGTGTCAACCGCACCACTCAGCTTGGTGTCATCTGCAAACTTGCTGAGGGTGCACTCGATCCCACTGTCTATATGTCATTGATGAAGATATTAAACAGTACCGGTCCCAATACGGACCCCTGAGGGACCCCACTCATCACCAACCTCCATCTGGACATTGAGCCGTTGACCACTACCCTCTGGATGTGACCATCCAGCCAATTCCTTATCCGCCGAACAGTCCAGCCATCAAATCCATACCTCTCCAGTTTAGAGAGAAGGATGTTGTGGGGGACTGTGTCAAAGGCCTTACAGAAGTCCAGATAGACGACATCCGTAGCTCTTCCCGTGTCCACTGATGTAGTCACTCCATCCTAGAAGGCCACTAGGTTGGTCAGGCAGGACTTGCCCTTGGTGAAGCCATGCTGGCTGTCTCGAATCACCTCCCTGTCCTTCATGTGCCTTAACATAGCTTCCAGGAGGATCTGTTCCATGATCTTCCCAGGCAGAGAGGTGTGGCTGACAGGTCGGTAGTTCCTAGGGTCCTCCTTTTTTCCCTTTTTAAAAATGGGTGCAATGTTTCCCTTTTTCCCGTCACCAGGGACTTCACCTGACTGCCATGACTTTTCAAATATCATGGAGAGTGGCTTGGCAACTACGTCAGCCAATTCCCTCAGGACTCTGGGATGCATCTCGTCAGGTCCCATAGACTAATGTATGTTCAGGTTCCTCAGGTGGTCTCGAACCTGTTCTTCTCTTACAGTGGGAGGGACTTTGCTCCCCCAGTCCCTGCCGTGCGGTCCATCCACTCGAGAGGTGCGGGAAGAGAGATTTCCCGTGAAGACTGAGGCAAAAAAGTTGTTGAGTACCTCAGCCTTCTCCTTGTCTGTTGTTACCAGTTTGCCCGTCGTGTTCATCAGGGGTCAAAGAATGACCTTCCTTTTGTGGCTGACATGCCTGTAGAAGCCCTTCTTATTATTCTTTGCGTCCCTTGCCAAGTTCAGCTCCAGCCGCACCTTGGCCTTCCTGACTTCATCCCTACACAAACAGGCAGCGTCCCTATACTCTTCCCAGGATACCTGTCCCTGCTTCCACTGCCTGTGTGTTTCCTTCTTTCCCTTTAGTTTGACCAGCAGGTCTTGACTCAGCCATGCCAGTCTCTTGCCTTCCTTTCCTGATTTCTTATACCTTGGGGACTGAGAGCTCTTGCGCTCTATGGAAAGCATCCTTAAAGATCTGCCAGCTCTGTTCTGCTCCCTTGTCCCTGAGGGCAGTTTCCCAGGGGGTCCTATTGACTAACTCCTTGAAGAGCTGGAAGTTTGCTTTCCTAAAATTCAGGGTCCTGACTTTACTCTTCACCTGTCCCATATCCCTCAGGACTGCAAACTCCACCAGTGCATGATCACTGCAGCCCAGGCTGCCTCCAATCTTGACATCACCAATTATCTCACTTGTGTTGGTGACCATCAGGTCCAGTATTGCATCCCCTCTGGTAGGGCTGTCTATTACCTCGCTTAAGAAGTTATCCTCAGTGCACTCCAGGAGTCTCCTGGATTGCCTACAGCTCGCCGTGCTACTTTTCCAGCAGATGTCGGGGTGGTTGAAGTCCCCCAGCAGGACGAGAGCCTGCAAGCATGATGCCTCCTGTAGCTGGAGTAAGAAGGCTTCGTCAATAGGCTCCCCTTCATCGGGCATCCTGTAGTAGACACCAACCACAAGGTTCCCTTTGTTGGCTTGGTCTTTAATTCTTACCCATAAGCTTTCAACCTGCTCGTGGCTATTCTTCAGACAGCTCTTCACAATCTATCCATTTCTTGATGTAGAGGGCAACCCCTCCGCCCCTCCTTCCTCACCTGTCCCTTCTGAACAGCCTGTAGCCATTGATAGCTGCACTCCAGTCATGGGATTTGTCCCACCAAGTTTCAGTAATGGCAACCAGGTCGTAGCTTTCTAGCAGCACGGTGGCTTCCAACTCCTCCTGTTTGTTGCCCATGCGGCATGCATTGGTGTAGAGGCACTTCAGCTGGGCTGTTGGCCGTGTCACCTTTTTAGAAGAACACCCCTTAATTCCTTTGAGGTATTTCACCAGTGTTTCCCTGTTGGCTCCTATTACCTCAGGAGCCCCTGGCTCATCTCTGTAAGACTTCAGGTGTGCTCCAGTGTACCCAGCATGTCTCAGAGCAACAGGCTGAGGGCCCTCACTAGCACCCCGTCTCTCTAACTTTGGTGTGTCGTCCCATGGGTTGTCACGGGCGAGCCTGATATTATCCCCTTCCCCCTTCAAGTCTAGTTTAAAGCTCTGTCAATCAGCCCCACTAGCTCATGAGCAAAGACCCTCTTCCTCCTTTGAGAAGGATGAGTCCCATCTGACGCCAGCAGGCCTGGTGCCGTGTAGACCATCCCATTATTGAAAAACCCAAAATTCTGGCGGTGACTCCAGCCACGGAGCCATGTATTAATAGACTGGGTCCGTCTGTTTCTTCCAATATCGCTGCCCGCAACTGGAAGGATAGAGGGGAAAAAATAACCTGTGCTCCAGATTCCCTTACCAACCGTCCCAAGGCCCTGAAGTCTCTTTTGATTGCCCTTGGACTACGTGTTGCAGCTTCACCACCACCCACATGGAAGAGCAATAATGGGTAATAGTCCGAGGGCCGTTCCAGGCTAGGAAGTTTCCTAGTGGTGTCCTTAACCCAGGCCCCAGGGAGGCAGCAGACTTCCCTAAGAGGAGGGTCTGTCCGGCATATTAGACCCTCTGTTCCCCTCAGAAAGGAGTTGCCTACAACTATAACCCATGTTTTCTTTCTCGTTGAGGTGGTCGAGATACAGGGGGTAGGCTTTTCTGACCTTGGCGACACCTCTGGTGTGGCCTTCCATATCCAGAGCCTCATACCTGTTGTACAGAGGCACCTGGGAAGGTGAGGTAGGCAAGGAGGGGGCTCGCCTGCCGCCCCGAGCATGGACTTGCCTCCATTCACTCCTTTCCTTTAAGCTACTGCCTTCTGCCTGGCAGGGGGAGGATACAGGATCCCCTTGATCTTGTGTTTTTTCTGGTGGTTGTTCCTGTTTCTGTCTCAGGGAGGGCAGAGCATGGTTCCACCAGTCTATGTCTTTCTCAGACTCCCAGCTTAGTTCAAGTGAATTGCTGTTTATATGTAATGTGCTAGGAAAGGAGTATTACAAATGTCTATTATACTATATCAAATCAAAACATGTTGGAGTTCAGTAGCACAGAGCACTTGCTAGATTAAGATGCCAATTAATTATGTCAAAGAATATTGATAGAGAAGATAATGAAGAAGAGACCAAATCTTGGCAGTCCTGCTGGAGAGTGCTGCTCACAAATGGAGTTTTATTTAGGTGACTCTCAGATACAGAATCCAGTGTTTCTATGTGAGAAAAATGCATCTTAAAATAAGGTTTGGCTGAGGAGACCACATTAAAATTAAATGATGGCAAATGCCAGCTGTCTCTGTTTCATACAAAGAAATCCTAGTAGCATAACCTTCCTGTATGAAGAACATATAATGTACCACAGAGGATTAAGTAAGAGAAACCTGAAATGAAAGCAGAATTCCATGAATAACCCCTTCAGTCAGAGATTACAATAAAATGTCAACTGGCTTAATGGGGCAGGTCATCTACCACTTCCAGTAAACCTTCTAATTCAATTTGTTGTCTACAGACAAGCATTCTTGTTCAGGGGTTACTACAGGAAACCGAAAACTCTACCTGAATTGAATTTCTATTACTTAATTACGCTATTCTGGAAGGTGCATAGTTCTAAGTAAATACGTGGACTTCAGCGCACAGCATTCACATAAATCACCTCAAGCATATATGAGGAATGACTTAAAAGCATCATCTTCTGCAGGTGCAAATGTGGGTATTGGATTAGTATTGCCAACTGACCAGCTTGCTCAAAATGAGCAAGATTACAATGGAAATGTTTGTTATAAGTGTTTTGTTCACTAAATTGTATGGTTCTTTTTCTGAAGGTGATGCAATTCTTTCTGCTGCTTCCATGTAGGGATTTGCATATCATACCTCTAAAGCTGCAATGTGGGAAGATATTTCTTCTCTCTTCTGTAAAGTTCAAACAATACAGACACATAATATAATCTCCTTCCTTCTTTTGTGTGGGTTGGGTCCCCTGTGACGTTTTAAGTCAGACATTTTACACTTGTTAAGTTTAAAATTAAACTAGTTTCAAATTAACTCAAAGCCTAAAGGTAAACATAAAAAAATATGTTTACAAACTTTTAAGAACCTTCATATCTAGGGCTGTGTCTGAATGGTTGCAGGACACATGCCTGACTTCAGCTGAGACCAGGCAGACAGAACTGAGCCCAGGCTGTCTACTCATTATCAGCAATATCAACCTCAAATGTGATTACACCATGACTGTGTATTTTTCTAAAACCAGCAGATAGTTCTGATGCATAGTTCTAACTCCCCTCCTTTTTCCAGCTTTAATAATTGGCTACTTTTAAACAAAATTAAATGATTACTTCATGGTTTAAAAAAAGTGAGCTTTGGAGTCCTGGTACGCTTCTGCCTAGCTTGGTGAATGCACGTGTGTCTTTTTCCCCTTGTAATTCAAGAACAGTGAGGAAAAAAGTATTTTGAATGCTTGGATGCCAAAAGGGAAACTTTTATTTTGCTGGCTTTCAATTAGGTTGAATTTGGATGGCTGAATAGCTAAGTCCCCACTAGGAAACCCACAGGTATTATCAGAGATCAAAACCAACGTTAACCACAGCAGCATCCATTAGCAATTCTGTAGCTGCTGTATAAAGGACCTTACGAGGCCAACTGGCACATGGCATAGGGTCTCCTCCTGGTGCCTTGTCCTCTGCTGCCCTTTTGCTGTATTCCTCCTGAGCAAGCAGGGTGGTTGCTCCTGGGGTCCCCTGTGCAGCGTGTTTCCCCACTGACGTGGGAGAGGGACACATTCTCCAGCTTTTTTACCTCCTCCCTCCTACTGGAACCAATGAGAGAATTATGATATGGAAAGCCCTGGTGAGTGGGTTGTGTTAGCACTTCTGGGCTGCTTTTCCCATCCTCTCCCCCTCCCAGCCAGGCTGGCTCCCAAGCTGCAGTGCCCAAGGTTTTCTTCTCATGCCTGGGGTCACAGGCAGCAGTTGCTCACCTGGAGCCTCTCACGGCAGGCCCCTCTTGCGCTCCCCTGCTCGGATCACATATGTAGTTTTTTTTGTAATTTAGAATTTAACAGCGTATGTGGCTCTTCATTGGGCATCTAACAAGGAGATAGAATGCAGGAATCTCTGTTGTTAATTCTTTTCTTGCTGCTTTTTATATGACACTTTGAAATGCACTTGTGTTCATTTGAGCTTTCTAGGTGTTACTTTCATTGCTGCCAAGAGGTTTACAGCTTTGATGCTGACTAGCTGAATGTTTGACATATTGCTTTAAGTTGGCAAATGCCTGATAAACATTTGCCAAGATGCAGGAAGACACTGATCTTATAATGTATAATTCTATGCATTCATGGCAAACACGGTTATTTAAGAGCTTTTCTCAGAGTTATAGTAATACTGCCTGTTAACAGGCAGACTGAGCTGTGGTAGGATTCATTTACAGCAGTGAATGAACTTGGATGTCTTTTTAGCATGGTAGTAAAGTTTAACCCTTGACTTAGTTAAACAATGTTTTCTTTACATGCTTTGGTATAAGCATTATTTAGAAATGGAGCAATGCCCATTTTTGCTAGCTAAGACTCTTCCGTGCTGCTTTAAATGAGTATATGTAAATAAACTCTAATGCAATTAACTAAACATAACTTCTGTAGACTTTGGTGTGGTGGTTGTGTGTCACATGCTTTGAATTTAGGGGTGGGGGTGATAAGACTTGGGCTCATGTGTTTAGTTTTGGAGACTCATTCCAGACATGAAGTTTCACCAATTTGTCTGGTTCATACTAGCATTCCTTGTCACTTCAGGGAGCAAAACCTTTACTGTAAAACTTACATAAAATAAATCAGTTCCAGCTCCCTCCTTATTTGTGAAAGGAACAAATCTTGTGTGACTGTTTCCCATTTTACAGTTCAGTGACAAAAAGAGGAACGCAACTGCCAAAAGTGTAGGGCCAGATGGCCGAGAGGCTTCTTCCTTCCTCCTTCCTCATCCCAACCCTGGTGCTGATTAGCCAGGGAGAAGGGGGAGACAACTTCCTCCAGGCAACCCACTGCCGATGTTCTTCTTTGCTTTACATAACACAGGTAAAGGCAAGCCATACTTGGTGAATAGGTTTTGTTTTTCCTTCCACCTATTATGAAATAAATAGGAGAGAGAAATAGTCATGGCACAGCAAAAAACACTGGGCAGGCTGGTGGGTAGGAGTGTGCTACGTTCCCTCCTTGGCCGTGGGGAGAATCTCAGGGCTGGAGAATATAGTAAGGCAGAAGCTATGGGGTCATCCTATGGAGTGACTCTTCTGTCAAGATGCTTGGGGCAGTCCCAATGCCAGCTGAAGGTTTGTGTGCTACCACTGACACACAGGCTCTCGCACAGATAGACCCAGTCAAGAGCGAATCCCAATTTTGGACCCTGCCCCACAGCACTTTCAAGGGTAACAAAAGGCACAAACAGAAGTTTGACTAGAATGGGATTACTCATGACAAACGTCATCATAGTTTTACAAGAATTCCTAACTGAAAGTTGAAAATTGTTTTTAAAAAATTGAATTTTGTATTGGAGAAATAATAAAAAAACGGCTCCCCATCTGCCTGCTTGGAGACCAGTTCACTTGCTGTTTACAGCAGGAAATGGAGCTGGCAGGTCCTGTCCACGACAGTCCTTTTTGGCACCCAACGTGGGGCTCGAAGGGTTTGAGATAATAACAGATTAACCGGAGTGTATTAAGGAACTTATATCTGTTAATAGTTGTGGGTCACAATGTTGGTTCCTCTGTTCTCGATATTGATTTGTCGAATCTGCATCATGCTATTTTTTTTCTGTACATGTGTCGTGGTGTCGTGGTTTAATCTCAGTCGGCAACTAAGCACCACGCAGCCGCTCGCTCACTCCCCCCACCCCCGGTGGGATGGGGGAGGGAATTGGAAGAGCACAAGTGAGAAAAAACTCGTGGGTTGAGATAAAAACAGTTTAATAATTGAAATAAAATGATAATAATAATATGATGATAATAATACTACTACACAAAGCAAGTGATGCACAGTACAATTGCTCACCACCCGCCGACCGATGCCCAGCCAGGCCCCGTGCGGCGGCCCCCCCCGGCCACCTTTCCCCAGTTTATGTACTGAGCATGACGTCACATGGTATGGAATGTCCCTTTGGCCAGTTTGGCTGTGCCCCCCTCCCACCTTCTTGTGCACCTCCAGCCTTCTCAGTCGGTAGAGCATGGAAAACTAAAAAGTCCTTGGCTAGTGTAAGCATTACCTAGCAACAACTAAAACATCGGTGCATTATCAACTTTGTTCTCATCCTAAAACCAAAACACAGCACTGTACCAGCTACTAGAAAGGAAATTAACTCTATCCCTACCGAAACCAGGACACGTGGTTTAACCTCAGTCGGCAACTGAGCACCATGCAACCGCTCGCTCACTGCCCCCACACCCCGGTGGGATGGAGGAGAGAATTGGAAGAGCACAAGTGAGAAAAACTCATGGGTTGAGATAAAAACAGTTTAATAACTGAAATAAAATGATAATAATAATAATATGACCTTCAGCAACCCCACAACAGAGGGGTCCTCCGAGAGACCAGGCAAGGTGGACAGCTGTTTAATTTCTTCCATCTCCAAGGCAGCTATACCAAAAGCCCACCAGTACCCTTTTGGGTCCTTGAAATACCCTCTCCTGAGGTAGTCTATGCCAAGGATGCACGGAGCCTCTGGGCCATTCACAATGGGGTGCTTCTGCCACCCATTCCCAGTTAGACTCACTTCAGCCTCCAATACAGTTAGCTGTTGGGATCCCCCCGTCACCCCAGAAATACAGATGGGCTCTGCCCCTGTATAGCTTGATGGCATTAGGGTACACTGTGCACCGGTGTCTACTAGAGCCTTCTACTCCTGTGGGTCTGATGTGCCAGGCCACCGAATCCACACAGTCCAGTAAACCCGGTTGTCCCTTTCCTCCCCCTGGCTGGAGGCAGGGCCCCTCTAATCCTCATCACAGTACTCATTTCTCATTTCTTGTACATACGAGTCAGAAGTCTCTTCATTAAGATCAGGAGTAAGATCAGCCCTTCTACTCTGTCTGGGGAACTACCCACTGGAATCTGGAGCAGCATTTTTCCCAGAAGAACCCCCTTTCTGTGATTGTTTTCCCTTGCAACTCACGTACCCGTGCCTCTAGGGCTGCGGTAGGTTTTCCATCCCACTTCCTCATGTCCTCTCCGTGGTCACGCAGGTACAACCATAGGGTGCCCCGTGGTGTGTACCCTTTATATTCTCTCTCTTGAGCAAAGGAACGCTTACACCTAATAGCCAAGATAAGGGTCCATACAGGTGGGGAGTAGGACCTATACTCTCTGAGTTGCTGGACCTCCCAGGACAGTTTTTCGGACAGTTTGTCCACAGCCGAGACAAGGGAGGAAGAGAGACTTCCTTCGTATTGCCGGAGTTGGCCAGCCAATTCATCCTCCATTTGTCCCTCTCTGTCTTTCCAGGTCATCGCTGCCAATGAGTTGGCACATGACGATGGTGCGCTCTTTATACACTTCCGCCACATGGGTCGTGTGCACTTGACTTCATCTGGATCTTTGGATAGTTGTTCATTGTTCAGGTCATCATAAATCACCTCCAGCACAGCTAATTCCCTCAGGAACTGGACACCCTTCTCCATGGTGATCCACTTGCTTGGGCGACATATGACATCTTCCTTAAAGGGATACCTTTCCTTCACGCTTGACAAGAGTTGCCTCCAAAGGCTGAGGACTCGTGTCCCTTTTCCAATCGCTTTGTCAATGCCCCCTTCCCTAGAAAGGGATCCCAGCTGCTTGGCTTCCCTACCCTCTAATTCTAGGCTACTGGCCCCATTATCCCAGCATCGGAGCAGCCAGGTGACAATATGCTCGCCTGGACGAAGGCTCAAATCTTTTCGTATATCTCGCAGCTCACTCAGGGATAGAGATCGGGTGGTTACTGCCTCTTTTATGAATTCTTCCTCTTCTTCCTCCCCAAGCAGTGGCCAGCCCTCCTCCTCCCGTTCTCGTGATGGCCCTTCTCCAGGGTCATCTGTCTCGTACACTTCTACCTCCAGCCCCCTTTTAGAAGAAGCTTCTTCCTCCCTTACTAAACGAGCCAACTTCTGCTTCCAGGATTTCTTCTTGTGTACAGGGACGACTGATACCGGCACAGGCTGGTTCTTTGGTTCAGCCGCAGGGCCTGTCGCCAGGGTCTGAGTGGCCGCAGGGCCTGTCGCCGGGGTCTGAGTGGCCACAGGCCTGTCGTTTTATCGTCAGTTCCAGAGACCTTCTCTTCCCTTTGAGGGTACTGAATAGTGTTGAACAGGGCTCGGTAGGCATGGGCCAGGCCCCAGCACGTTGCAATGATCTGCATCTCTCTGGAGTTGCCAGGGTGACAGCATACTTTGTCCAAATATTCTACTAACTTTTCAGGATTCTGCACTTGCTCAGGGGTGAGGTTCCAAAACACTGGGGGTGCCCATTGGCCTAGGTACTTGCCCATCTTGTCCCACACACCCTGCCACTCATAACTATCCAGCCTTGGGGCAGATCTCTGGATGATATCCTTAAATTGCTTATTAACCTTAGACAAAACCGAAACAATATTCCCAAGAAGTACCAATAGAAGTATCTTAACTACCCAAGGCTGTTCAAGATACTGAGAAGTTACTGTAATGAAGGAGGAAACATCATAGAAGAAGGTAGTGACACTGCCGTTCTGTATTTCCTCTGTAAAAAAACTCTCAGAAAAGTCACTGCAATTGCTAGTTGTCTCCACGAAATGGTATCCGTGGTACAGTAACGGCTTCATTGCGAAACTTACATACCACACTAAGGTCAAGGTCAATGTTCTAAAAACAAATCTCACAAGCGAAACATCACTAATCACTGCAGACCACAGCAAACTGCAAAAACCAACACCAATCTTTAACATGTACAGCAAAGAAAGGAGCACGATGCAGATTAGACAAATCAATATTGAGAACAGAGAAACCAACATTGTGACCCACAACTATTAACAGATATAAGTTCCTTAATACACTCCGGTTAATCTGTTATTACCTCAAACCCTTCGAGCCCTACGTTGGGCGCCAAAAAGGACTGTCGTGGTTTAACCTCAGTCGGCAACTGAGCACCACGCAGCCGCTCGCTCACTCCCCCCACCCCCGGTGGGATGGGGGAGAGAATTGGAAGAGCACAAGTGAGAAAAACTTGTGGGTTGAGATAAAAACAGTTTAATAATTGAAATAAAATGATAATAATAATATGATGATAATAATACTACTACACAAAGCAAGTGATGCACAGTACAATTGCTCACCACCTGCCGACCGATGTCCAGCCAGGCCCCGAGCAGCGGCCCCCCCGGCCAGCTTTCCCCAGTTTATGTACTGCGCATGACATCACATGGTATGGAATGTCCCTTTGGCCAGTTTGGCTGTGCCCCCTCCAACCTTCTTGTGCACCTGCAGCCTTCTCAGTCGGTAGAGCATGGGAAACTAAAAAGTCCTTGGCTAGTGTAAGCATTACCTAGCAACAACTAAAACATCAGTGCATTATCAACTTTGTTCTCATCCTAAATCCAAAACACAGCATTGTACCAGCTACTAGAAAGGAAATTAACTCTATCCCTGCCAAAACCAGGACAACACGTTAGAGATTGCTGTGGTCTGCAGTGATTAGTGATGTTTCGTCTGCGAGATTTATTTTTAACACACTGACCTTGAGTGTAAGTTGCTATCTGAATGTCGTGCTGAAGCCATTACTGTACTTCGATACCACTTTGTGGAGACAATTAGCAATTACAGTCCTTCCTCCGAGAGGTTTTTTATGGAGGAAATACAGAATGGCAGCGTTGCTACCTTCTTCTATGAGGTTTCTTCCTTCATTACAGTAACTTTTCAGTATTTTGAACAGCCTTGGGTAGTTAAGATACTTCTATTGGTACTTCTTGGGAATATTGTTTCGGTTTTGTCTAAGGTTAATAAGCAATTTAAGGATATCATCCAGAGATCTGCCCCAAGGCTGTATAGTTATGAGCGGCAGGGTGTGTGGAATACGATGGGCAAGCACCTGGGCCAGTGGGAACCCCCAGTGTTTTGGAACTTCACCCCTGAGCAAGTGCAGAATCCTGAAAAGTTAGTAGAATATTTGGACAAAGTATGCTGTCACCCTGGCAACTCCAGAGAGATGCAGATCATTGCAACGTGCTGGGGCCTGGCCCATGCCTACCGAGCCCTGTTCAACACCATTCAGTACCCTCAAAGGGAAGAGAAGGTCTCTGGCTCTGACGGTAAAACGACACGCACTGCGTCCACTCAGACCCGGGCAACACGCCCTGCGGCCACTCCGACCCCAGCGACATGCCGTGCAGCCACTCAGACCCCTGCGACACGTTCTGCGACCACTCCAACCCCAGCAACATGCTCTGCAGCTACTCAGACCCCAGCAACAGGCCCCGCGGCCACTCAGACCCCGGTGACATGCTCTGCGGCTACTCAGACTCCGGCAAGAGGCCCTGTGGCCACTCCAACCCTAGCGACAGGCCCCGCGGACACTCAGACCCCGGCGAGAGGTACTGCGGCCACTCGGACCCCGGTGACATGCCCTGTGGCTGAACCAAAGAAACAGCCTGTGTCGGTATCAGTCACCCCTGTACACAAGAAGAAATTTTGGAAGCGGAAGTCGGCTCGTTTAGTAAGGGAGGAAGAAGCTTCTTCTAAAAGGGGGCTGGAGGAAGAAGTGTACGCGAGACTGCCCTGGAGAAGGGCCATCACGAGGACAGGAGGAGGAGAGACGGCCGCTGATCGGGGAGGAAGAAGAGGAAGAACTCATAAACGAGGCAGTGACCACCCGATCTCTATCCCTGAGTGAGCTGTGAGATATACGAAAAGGTTTGAGCCGTCGTCCAGGCGAGCATATTGTCACCTGGCTGCTCCGATGCTGGGATAATGGGGCCAGTAGCCTGGAATTAGAGGGTAAGGAAGCCAAGCAGCTGGGATCCCTTTCTAGGGAAGGGGGCATTGACAAAGCGATTGGAAAAGGGACACGAGTCCTCAGCCTTTGGAGGCAACTCTTGTCAAGCGTGAAGGAAAGGTATCCCTTTAAGGAAGATGTCATATGTCGCCCAAGCAAGTGGGCCACCATGGAGAAGGGTATCCAGTTTCTGAGAGAATTAGCTGTGCTGGAGGTGATTTATGATGACCTGAGCAATGAACAACTATCCAAAGATCCAGATGAAGTCAAGTGCACACGACCCATGTGGCGGAAGTGTATAAGGAGCGCACCATCGTCATACGCCAATTCATTGGCAGTGATGACCTGGAAAGATGGAGAGGAACAAACGGTGGATGAATTGGCTGGTCAACTCTGGCAATATGAGGAAAGTCTCTCTTCCTCCCTCGTCTCGGCTGTGGAGAAACTGTCCCGGGAGATCCAGCAACTCAGAGAGGATAGGTCCTACTCCTCACCTGTACGGACCAGTTTCTTGGCTATTAGGAGTCAGCGTTCTTTTGCTCAAGAGAGAGAGTATAAAGGGTACACACCACGGGGCACCCTATGGTTGTACCTGCGTGACCACAGAGAGGACATGAGGAAGTGGGATGGAAAACCTACCGCAGCCCTAGGGGCACGGGTACGTGAATTGCAAGGGAAAACAATCACAAAAGGGGGTTCTTCCAGGAAAATTGCTGCTCCAGTTTCCAGCGGGCAGTTCCCCAGACAGAGTAGAAGGGCTGATCTTACTCCTGATCTTAATGAAGGGACTTCTGACTCGTACGTACAAGAAATGAGAAATGAGTACTGTGATGAGGATTAGAGGGGCCCTGCCTCCAGCCAGGGGGAGGAAAGGGACAACCGGGTTTACTGGACTGTGTGGATTCGGTGGCCTGGCACATCAGACCCACAGGAGTAGAAGGCTCTAGTAGACACCGGTGCACAGTGTACCCTAATGCCATCAAGCTATACAGGGGCAGAGCCCATCTGTATTTCTGGGGTGACGGGGGGGATCCCAACAGCTAACTGTATTGGAAGCCGAAGTGAGTCTAACTGGGAATGGGTGGCAGAAGCACCCCATTATGACTGGCCCAGATGCTCCGTGCATCCTTGGCATAGACTACCTCAGGAGAGGGTATTTCAAGGACCCAAAAGGGTACCGGTGGGCTTTTGGTATAGCTGCCTTGGAGACGGAAGAAATTAAACAGCTGTCCACCTGGCCTGGTCTCTCGGAGGACCCCTCTGTTGTGGGGTTGCTGAAGGTCGAAGACCAACAGGTGCCAATCGCTACCACCATGGTGCACCGGCGGCAATATCGCACCAACCGAGACTCCCTGATTCCCATCCATAAGCTGATTTGTCGACTGGAGAGCCAAGGAGTGATCAGCAAGACTCGCTCACCCTTTAACAGTCCCATATGGCCAGTGCGGAAGTCTAATGGAGAGTGGTGACTGAGAATAGACTATCGTGGCCTAAATGAAGTCACGCCACCGCTGAGTGCTGCTGTGCCGGACATGCTAGAACTTCAATACGAACTGGAGTCAAAGGCAGCCAAGTGGTATGCCACAATTGATATCGCTAATGCGTTTTTCTCAATCCCTTTGGCAGCGGAGTGCAGGCCACAATTTGCTTTCATTTGGAGGGTCGTCCAGTATGCCTGGAACCGACTGCCCCAGGGGTGGAAACACAGCCCCAGCATTTGCCATGGACTGATCCAGGCTGCACTGGAACAGGGTGAGGCTCCAGAACACCTGCAGTACATTGATGACATCATTGTGTGGGGCAACACAGCAGGAGAAGTTTTTGAAAAAGGGAAGGAAATAGTCCAAATCCTGCTGAAGGCCGGTTTTGCCATAAAACAAAGTAAGGTCAAGGGACCTGCACAGGAGATCCAGTTTTTAGGAATAAAATGGCAAGATGGACGTCGTCAGATCCCAATGGATGTGATCAACAAAATAACAGCCATGTCTCCACCAACTAGCAAAAAGGAAACACAAGCTTTCTTAGGCGTCATGGGTTTTTGGAGAATGCATATTCCAAATTACAGTCTGATCGTAAACCCTCTCTATCAAGTGACCCGGAAGAAGAACGATTTCAAATGGGGCCCTGAGCAAGGACAAGCTTTTGAACAAATTATACAGGAGACAGTCCATGCAGTAGCCCTGGGGCCAGTCCGGGCAGGACAAGATGTAAAAAATATGCTCTACACCGCAGCTGGGGAGAATGGCCCTACCTGGAGCCTCTGGCAGAAAGCACCAGGGGAGACTCGAGGTCGACCCCTAGGGTTTTGGAGTCGGGGATACAGAGGATCCAAGGCCCGCTATACTCCAACTGAAAAAGAGATATTAGCAGCATATGAAGGGGTTCAATCTGCTTCGGAAGTGATTGGGACTGAAGCACAGCTCCTCCTGGCACCCCGACTGTCGGTGCTGGGCTGGATGTTCAGAGGGAGGGTCCCCTGTCCACATCATGCAACTGATGCTACATGGAGTAAGTGGGTCGCACTGATCACACAATGGGCTCGAATAGGAAACCCCAGTCGCCCAGGAATCCTGGAAGCGATCATGGACTGGCCAGAAGGCAAAGATTTTGGAATATCGCCAGAGGAGGAGGTAACGCGTGCTGAGGAGGCCCCACTGTATAATGAACTACCAGAAAATGAGAAGCAATATGCTCTGTTCACTGATGGGTCCTGTCGTATTGTGGGAAAGCATCGGAGGTGGAAAGGTGCTGTGTGGAGTCCTATGCGACAAGTTGTAGAAACTGCTGAAGGAGAAGGTGAATCGAGCCCATTTGCAGAAGTAAAGGCCATCCAGCTGGCTTTAGACATTGCTGACCGAGAAAAGTGGCCAGTGCTCTCTCTCTAGACTGACTCATGGATGGTGGCAAATGCCCTGTGGGGGTGGTTGCAGCAATGGAAGCAGAGCAACTGGCAGCGCAGAGGCAAACCCATCTGGGCTGCCGCATTGTGGCAAGATATTGCTGCCCGGGTGGAGAACCTGGTTGTAAAAGTCCGTCACGTAGATGCTCCCGTACCCAAGAGTTGGGCCACTGAAGAACATCAAAACAACCAGCAGGTGGATCAGGTTGCTAAGATTGAAGTGGCTCAGGTGGATCTGGACTGGCAACATAAGGGTGAATGATTTATAGCTCGGTGGGCCCATGACACCTCAGGTCACCAAGGAAGAGATGCAACATACAGATGGGCTCATGATCGAGGGGTGGACTGGACCATGGACACTATTGCGCAGGTTATCCATGAATGTGAAACATGCGCTGCGATCAAGCAAGCCAAGCAGTTAAAGCCTCTCTGGTATGGAGGACGATGGCTGAAATATAAATATGGGGAGGCCTGGCAGATTGATTATATCACACTCCCACAAACCCGCCAAGGCAAGCGCCACGTGCTTACAATGTTGGAGGCAACCACCGGATGGCTGGAAACATATCCCGTGCCCCATGCCACTGCCCGGAACACTATCCTGGGCCTTGAAAAGCAAGTCCTATGGTGACATGGCACCCCAGAAAGAATTGAGTCAGACAACGGGACTCATTTCCGAAACAACCTCATAGACCCCTGGGCCAAAGAGCATGGCATTGAGTGGGTGTATCACATCCCCTGTCATGCACCAGCCTCCGGGAAAATTGAACGATACAATGGACTGTTAAAGACTACGCTGAGAGCAATGGGTGGTGGGACATTCAAACATTGGGATACGCATTTAGCAAAGGCCACCTGGTTAGTCAACACTCGGGGATCTGCCAATCGAGCTGGCCCTGCCCAGTCAGAACTCTTACGTACTGTAGATGGGAATAAAGTCCCTGTAGTGCACATAAAAAATATGCTGGGGAAAACAGTTTGGGTTATTCCTGCCTCGGGCAAAGGCAAACCCATCCGTGGGACTGCTTTTGCTCAAGGGCCTGGGTGCACTTGGTGGGTGATGCGGAAGGATGGGGAAGTCCGATGTGTACCTCAAGGGGATTTGTTTTTGGGTGAGAATGGCCAATGATCTGAATTATGGGATGTGAAGTGTTACGTAATATTATATGCCATACCAATGATATTACACTAAGAATCACCGAGACTAATGAAGAATAAACTTCGATGAAACCAAGGAAAGCACAGTGATGATGGAACCAGAACTGACTTCAACGTGAAACAATCCAACACCACATACCATCTCCATCTTTCCTGCCCTGGAAGATTATTACGACAGATGGAGCCCAAAGTCATGGACTAAATGAACTCAACAAACATTTTAGAGGGATGGCCCTCTGACTAAGGGAATGATATCTGTGTGTGTATATATATATATAAAAAAACCAGGAAAAGGGGTGGTGATTAATGGAAATGTATTGGAAAATGTGGGACCTGGGCGTGACATAGATGGTATAGAATAAGGGGTGGATATTGTCCTGGTTTCGGCAGGGATAGAGTTAATTTCCTTCCTAGTAGCTGGTACAATGCTGTGTTTTGGATTTAGGATGAGAACAATGTTGATAACGCACCGATGTTTTAGTTGTTGCTAGGTAATGCTTACACTAGCCAAGGACTTTTCAGCTTCCCATGCTCTACCGACTGAGAAGACTGGAGGTGCACAAGAAGCTGGGAGGGGGCACAGCCAGGACAGCTGACCCAAGCTGGCCAAAGGGATATTCCATACCATGTGACGTCATGCTCAGTACATAAACTGGGGGAAAGCTGGCCGGGGGGGCCGCTGCTCAGGGACTGTCTGGGCATCGGTCAGCAGGTGGTGAGCAATTGCATTTTGCATCACTTGCTTTGTATATTATTATCATCATTATTACATTATTATTTTTATTATCATCATTATTTTATTTCAATTAATAATCTGTTTTTATCTCAACCCATGAGTTTTCTCACTTGTGCTCTTCCAATTCTCTCCCCCATCCCACCGGGGGGGCGTGGAGTGAGCGAGTGGCTGTGTGGTGCTCAGTTGCCAACTGAGGTTAAACCATGACAAACTCTTAGCTGTCTTCTTGTCAACAAGATCAGTTGTGAGCATAAGCAGGTTTAACCAATTCCTTAATTTTCAAATGAAAATGGGTAAGAATATTGAAATGATCTGCTTAGAAATCCAGCTACCTAGCTCCCTCTTGAGTGAAGATCCCTGTGCTCAGGACAAAGTGAAATGATTGTCCTTTTTTTGAGAATATTTTTTAATTTTGCTGTATTTATTTTGCATCTACTCATGCATAAATTATATCAAAATATGTTTCTTCTTACTTTGTAGAACTCAAAGTGATGCTTCTCTGCAGAGAAGCATATCCTGGGCTGAAATGTGGACATATTGTCCGTTCTTATTATCCTTATTCATTCAAGTGCTAGTTAATATAAAAAGAATACTCTGAAACACAAAATCAGGGGGGCAAATTTTTAAAAATCACAACAAATAGTATGAAATATGGCAAAAATATCCTTTGCAGACTTCTCCCTATTTTTGTAACAAAATGCTCATATTTTAGATCATGAGTTACATGTTGATTATCTCTTAGTGAGATATCCCCGGGCTCGTAGGAACTACAGTGTTACAGTGCCCTGCTGGGTGTGGGCGTGAAAGGAGGTACTGTTTGTGCCACATGCCTGTTATTTCTCTACTTAGGGTATAGAACTATGCAGAAATAAAAATCATACCTTGATTGTCTAATAGGGGTGTCCTGGTTTCGGCAGGGATAGAGTTAATTTCCTTCCTAGTAGCTGGTACAATGCTGTGTTTTGGATTTAGGATGAGAACAATGTTGATAACACACCGATGTTTTAGTTGTTGCTAGGTAATGCTTACACTAGCCAAGGACTTTTTAGTTTCCCATGCTCTACCGACTGAGAAGGCTGGAGGTGCACAAGAAGGTTGGAGGGGGCACAGCCAAACTGGCCAAAGAAACATTCCATACCATGTGACGTCATGCTCAGTACATAAACTGGGGAAAGCTGGCCGGGGGGGCCGCTGCTCGGGGACTGTCTGGGCATCGGTTGGCAGGTGGTGAGCAATTGCTTTGTGCATCACTTTATATATTCTATTATTATTATTATTATTATTATTATTATTATTATATTTCAATTATTAAACTGTTTTTATCTCAACCCACAAGTTTTCTCACTTTTACTCTTCCAATTCTCTCCCCCATCCCACCAGGGGCCGGGGGGAGTGAGCGAGCGGCTGTGTGGTGCTCAGTTGCCGACTGAGGTTAAACCATGCCAAGGGGCTAATGCATGCAAGTGAAAAGAGCAGCGCTGTCTTTCTTTCCTGCTTGCAAGAGGAAAGGATTAGTTAGTGAAAAGCATCTCCCGGGGTGCAATACGGACTGAGGGGAGCTGGGGAATAGTCTTCTCCCTCGAACAGGTGAGTGAGGCTCAGACTTCCCAGTTGCATCACGTCACAGGTGCTGTTGGAGCACAGAAGGGGCATCTTCTAGCTGCCTTCACTCTTCTTTCCCTCTGGGGAGAGCCTGAACCTTAAACTGAGGCTTTGCTTTGCCTGTTCCTCCCTGCTAGCTTTCCCACTGCCATCTGGTTCTGGCAGCCTCCAAGGGCCTGTGAAGGGCTTCTCTGGCATGGCCAATTCAATCAGGAGATTTTTTGCTGCCTTTGGAGCCTGCAGAAGATACAGTGCTGCTTTCCCAAGGAAGCGGGAGGGGAACAACTCCAGATGGTTGACATTTCCCACACTTGCTGCATGATGAGGAGAGCCTTGAGAGGTGGGACAGAAATATCCCACCCTTCTACTAGACCACTGGCACCTTTTTGGTGTTCAGCCCTGACTAAACTTCTTAGGAAGAAGCCTGGCGTTAATTATCTGCTGTGCCTGGGTCCCCTTCCAGCTTTGTTTGAATCAGGCCGTGTTCTGCCTCTGAGAAGAAATGCCCCATTAGGAAGGTACTGGGATCAGCCAGTGGGCTCAGCCTATTTTCCAGACAGGGGAATCCACTATTTTTCTGTTTGAATTATGTTTGCTTATTTAAGTTTCTTGTTGTAAATATTATTCCCCAGGGAAAAGGCCTTTTTTTCCCCTGCTAAATGTTACCACCAGCTACTAGTCTGCCATATAAATGTAATTTGTATATACAATAAAACCAGGACCAGATGGGGCAGACACATCAGTGTTTTAGTCCCTATTTCTCTCTTGTGACAGCTTCTGCTTAGTAAAGCTAATGACCTAATGTCTTCTGGGGAGGTTACACTCTAGTGGTATTGTACCTGCATAAATCTTTTCCCCATTTATTTTACAGTACAGAAGTAATGAGGACTGTTAACAGGAGATATGGCACTGGCAGGATTTTTATTCAGCTTTAATTGTTCTGAAATCCGAGATCTAAAATGGCCTTGATTCTTTATTAGTATGATGGTGCTCCTACAACTGGCAGGAGTAAAGCTGGCTGGTTCTGCAAACAGAGTCCTGATGGTTTCCACGCAAATTACCTTCTCTGTTACTGTCCTGTCTAGTGATTGTTATGAATTACTTTGACTGCATTTAAGGAAATGTTAACTGCGTGCATTTAAATACACAGAAGTCTGGATAGTAAAAAGCTGTATACCTTTGCACTTCCTGTGTGTATTATGGTGTATATGTAATATAAGCAGAAATGTATTAATGAACACAGTTAAAAAGGAAAAGTGGATATAAAGAATGCTATGTTGTACAGTTGAAAAACAAGTCTGAGAAGCTTAGCTTTTTCATTTCTTTTCTTTTAAATATTTATCTTTGTATGTTCATTCCTGTGCATCGAATTCTGGAAGTTACTTTTCTGACACAAAAGTGCTCCTGTATGTGAAAATACATACATCTCAGAGTACCCACATAACCATTATATCCAGCAAAAGGGGAGCAAAAAGGGGAGCCTGTTCTTACACACAGCTTCCAAACCCTACTGTAATAATATAAGAAAAAAATCATAGATACCAGTGAGTGTGTATGAGTACACTTATGAAGTCAACACAGACTCAAATGGGTGTGATTAATTCTGAAAACTATAATTGTTTTCAGAAGAGGCTTTTGAGTATTCTGCCAAGTGAAAATAGTCTGAGGGTGGTCACTTGTGTTTTGCAGTGCCGTAATTTTTTAGTTGTCAGGGATTAGTGTCTAGCTTTTATTGTTTCTTATCTGTGGCAGTCATGCCTGCTGTTCTGAATTCATTTTGATTTCCTTCCTATACTACATTTTGTTGCCAATTTGTTAGATTTTTCATTTCTAAGTAAAGCTTTCAGTCCCATGCTTTCAGCAAATAAAGTATATTGGCTTTAATGATCTCATTCACTTGGGGAGTTGTTATTTGTGTTCTAGAAATTATTTGTGTGGTCTAACTGAACTGGTGTAACTATATTTAATTCTAACTTGATTACCTCTTCTGTGCTGTTTTCCAGCTAGAGTGTACACTTGAATATACCCACGTGCTTCCAGTGACTCCACATGCTCCCATTTACTATGGTAGGACTTGTGAGCAATATATCTAATTGCACTTTTCATTATGTAATCAATAGGCATATAAGTTAATTGCACAGTTTTGCTTTCATTTTAGGGTTACGATAAAAATTGATTTTCCATCCTTCTGACATTCACTAACTGGGCAGCACAAAACTGCTTCAACACAGATGAATGTCCAATGTTTTCAGTAACCAACATTCCCACTGCTTTAATGGTGGAACAAGATTTTGGCATGATGTGTAGTTAGGTGATGAACTTGCAAATACAGAGTCGTATCCTTCCCTCTTCTTTGAAATTGCACTCTTAGTAAAGCTGTGGATTTGTGCAATACACAGTTTGCAAGTTGCTGTTCTTTTTCTCCTCTTTTCCCTCTTCATCTTGAAAGGACCAGAGTGGGTGGCAATGTTAGCAGCAACAGAAAGGAAGTGCATTTGGTCCTGTGGGCACCTCTCCATCTGATTGATATAAACATACATTAGAACAGTTCTCAGAAACATGCTTTGGGGCTCCCTGAAAACAATCAGGTTAAAAGCATAGATTGCTCATAAAAAATCTCACATACCCCATTAAACAGTCAGTATACCATGTCTTTCTGGCTCTTCCTTCTGTCAGGATGCCTCGACCCGTTCACTGGCTTAGCCATATAAGCTCTTCCTCTGTTAGCCCACCTTTCTCAGCACTTCAGTGTACTGCCGTTCTCTGAGTTTGGCCAGTCAGACATCCCGCACGCAATAACCTGGCTACAGCTTCCCTGTGGCAAGCAGTCTCCACTTGCCATAACCACACCTGACACACTCTATGTGACTGTATCCATGTGGCAGGAGGTCTAAATTGTCAATATGTTTATTGCTCTTTGCAGATTACATATAGATATGGAAATTAGATCATTTGATAATTCGTAGCAAATGATGTGCGTATTGGCTGCTTGTGACTTGATGCCCTTTCAAATTTCTTCTGCATTGTCCAATCCAACACAATAAGAGGTAATGCAACCTAACCCTTCCAGCTGAGAGTTGTGATGAAAACTATGTGCGTGTATAGATCTTCAAGATTTCTGTCAAATTTAGGTGTGGAAAATGCCAAAGTTACTTCCCCCAGCTGTCTGTCCCATTAACTTGTTGGAGATACTTGCCCACTGTAGTATGGCCAGCAGAAAGGCAATCAAGTATCCATAGCTGTGGGGACATCTGAGACTGGGACACCTTGTAAGAGATTCCTACAAAACTGAACATTTGCAGCAGGGAAAATACCATAGATCCTTGGGAAAGGAAAGAGCAGGGAGTGGGCAGTGGGTGAAAGTTAAATATTCTGCTGATTTGCAACTGGCTTGCAGGTTGTTTGCCAAATGACTATTCCAGGGGCAAATGGACATGGTTCTAGTCTTCTAGTTAATGTGGAAGATCTGGGAGATGTTTTTACTATCTACCTCTGTTTAAGCACAGAAGATTTTAAAAGAAGGTCTGAATGGTATTGATAATGTTCATCATAGGGCAGCTTAAGAAAAAGTGACAAGAACCAAATCCAGGCTTTGTTGTGCCCGTGTCGATCTTGCAAAGCCAGCAGAGAAGATCATATGGAAACTATTAACAGACTGCCCATCCGAGATGTGTTATTTTGGTCACTAAAGTCCTGTGAATTGGTTGCATGGGCTGTGTGGCTGAATGTGGTAAAGCATATCCAGAGACATTACTGAAGAAAGTCCTAATTGGCATATCCAAAAGAAAGCTTGGGTGGAGTGACCTGGGTCAAGCCGTCTCAGAATTACTTTTTTCACAAAGGCAAATAGACTTGCATAATCTAGCAGTTAGGTGTTTGCTGATTTTTCTCTCAAAATAACCAGTGTTTGGAAATAAATTGTGGTAGACATACTGACATTTTCATGCTAACTAATGTGATTTAGCGGGAGAACTTAGGGAAAAAGGATAAACAGTGTTAGAAACTGTGATGGGCTGGTATGCTACAAATTCTTACTGGCATCCATTGGGGTGATGCCATTAATCATAAACAGTAGACATATGTGAGTTGTGTTGATGGCCAAATGAGTGGCAAAAACATTTTTGCCACATGCTATCACATTTTAGGAAAGCTGAGTAAGTCATACCCATGAGCTGGAGAGCCCTGTGATAAATTGCACTTTTGAAGCAGCTTGCTGTGTGCTAATATGCCAGTTGTCTAAATTGCTTTTAAAAGGTGTCATCTTAAAACAGAAAACCACAAACCCAAACCAATAATCTGTTTTTCCTCAAAATGTGACCTACTAAGCCAAAATCATACCCATGTATGGCAAACAATAATGGGTTAGGAGAGGGGACTTTGACACTCATTACAACTAGAGATAGAAACAATATGCAGTCAATATATTTCCGATAGTATTAAAGTACTTGTTCCTTGACACAGTAGATCACGAGATATTGGATCTTAATCACCTAGCATTCCTATATGCAAGAATACTATTTCAAGACATATTAGAAAGCTTTGTGAATGTTTTAATGATTGTTCTCCTTTCATTGACGTTAGTTCTGGCTTATTTCATAAAAGCACTCTCAGGCAGTTGTTTAAATAGTTGTCCTTCAGCATGAGTGCATACAGTAAATACAGGCAGGTTTTTTGAGGAAGCCTTAACCCGTCAGTACAGATACCATGACTAAAAGGTACTCTCTTCCCTACCTCTGCCAGTTAAAATCCCTTCTTTCATGCCCACCTACCATCAGTGTCTCCATTGCTGTCTAAAACACGTCTTCTGCAGCTAGCATGCTTGCTAATGTATCACAGCTACCAAGCATGCCCAGGTCATAGAGATGCTTTGGGCCTTGTACTTCCTAGCAGGTGGCCGAGAAGGCAGGAGCACCACTAAGAAGCCTCTCCTAAGTATAAAACTTGAACTTGGCATTATTGTCCATATATACTGTGCATCAAGAGTAATCTTATGCTTGTATTCACTTGGGCTGTGAGTACAGCTGTTTTCCAACCAAAGCAGAATTTGCAAGACTTGTGTATGCTGTCTCCAGAAGTCTGTTGGCTTGCATAGCTGTTCCTGAGCTATCAGCAAAAGTCATGTGTAGATATACTGTGGGTTTTGGACAGTCCTCACTGAGACCTGTCCTGCTACAGCTTAACTGCTGTAAGCGTCCAGACTAGCCTGTGTATGTCTCTCCCTTGCAGCCAAGCTGAGGTCACTGCTCCAGACTGCAACAGAGATGCACTGGTGCTTAAATACTGCAAGTGCAGAGTAGTGTAACAGTCCTCGGCTCCAGCTTTCACAAGGCTGCTCACTGCTCAGGACTTTTGGAGCTTGTTTTCTCAGCCACTGTAGATGATTTAAACAGGTCTGGCAGCAGGCAACCTTGAAATCCCTGAAGTCAAATTTTATTTTCCCTTAAGAGAGATTTTAAGATTAAAGCACAACTGATGGAGCAATGGAAATCTTTCAGAGGAAGATGCATGTTCCTCTTCAAGAGATGCATCCTATCAACAAATTCTTTCCTATTTCTAGGCCAGGATGCTTCAGAGGTGCAGGCTGTTTTCATATTTTACAATATAGTTCATAACTTACACTTAGTTCTAGGAGTTATTTTCAAGCTCGTTTGGGTGAATAAAAGCTTAAGCATGTGAAGAAATTACCCCAGGTTGTCAAGTTTAGCTGATCCATGGTTATCTACTGATGTCAAAATAGTAGTGTTAGCTTCATTTGCAAAGATGTCTGAGTACCTGCATTGGCTAAAGGAGCTCACAGAGACAGTGACCATGGCTGTCTGTGCAGTGCAGTCCAGAGGTAATTTTGAAAATGGCAGTGTATGCCTGGAGGCTAGTAAGTGATCTTTATAGTTTCATAAATGTCTATACATCTAGTTACACCTGTGAATGAACTAAGCTATTGGAGAAAATGAGTGTAAAAATCAGACCAAGCTGGCTTGCAGCCCTACCTTGCCTGTCAGTTGTTCTGAAAACTGAAATGCAACACCTGTGAGGCCAAACCATGGTGGGCCAGGGTAGTTTTGACTGTGCCGAGGCTCTTGTACAGGTCTCATGCCCAGGGAATAGCAGCTGCCATTTGAAGATGACCTGTTGTTGCCTGAGCTCAGTTTCTAAACAAATGGCAGTCTGGGAGGGAGGGCACCAGTCCTTTTAATTCGTGCACAGGGTGGCACTGCCTGACCCAAGCTTAACGCAGTGCTGGTGACTGGTTTCTGTGAGATGGAAAACCTACCTACCACTTTCTCCCCTCTAGTAGTACTGAGGGATTTAAATCAGTATTTTTTTTTGTGGAATGATCCCAAGAGATGTTATAGGCACAGCAGAGAGTTGCTTTGGTGCAGGAGTGTTCAAATATGAGGTAGCAAATCCTGCTCTTGAAGCCTTTCCATGAGCTGGCAGGTTATGCCTGCTTCTGGAGGACACAGCAAAAAGTGAATATATCCAGCTGCCTTTGTATTTCCCGGGGATGATACAAGCAGTAAATTTTACAATACCCTAAATTAATCAAAGAAAAGTTCACTTGATTAAATTTTAGAGACCGTGAAATTGCTAGGCATTATTTAAACATATGTGATACTTCAGAAGTGTGCACTGACAGGAGCTGATCGATCTAGGAACTGCTATTCTAATGGCAACTTCCAAAGAAAGGTGCAGATCTGGTGTGAGAAAGTGCAGGACTGTTGCATGTTAGGTAAGCTCTAATTTTTATACACCAAATTATTTTTTCTTTTTTTTTTTTCTGAAAAGAAAATACTCTGACACCCACACAATTCCTTTACAAGTAGCGCTGGAAATGTTCTGTTCTATTTTGCATTTCTGGCTGCCATGCTGAGTATTTCCTGTAGGTTTTTGTATGCTAACTATATTTAAATGAAATTAACGATTTAACCACATTTCAGTTTGAATCAACTGGCTGGAAATAATTTAGTTTCCATGTCTGCTTTCCTTAATACTCATGCATAAATGGGTATTTGGATTTTTGCAGTTCAGCAGCAGAAACCTTATATTCAACCATCTTTGGTCTCCATTTGAATGTGTGTAAATTCTGATAGTACATCATGGTCCTGACTGAGACCTGGGCTCTGAGTGCCAAATGTTGTACAAATCAAGAGACAGTCTCTGCTCTAAAGAATGTATAATTTAAAGAATCCTGTCAAACTGGATTTAATTCTCATTTTTCATTGCCTTTGTTTCAGTCTATTGTGCTATTAAAAAACACTTTTGTTTGTAGAGAGTTACTGTCTATCAGCCCATTCACCTCAGATTTAGTTCAGGGCATTGTCTGTTTTTCATAAAAAAGTTTCTGGAGTCAGGCTTGCAGAATTGAAACGTGCCTGTTTTAAAAGCGAGTTTCTGTTGCATGTGATTAGGGGGACTATCTTGGAAATGGCATTCTCAGGCTCAAAACTGAGATGAACCCAAAGTTCATTGACACCAACTGTGATATTAGGACCTAACTTGTGATTTTTGAATGTTTGAGGTTTGTGGTGCTGAAGAAAACATATGCAGCAAAAGTTTATGCTGCTATCTTGAAAAAAAGCTATGCTAGAAATCTAAAGAGTGAAATGCTGTCAAAAAGAAATCCCCGAGTAGTCATTTCATTTCATTTGTTACCAATACATGTCATCACTGTCATTAACTGAATTGTTAAAGTTGACAGTCCCTTGGGAATTAGGGGGCTGTGGAAATTCCCCTGTTCTGTGCATGCAGCCTTTGTGGATCTAGTAACCTTACACTTTATTTTGGGAGAGAGCAGAAAGGCGACAAAACAGTAGGGTCACCTAATTTGTAGGAATGGCTTCTCAAGCGGAATGGATATTTTGTGGCTCTGATTTTACACCTGCAAAGTTCAGATTGGTTGGGGCTCATATCTAGCAGCATGATTACATGTCCTGCATCTGCCCTGTCTATTGTGAGTGCAGCTTCAGGGAGCTACTTAGCAGTGTCCCCTCGGAATCTGCTTTTGAGGGCTTAGGGGTCCACGAGTGCTAGTCAGTTTTTAAGAACCACCTTTTAAAAGCACAGGAGCAGGCAATCCCATTGTGTCGAAAGTCAAGCAAGCGGGGCAGAAGACAAGCTTGGCTGAACAGGGAACTCCTCGTGGAGCTCAAGACGAAAAAGAAATTGTACAATCTCTGGAAGCAAGGTCAGGCTTCGCAGGAAGATTACAGAGCCATGGTTCACATATGCAGGGAGAAGACACGAAAGGCCAAAGCTCAATTAGAGTTGAAACTGGCCAGTGTTGTGTCAGACAAGAAGAAAGGCTTTTTTAAGTATGTTAATAGCAAGAGGAAGTCTAAGGAAAACATTGGACCAATACTTGTTGAAGATGGTCACCTGACCAATAGGGATGAAGAAAAAGCAGAGGCATTCAATGCTTTTTTTGCCTCAGTCTTTAATAATACTGATAGACCTTGGGCTGCCCAGTCCCCTGAGTCGGAGGACCACGACTGCGGGAGCAGTGACTTTCCATACACAGGTGGCAGACCTCCTGCAGCAGGTGGCTGAGCTGCAGGAGGTGGTGAGAAGGCTGCGTAACATCAGGGAGGTGGAGAGAGTTAGATAGCTGGTTCCAAGCGCAGTCTGCAATGGACCAACAGCCCATGGCCAAGCAGCCAAAAACTCCCCCACTGGCACACACAGAAGGGAGGGGGGCCAATAATGCAGAAGAATGGACGGTTGCAACGGCAAGGACCAGCAGGAGGAAGAGACTTCCCCCGAAGCCTGAGGTGCCCTTGCAGAACCGCTTCACTGCTCTGCAGACTGAAGAGAAAAGACCCATCACATCAGGAGAGATGCTGGAGCTGAGTAAGGCAGCCCGATCTGCCCCCCGTATAACAACCAGTGCAACTAAGAAAAGGTGATGGGTGATAGTAGTAGGCGACTCTCTTCTGAGAGGTACAGAGGCACCCATTTGCTAACCGGACGTGCTCTCTAGAGAGGTGTGCTGCTTACCGGGGGCTCGCATGAGGGATGTCACCGAGAGGCTACCAAGCCTCGTACAGTCCACTGACTATTATCCGCTGCTGCTGTTTCACGTGGGCACCAGTGACACAGCCAGGAGCAGTCTGAGGACTATCAAGAAGGACTACAGAGCCCTGGGAGTGGCGGTAAGGGACTTGGGAGCGCAGGTAGTTTTTTCATCAATCCTACCGGTCAAAGGGAAGGGGTTCGAAAGGGCCAGTCGAATCTGGCGAGTCAACAAATGGTTACGGGACTGGTGCCACAGCCAGGGGTTTGGCTACTTAGACCATGGGAGTCGCTTTGAGAAACCTGGTCTACTGGGGGCTGACAGGGTCCATCTGTCAGAGGAGGGGAAGAGCATCTTCACTCATAGGCTTGCCAAGCTGGTGAAGAGGGCTTTAAAGTAGAGATGCCGGGGGAGGGGAACCTCAATCCATCCCACTCCTACCAGTTTGATGCCAGGGCCAGCAATAGATGCCCAGAGCCTGGAGAAGGATCACAGGTCAGCAGGAGAGAGCAGCACAAAGGAATTCCAGCCACTCCAGCCAGTAAGACAGCTTCATCGGGGGCCTAACTTAAATGCCTCTATGCAAACACACATAGCATGGGGAATAAACAAGAGGAGTTAGACGTGCGCATGCACGCCTGCAGGGCTACAACCTTATTGGCATCACGGAGACGTGGTGGGATGGCTCCTATGATTGGAGTGCTGGGATGGAAGGATACAGGCCCTTTAGGAAGGACAGGCAGGGGGGACGAGGAGGGGGTGTCGCCCTCTATGTCAATGAGCAGCTGGAGCGCATGGAGCTCTGCCTGGAGGTGGATGAGGAGCTGACCGAGAGCTTATGGGTCAGAATTAAAGAGAGGGCAGGGACAGGTGATGTTACGGTGGGGGTCTGCTGCAGGCCACCTGACCAGGAAGACCGAGTGGATGAGGCCCTCTATAGCCAGATAGGAGCAGCCTCACGTTCACAAGCCCTGGTCCTCATGGGGGATTTGAACCACCCCGACATCTGTTGGAGGGACAACACAGCAGGGCATAAGCAATCCGGGAGGTTCCTGGAATGTGTCGATGATAACTTCCTTCTCCAAGTGGTAGAGGAGCCAACGAGGAGAGGTGCTATGCTGGACCTTGTTCTCGCCAACAAGGAGGGGCTGGTGGGGAATGTGAAGCTCAAGGGCAGCCTGGGCTGCAGTGACCATGAAATGGTGGAGTTCAAGATCCTGAGGGCACCGAGGAGGGCGCACAGCAAGCTCACTACCCTGGACTTCAGGAGAGCAGGCTTTGGCCTCTTCAGGGATCTGCTTGACAGAGTGCCATGGGACAAAGCCCTGGAGGGAAGAGGGGCCCAAGAAAGCTGGGTAATAGTCAAGGATCACCTCCTTCAAGCTCAGGAGCGATGCATCCCAACAAAGAGGAAGTCAGGCAAAAACACCAGGAGGCCTGCATGGATGAACAAGGAGCTCCTGGACAAACTCCAACACAAAAAGGAAGCCTACAGAGGGTGGAAGCAAGGACAGGTAGCCTGGGAGGAACACAGAGAAATTGTCCGAGCAGCCAGGGATCAGGTTAGGAAAGCTAAAGCCCTGATAGAATTAAATCTGGCCAGGGACGTCAAGGGCAACAAGAAAAGATTCTATAGGTACGTCGGGGATAAAAGGAAGATGAGGGAAAATGTGGGCCCTCTCTGGAACGAAACGGGAGACCTGGTTACCCAGGATATGGAGAAGGCAGAGGTACTCAATGACTTTTTTGCCTCGGTCTTCACTGGCAAGTGCTCAAGCCACACCGCCCAAGCCGCAGAAGGCAAAGGCGGGGACTGGGAGAATGAAGAGCCGCCCACTGTGGGAGAAGATCAGGTGCGAGACCATCTAAGGCACCTGAAGGTGCACAAGTCCATGGGACCCAATGAGATCCATCCGTGGGTCCTGAAGGAACTGGCGGATGAAGTTGCTAAGCCACTATCCATCGTATTTGAGGAGAAGTGGCAGTCCAGAGAAGTTCCCACTGACTGGAAAAGGGGAAACATAACCCCCATTTTTAAAAAGGGAAAAAAGGAAGACCCGGGGAACTACAGGCCAGTCAGTCTCACCTCTGTGCCTGGGAAGATTATGGAGCAGATCCTCCTGGACGCTATGCTAAGGCACATGGAGGACAGGGAGGTGATTCGAGACAGCCAGAATGGCTTCACCAAGGGCAAGTCCTGCCTGACTAACCTAGTGGCCTTCTAGGATGGAGTGACTACATCAGTGGACACGGGAAGGGCTACAGATGTCGTCTGTCTGGACCTCTGTAAGGCCTTTGACACGGTCCCCCACAACATCCTTCTCTCTAAACTGGAGAGGTATGGATTTGATGGGTAGACTGTCCGGTGGGTGAGGAATTGGTTGGATGGTCACATCCAGAGGGTAGTGGTCAACGGCTCAATGTCCAGATAGAGATCGGTGACGAGTGGTGTCCCGCAGGGGTCCGTATTGGGACCGGTACTGTTTAATATCTTCATCAATGACATAGACAGTGGGATCGAGTGCACCCTCGATCGACACCAGAGCGACTGATGTCATGTATCTGGACTTGTGCAAAGCATTTGATACTGTCCCGCACAACATCCTTGTCTCTAAAATGGAGAGACATGGATTTGACGGGTGGACCACTCGGTGGATAAGGAATTGGCTGGATGGTCGCACTCAAAGAGTTGCCGTCAACAGCTCGATGTCCGGGTAGAGACCAGTGACAAGTGGGGCTCCTCAGGGGTCCGTATTGGGAACAGTATTATTTGATATCTTTGTCGGGGACATGGACAGTGGGATTGAGTGCACCCTCAGCAACTTTGCGGATGACACCAAGCTGAGTGGTGCGGTTGACACGCCAGAGGGATGGGATGCCATCCAGAGGGACCTGGACAAGCTCGAGAAGTGGGCCCGTGTGAACCTCATGAGGTTCAACAAGGCCAAGTGCAAGGTCCTGCATCTGGGTCGGGACAACCCCCAGTATCAATACAGGCTGGGGGATGAAGGGATTGAGAGCAGCCCTGCCGAGAAGGACTTGGGGGTACTGGTGGAGGAAAAGCTGGACATGAGCCAGCAATGTGCGCTCGCAGCCCAGAAAGCCAACCGTATCCTGGGCTGCATCAAAAGAAGCGTGGCCAGCAGGTCGAGGGTGGTGATTCTGCCCCTCTACTCTGCTCTGGTGAGACCCCACCTGGAGTACTGCATCCAGCTCTGGAGCCCTCAGTACAAGAAAGACATGGACCTGTTGGAGCGGGTCCAGAGGAGGGTCACAAAAATGATCAGGGGGATGGAGCACCTCTCCTATGAAGAAAGGCTGAGAGAGTTGGGGTTGTTCAGCCTAGAGAAGAGAAGGCTTTGGGGAGACCTTATTGCAGCCTATCAGTACTTAAAGGGGGCTTATAAGAAAGATGGCGGCAATCTTTTTAGCAGGGCCTGTTGCGACAGGACAAGGGGGAATGGCTTTAAAGTAAAGGGGGGTAGATTTAGACTAGATCTAAGGAAGACATTTTTTCCGCTGAGGGTGGTGAAACACTGGAACAGGTTGCCCAGAGAGGTAGTGGATGCCCCATCCCTGGAAACATTCAAGGTCAGGTTGGACGGGGCTCTGAGCAACCTGATCTAGTTGAAGATGTCCCTGCCCACGGCAGGGGGGTTGGACTAGATGACCTTTAAAGGTCCCTTCCAACCCAAAGTATTCTATGATTCTATGATTTGTGGACGCTGAAATTGTAAGGGACCAGCTGTATCAGCTGAATGTTCATAAGTCCATGTGGCCTGATGGGATTCATCCCAGGGTACTGAAGGAGCTAGTGGATGTTATGGCAGGACCCCTCTCGATCATCTACCAAAGGTCTTGGGAGTCTGGGGAGGTCCCTGCTGACTGGAAGCTAGCCAACATTATCCCAATTTATAAGAAGGGTGTGAGGGAAGACCCAGGAAACTACAGACCTGTTAGTCTAACCTCAGTTTCTGGAAAAATTATGGAGAAGAACATACGGGGTACTACTGAAAAGCATTTAAAGAACAATGCAGTCATCAGGCACAGTCAACATGGGTTCACAAAGGGAAAGTCCTGTTTAACTAATTTGATATCCTTCTACAGTAAGGTCACCCGCCTAGTGGATGAAGGGAAGGCGGTGGATGTAGTTTTTTTCTGGATTTTAGTAAGGCTTTTGCTACTGTCCCTTACAGCATCCTTCTGGACAAGTTGTCCAACTGTGAGATGAGCAGGTACATGGTGCGCTGGGTGAAGAACTGGCTGAATGACAGGGCTCAAAGGGTTGTAGTGAATGGGGCTACATCTGGCTGGTGACCAGTCACCAGCCGTGTTCCTCAGGGCTCAATTCTAGGGCCAGTTCTGGTCAATATTTTTATCAATGATCTGGATGCAGGAGTTGAATGCACCCTTAGCAAGTTTGCTGATGATACCAAACTGGGAGATGCTGGTGACACTCTTGAGGGGCAAGAGGCCTTGCAGAGGGATCTGGATAGATTGGAGCATTGGGCCATGATTAATGGGATGAAATTTAACAAGTCCAAATGCCGGATTCTGCACCTGGGACGGAGTAATGCCGGGCACAAGTATAAATTGGGAGAGGAGTGGCTAGGGAGCAGCCCTGCAGAAAGGGATCTGGGGGTGCTGGTTGACAGCAGGCTCAATAGGAGTCAGCAGTGTGCCCTGGCAGCCAAGAGGGCAAACCGCATCCTGGGGTGCATCAAACACACTATAACCAGCCGGTCAAAAGAGGCGATTATCCCGCTGTATTCAGCATCGATGCAGCCTCACCTTGAGTACTGTGTGCAGTTCTGGGCCCCACAATTTAAGAAGGCTGTTAAGGTCCTTGAATGTGCCCAGAGGAGGGCAACAAAGCTGGTGAAAGGGCTGGAAGACATGTCCTATGAGGAGCGGCTAAGGACTTTGGGCTTGTCTAGTTTGGAGAAAAGGAGGCTGAGGGGCGACCTCATTGCTCTCTACAGCTTCCTGAGGAGGGGAAGTGGAGAGGGAGGTGCTGATCTCTTCTCCCTCATATCCTGTGACAGGACGCATGGGAATGGTTTAAAGCTGTACAGGGGATGTTTAGGCTGGACATTAGGAAACATTTCTTTACCGAGAGGGTGGTCAAACACTGGAACAGGCTTCCTAGAGAGGTGGTTGATGCCCCATGCCTGTCAGTGTTTAAGAGGCATTTGGACAATGCCCTTAATAACATGCTTTAACTTTTGGTCAGCCCTGAATTGGTCAGGCAGTTGGACTAGATGATCGTTGTAGGTCCCTTCCAACTGAAATATTCTATTCTATTCTATTCTATTCTATTCTATTCTATTCTATTCTATTCTATTCTATTAATAGCTTTGAAGGGTGGAGGAGTAAGGTGAATTTTAAGCTTTCTTAGTGCCTCTTGATATCATCTGAGGAAAAGGTATTGCTCTACTTGAGACTATATTCCAGAAAAATGATCATACCTATTTATAGGAACAAATAATGAAAACGAATATCAACTTTAGTTGGCAATCTATTATCTCCTCTGTTATTCCAAGAGTTATTTAACTTCCAGGATTTGCGAAAATAGAGCTCCAACATGAAAATGTAGTTTCAAAGTATCAAGCTCCAAGGGGTGTTGCAGCAAATAAAGGATATACAATAGCAACATCTTTGCTAAGTTAAGTTCAGGCTATAGACTGGCATTCTGCCCTTGGAGATACAATGAAGGTAAGAGCAAAAAAGTGACTTAATTAAATACTGAGCATATAAGATTACTGACCTTGACTTTTTACCAAACTTTCAGACTTTTTTTTTATTTCTAGGGTCTACATAAACTGCATCTAAAATACTGTAATTCTTGTCTCCTCTCCAAGCAAAGCCTTTACTAGGCACAGAGGGTAGTTCCAAAGTACAGGAGCTGCTCCCTGTGTATCACCTATTCAGCAGAGAGACCTCTCACTGCTTGGTTCAGCTCTGCAAGGATGGGAATGCAGTCACATACAATTGTGCCAAGAAGTCTTTGCAGAGCACATTTTTCCATGCAGATTTTTTTTATCCCACTGAATAAGTATTTCAAGGCTCCAGGGGAGTCTGAGACACACTGCTTATTATTAATGTGCTCTAGCCACCCCTTTCTAGACCTTCTGAACTAGAAACCGGAGATGATATCAGTGTTGTGGCAAGGCAAAAGACCACACACAAAGTAAAGAAGGCAGGTGCAGTTGGGGAAGGAAATTCAACCTTGTGCACCAGGTCAGAGTAAAAACCTGTGTGTACCAGTGGTAAGCAACGGGATGCATTGATACTGAGCTGTACTGATGCAAAGGGGTTATTTTCACCTGTCTAGGAGCTGGTTTTCTCCCTTTTCACATCCAAACGCTTGCTGGGAAAATACAAACAATTCATCCATGGAGAAGAGACTTGATTTGGAATATTTGCAAATTCAGCTCTTGCAAAGCTTTCTCTGCTTTGTATCTTTGTTGTGCCATTTTCTCTGCCCTGCTGCTTCTGTTTTCTGTGTCCACAAGGTCAGGTAGATATCTGAGCTAACTTGAATGAGCTGGGAATGCCACTGAAAGCAGCTCATTGTCAGCAGCCAAGCACACCAGACTGGCTCCCTCATTTTGCTAAGAGAAAAAAGCCTGTCCTTTACCTCCAAATAAGTCTTGATAACATAAATCCTGAGGGACATGATCCATCTCTGCAGGTTTCCCACTTCTTTAACCACGTCCGCTCTCAGTCTCACATGCTCGCACCTTCTTTTTTTGTCTCTTTGGGGACATGCATGACAGTAGGGCTAAGAATACTTTTGGCCGAGAGCTTCAAAGCTACCGCAGGAGACAGATGCATCACTCTCATTGAAGTTCATGGGAGCTCTGTGTCTAAATTATCCATGCTGCTTGGAGAGTTTCTTTGCAGTGGCTGATCTACCAATACCACTGGAGTACTGCGATCCAAATAGCATGTGCGATCAACGATATCAAACTGATGAGCTGCTGATATTATCTTGGATGCTTGTTTGACTCCTACTTTAAGCTGCCCTGTGTAGCCTGGCGTGGCCCGGCTTTGTGCTGTCCTCTGTCCTTCCTGTCCCCTGCCTCACCTGAGCTGCCCTCCCCGCCTGCCTGCTTGCCAGCTTCCGCTCTGGAGGAAGATCCTCCCTTTGCCCAGCAAAGCCCTAGTGCAAAACTGCTATGCAAGGGGAGAACTGTAGGGTCAGAGTATCCTGGGAATGGAAAAGTTTTTTTGAGGTGATCCCGCATCCTTGAGATCAAGGGAGAATAACACGCCTCCTTGTGCTGCAGTCCCTGTTGCTGTGTAGAGTCCCTAAATTATATTGGTCTCATGGGGGAAAAGGGGCATGGACAGACTCCTGCCTCGCTTGCAGGAGACTGTGCAGACAGCCTCACTCATCCCAGACATTCAGTGGTGTTGTGATGCCTTTTTTGGTATAAGTAAGAGCTTGGCATGGTATCGTCCATCACTAGTCTGTATATAATTAAACTGCTTTCAGTTTTCTAACTGCTTTACCTGTGCATTAGTCATACAGTCATCATGTCTAAAACAGCTGGAATATGTGTTTGTTAACATCACTGATCCTTTATGGTTTTCAAAGACTCCATTTTATTGAGAATAATAAAAGTGGAATTAGGACACAAGTGTCTCTGGTCTTGGTTTTATGCATGGATTTAGTGAACACCGTGTGCTGCTTTGTATAAACCCCTTGTACTGCGGTACTAGCAAGAGTAATACTAGTAGGAGAATTTAAAGGGAACAAATCCTAATTTTTCCATTAATAATATAAGTGGTACCTGGTCTGGCATTTCTCTTCTTTCAAATCATCATCCTGACTTAAGTTTCTTCCAGGTTTATTTTCACACACACAAAAATATCTTCTAAGCTTTTTATGAAGACTGGAGAGAGTAATATCTACATTTCTTTAAATGTTTTTTTCAAGTGAAATCTGCTGTTTGGAACTAAAGGACAAGCCTTTATAATCTGCAGTGCTGGAAACCTGAAAATCAAACCAACTTTGATTTTGCATTTTCCCTCCCATTTGGACAATGCAAAATCTCCTCCTCTCCTGTCCAACAACAACAATAAAAAACCCAAAACAATCCCCGAACAGAGAGTATGACTTTATGAGAAAAGGATTTTTCCTTTGAACCTCTTTTCTAAATATATCACTCTCTCCTACCATTGTGATGATTTTATTAATGTTTTTTTTCTGCATTTTTCCTGTTTGTTTTTCACTTAATCTCAAAGCTGCTTAGATTGGCAGCTGTTTGAATTGTCTTATATGGTAGAGATGCGGGAAAGAGTTCTGTAAGAAGGCAACTGGAAATGCTGCATGGTTGTGGAAGCCTTCTAGGTTTTGTTGAAGATGTGCTACTGCCAGCCTCCAGAATGACTCACCCCAAGGGAATCACAGCTGTATCAACAAGGCACTTATCTGTGCCTGAGGCCTCAAATGCTGCAGACATTGTCAAATATATTTGCTTTCTAATAGGCTTTTGCTTTGGTTTTATATATGAAAAAAAGCTGCAACAGAAAATGTCATGGGTTGATTTAGTTAATGCTGTATTATACATTCAAGCAAATGGTTATTTGGCTGCAGAAAGGAAAGGTTAGTTGGATGTCCCAGGGATGGGACAGTGTCGTGGTTTAATCTCAGTCGGCAACTAAGCACCACGCAGCCGCTCGCTCACTCCCCCTACAGTGGGATGGGGGAGAGAATCGGAAGGGTAAAAGTGAGAAAACTCATGGGTTGAGATAAAGGCAGTTTAATAGGTAAAGCAAAAGCCACGCATGCAAACAAAGCAAAACAAGGAATTCCTTCACTACTTCCCATCGGCAGGCAGGTGTTCAGCCATCTCCAGGAAAGCAGGGCTCCATCACGCGTAACGGTTACTTGGGAAGACAAACGCCATCACTCCAAACGTCCCCCCCTTCCTCCTTCTTCCCCCAGCTTTATATACTGAGCATGACACCACATGGTATGGAATGTCCCTTTGGCCAGTTTGGGTCAGCTGTCCTGGCTGTGCCCCCTCCCAGCTTCTTGTGCACCTCCAGCCTTCTCAGTTGGTAGGGCATGGGAAGCTGAAAAGTCCTTGACTAGTGTAAACACTACCTAGCAACAACTAAAACATTGGTGTGTTATCAACATTGTTCTCACCCTAAATCCAAAACACAGCACTGTACCAGCTACTAGGAAGGAAATTAACTCTATCCCTGCCGAAACCAGGACAGTATCCACCCCTTCTTCTATACCATCTACGTCATGCTCAAGTCCCATGTTTTCCAGTGCAACCTCATTAACCACCCACCCTGCTTTCCATCCTTTGATATAACACACAGATATCATTCCCTTAGTCTATGGACCACCCTTGTGGAATGTCTGTAAAATATCCAGAAATGTCCATGAAATATCCATTGAGTTCATTTAGTCCGTGACTTTGGGCTCCATCTGTGATGGTGGTCACTCAGGACAGGAGAGGCGGTGTGTTGCGTGGAGTTACTGGGTACCAAAGCCAGCTCAGGTCAGGTCACTGCTGCACTTGCACTGCTTCTTGTAAGGCTTGTCCTCCACTGGTTCGGGTGGTTCCTGCTATAGTAATTTCTATAACATGCAACTCAAATCACGGGTTACAACAATTTAAAGGTATTTCCATTACAATCTCCACCCCTGGTCCCTTCGGATCAAACCATAGGGTTTAACATTGCAATGAACTCCTCCCCTTGCCCCTGCTCCGGCTTGGACTTATCCACAGACTGCAGTCCCTTAGGGTAGTACCTGCTCCAAGTGGAGCCTTATCTATGAGCCACAGTCTCTCCAGGGGTACGCCTGCTGTGGCATAGACTTATCCACAGTCACTTTGAGATGCACCTGTTCCAGCATGGCCTTCTCCATGGGCCACAATGTCTTCAGAGATATACCTGCTCCAGCGTGGCCTTACTCGCAGCCACAGTCCCTTCAGAAGTAAACCTGCTGTAGCACAAACATAACCGCAGCCACAGATACTTCGAGATGTACCTGCTCTGGCATGGGCTTATCCACGGCCACAGACGCTTTGGGGTGTCCTGCTCCCGCACGGACTCATCCACAGGTCACAGTCCCTTCGACTCGAGTTCACACTGGAGTTCCAGCCTGTCCAGTACAGCAGCACAGAAACAGCAGCGATGCCCTGCCCATCTGCCAGCCCAGGCGCATCGCCATTGCTGTTATCAAAATGTTCCCAGGCACAGTAGAATATGATGATAAGCAGTACAGCAGTACAGCAAGCAGCGAAAGCAAAAAGCAGCCACTAATGAGCATTAGACTCTAATATACAGTAAGGCAAGCAAGCCCCATGGCAAGCACAGGAGCCTGCCAATTAATAGCTAAACAGCAATAACAGGTATAAATTCGATCTAGCACATTCCAATCAAACCTGTCATTATCTCAAACCCTTCGAGCCCCACGTTGGGCGCCAAAAAGGACTGTCGTGGTTTAATCTCAGTCAGCAACTAAGCACCACGCAGCTGCTCGCTCACTCCCCCCGCAGTGGGATGGGGGAGAGAATCGGAAGGGTAAAAGTGAGAAAACTCGTGGGTTGAGATAAAGACAGTTTAATAGGTAAAGCAGAAGCCACGCATGCAAGCAAAGCAAAACCAGGAATTCATTCACTACTTCCCATCGGCAGGCAGGTGTTCAGCCATCTCCAGGAAAGCAGGGCTCCATCACGCGTAACGGTTACTTGGGAAGACAGACGCCATCACTCCAAACGTCCCCCCCTTCCTTCTTCTTCCCCCAGCTTTATATACTGAGCATGATGCCACATGGTATGGAATGTCCCTTTGGCCAGTTTGGGTCAGCTGTCCTGGCTGTGCCCCCTCCCAGCTTCTTGTGCACCTCCAGCCTTCTCAGTTGGTAGGGCATGGGAAGCTGAAAAGTCCTTGACTAGTGTAAACACTACCTAGCAACAACTAAAACATTGGTGTGTTATCAACTTTGTTCTCACCCTAAATCCAAAACACAGCACTGTACCAGCTACTAGGAAGGAAATTAACTCTATCCCTGCCGAAACCAGGACAGACAGACTGAAGGTGACAGGCATGTTGCAGATGGGATAGTAATGTGTGACTATTCTGTAACTTTAAGGCACCAAACTTTTTAGCCTTTGAGTGTCTATAACTACTATCCAATTGAGCTGGTTGCCCCTCTTCTGTAGGCATGAAGGGAAGATACATGTTTAGCAAAGTTTAAAGTATCCTCTGTCATGGAGGTGAAAGTGTAGTGGCTGGAATTAAGCCTATTTATTTGTTCTGTAGCTGATTTACTGGAAAGTTGCTATATATGGTTATTGTTCTGGGAAGTTTCACTATTGTGTACTGTCAGAGACCAGCCCATTTTGAGATTGGAACACCCTGAGAAATCTGATCTACATTTGAAGTTGGCCCTGCTTGGAGCAGAGGGATGGACTAGGTGACCTCCAGAGGTCCCTTACAGCCTGAATTATTCTATGATTCTGTAGAAGGTTCCCCGATCTATTCAGGGATGCTATCCTGTAAAGCCTCCATCTGGCCATGTGTTAATCTTGGACTGCATTGGCCACACAGAGAACATCAGCCTCTCCCATGCTAAATCTGGCAGGTGAAAAGAGAAAAGTTACAGTATGTGTGCAAACCATGTGGCCATACCACATCTTCTAGGTAAATCTAGAAGGGTTAAAAATGGTAAAAAGGAATTTCTCTGCTCTGAGAACAAAGCCATCGAGAAATGTGGTGAGCTGGCTTTCCTGGGGAAAGCAGCGTATGGTGGGGCTTCATTATTTTGCACATGACCAAAGATCACGTGAAAGGTCAACAAGTGATATTCACTCAGCATCACTCTAACTCTATAAGTGGTAGTGGATTAAAAGCATTCTGTTTTTTCAGCTGCAGCGATAGAGAAAGTGTACACGATGGTGGCTTGGAATAGGAATGGAGCATCCAGCATTTATATTTGGCACATAAAATGACAGAAAAATAATGACTTTGGAGCAAAACCTTTCCTCCCCGAAGCTGAAAAGCTGTAAACTCACAGCTCAAAGTAAAAGCAATGGCTATAAAAATCTCTTTCCCATTGTATGGTATTTACTGATTTATGGTGAGGTATAGGGATCTTAGCTGCTGTTTAATAGATTTAACACAGCTGCATAACCCTGGAAAATGTCATGTCCTGAACCTTCTTTTTTGCTCATCAGATTTTGTGGAGAGAAAATAAAATGTCCTACAATAGTAGACAGGAAGGGAGCATCTGCCTAAATTAGGCAGGTTCACAGTCCCATTAATTCCTTTTCTGCTCAGTTGAATACTTGGTATGTTGTAGCAGACTCTTATCAACAAAATGGGCCAGACTTTGAAGAGCACTCCCCAAGGAACTAGTTAAATATGATGCTCAAAGGGAAGCTTTAAAAAATTAATGGGAATTGTCTGTTTGTTTTCTTTAAATTGTTAATCAACATCATCTGTTGTTACTAATGGGCAATTAATAAAGACAGTCTAAATTCCCAAGAGAATAATACATGTAGCATCCAATAAAGCTAGTGCAATAGATGTCCAAGTGCAAAAACAAATCAAAAGCTTTTCAGTCTGTGTGACCATTGCTATGGAGCAGAAGGGACAGGGAAGGCGCAGGTGACAGTAAGAAAAGGAGGAATACCTTTCATGACTATGGCAATTGTCTTCATTTTTATGATAACATGATCATTATTTTTCTTTGGTTAACAGGACTCGCAAAACTAAGAGGGTTAGATCTCTTTGGAATTCCCTGTTCCACAGTATGTCCATACTAAATATTTTTTTGTGTGTGTTACTGAGGTGGTTACTTCAAATTTAAATTGCCATTTATTCATATTGTAGAATAGGTCACACTCCAAGCTCTGAGAAAACTTTATCTAAGACAAGATAAAGGTGGACATGTGATGAAGAGGGGAAACATTATTCAAGTGATGGAAATGAGACCAAGATGATTTATGTGAGAAAGGAGGTTGGGAGGAGGATTGGAAGGAGATAGATTGATAATCAGGGTATGGGTGATATTGTCAAGTGTTGGAAGTGATGTAAGAGTGTGTAAAGCCAGTGATAGGAGGAAGTGAAGGACATTCTCTTTGGTTTGTTTTCATTTCCCCAGTAAATTTTAAAAAAACCCCAAAGCTTTCTAATTAAAAGAAAAAAACCAAAACAAAACACCACCAGCTTTCAGTGATGATCATGGAGTTGATGCTGAATTTGATTGGGTCCATTATTAGCAGTCTTTACATGATGGTATTTCCTTAGCCCTGGCTTAGGACCAGAGATCTATTGGACTTGGGTTAGTGCAAGTTCTCGGAGATCCACTCTTTGGCTCAGTAGTGCAAGGAATTGTTTCCTTTTTGTGCAGTAAGAAAGTCTCCTGGGACAAGACAGCTTTTTTCAGAGCCTATTAGCAGAGTTGCAGGAAGGACAAAAATTACTCAATGAAGGGGCAAGTGAGGTGTTCTCATGTGCAAAACAGGCTGGAGATCATCCAGCACAAAGCCAGCAGAGAGAGAAACTGGAGACAGCAGTTACGTGAGACACAAAAAAGAGAAGAAAATCAGAATCCCAGGTGAGATCTGGATGTTGTGAGAGGATCTATGGAAACTCAGTAAAACATCCTGGTTTATAGTTTCTTTTCAGTGGCCCTGTTTCATTCTCACTCTACTGGCTTTGCCCAGGTAGTGTCATACAGGCAAGGTAATTGGGTAATGGAGTACGGTTGTACAAAGCAGAGTATTCAAGAGCTACATGCAGATATAGACAGTTTTGTGATACCATAGCTAATAAATCATGTTGAATGTACTGCTTTCTAGCACTCCCCTATGCAGGTGTATACGTTATAAGCTGGCAGACAGCACATGCTGAAAATATACTGTACCTAATGTATATGTTTCTATGATTTATCTGTGTGCTTTTCTGTACTGTACAACACTGAGACATTTTTATAAATTATGGCACTCAAACCCATATGTAATAGTACTTCAGTATTTGTTCTCCTGTAGCATCACCTTGGGAATCCAGGGGATATGATACTTCCTTTGGAGGAGAAATATCTATCTATACCTGCATCTGCAGCAGAATTTGTAGCACTTGAAGGGAATGTATTAAAAAGAAATCTGTCTGTTCAGACTTACACTTAAATATTTGGTTTTACACTATATTTAGGACCGGCTGGCTGTCAGCCAAGACAGAGCCTATCACAAATCTAAAACACTAGGTGGAAAGACCATGTGACTTGGAGTTTAAAAACAAAATTCATTTTTTTTGCAAAATACTTCTTTTGTCAGTACATCAATTGATGTTGTGCTATTAAAATGCATGGGAAATGGCGTTACTGCAATTTCTTCAGAAAATGTCTACCAGGCTTTTTTAGTCATGTTAAGGGGCAGTTTTGTTAATGGAATATTTGGTATTTCCACCAAGACAAAATGCATTGTTCGTTACTGTGAAATGTCCTAGTGCTCATCAGTATTTTGCAAGCAGAGCCTGATACAAGAATGAAGGCAAGATGATGGAGTGCTTCCCCAAGCTGTGACGAACCTACAATAGTTACTCCTGAGCAGATTTTCAGTGCAACTCTGGGTGACTTGCTTTGCTGCTTTGTCTCATTGACATGGGGGTAGAAGTAATTCACAGGTACATCACCGTGCCAGTAATATTACAGACAGCAAGGTCTAGGCACTAGGAACTAAGGAGATAAATATCAGCAATATTTAACACACACACACCCCAAATGTGTAGTCAGTTAGTCTTAGATGAAATGAGTGGTTTAACTTTCCTGACTAGATGGTGTGAATCTACTGGTTTTTACAAGAGATAGTGCCTCTCTGAGCGAGAATTACTATCCCCAAAATGCTCCTGACCTTTTACAGCACCGTCATGGCCTCTTACTTGGGAGCCTGGTACCCAGCTTCCCTGTGGGTTTACTCTGTCTTTCAAGGTACTTTGCCTCTCTCTGTGCTACTCTGTGCTGTGCTCATATTAACGTATGCGCACCTTCTTCATAGAGGGGGAGAGCTTAACTAATCAGTGCTTCTGAAGACCTCGGAGGTGGAAAAAGTTACAGAAATACAGAGTCTTATGATGACTTCAGATCCACGCTACTCACGTAGCAAAGTCAGAAGGGAACAATATGCCTTGAGCTGTGCTTGGGCAGATGATGGTTCTTCTCTAGCATATATGTATCTGCTCTTTTTCTCATGTACGCACAATGTAGAAGCTAGAGATCATAGATTCATAGAATCATAGAATGGTTTGGATTGGAAGGGACCTTAAAGATCATCTAGTTCCAACCCCCCTGCCATGGGCAGGGACACCTTCCACTAGATCCGGTTATTCAAAGCCTCATCCAACCTGGCCTTGAACACTTCCAGGGAGGGGGCATCCACAACTTCTCTGGGCAACCTGTTCCAGTGTCTCACTGTCCTGGTTTCGGCTAGGATAGAGTTAATTTCCTTCCTAGTAGCTGGTACAATGCTGTGTTTTGGATTTAGGATGAAAACAAAGTTGATAATGCACCGATGTTTTAGTTGTTGCTAGGTAATGCTTACACTAGCCAAGGACTTTTTAGTTTCCCATGCTCTACCGACTGAGAAGGCTGGAGGTGCACAAGAAGCTGGGAGGGGGCACAGCCAGGACAGCTGACCCAAAATGGCCAAAGGGACATTCCATACCATGTGACGTCATGCTCAGTACATAAACTGGGGAAAGCTGGCCGGGGGGGGGGCCGCTGCTCGGGGACTGGCTGGGCATCGGTCGGCGGGTGGTGAGCAATTGTACTGTGCATCACTTGCTTTGTGTATTATTATTATTATCATATTATTATTATTATCATTTTATTTCAATTATTAAACTGTTTTTATCTCAACCCACGAGTTTTTCTCACTTGTGCTCTTCCAATTCTCTCCCCCATCCCACCGGGGGTGGGGGGAGTGAGTGAGCGGCTGCGTGGTGCTCAGTTGCCGACTGAGGTTAAACCACGACACTCACCACCTTCACAGTAAAGAATTTCTTCCTAATATCTAATCTAAATCTACCCTCTTTCAGTTTAAAACCATTACCCCTTGTCCAATCACTACACTCCCTGATAAGGAGCCCCTCCCCATCTTTCCTGTAGGCCCCCTTTAAGTACTGGAAGGCTGCTATAAGGTGTCCCTGGAGCCTTCTCTCCTCTAGGCTAAACAAACCCAACTCTCTCAGCCTGTCCTCATAGGGGAGGTGCTCCAGCCCCCTGATCATCTTCGTGGGCCTCCTCTGGACCCACTCGAGCAGGTCCATGTCTTTCACAGAATCATAGAATCATAGAATCATTGAGGTTGGAAAAGACCTCTGAGATCATCGAGTCCAACCGTCGACCCAACACCACCATGCCCACTAAACCATGTCCCTAAGTGCCTCATCTACACGTCTTTTAAATACCTCCAGGGATGGGGACTCAACCACTTCCCTGGGCAGCCTGTTCCAATGTTTCACCACTCTTTCAGTAAAGAAATTTTTCCTCACGTCCAATCTAAACCTCCCCTGGCGCAACTTGAGGCCATTTCCTCTCATCCTATCGCTAGTTACTTGGGAGAAGAGACCAACACCCACCTCGCTACAACTTCCTTTCAGGTAGTTGTAGAGAGCCATGAGGTCTCCCCTCAGCCTCCTTTTCTCCAGGCTAAACAGTCCCAGTTCCCTCAGCCGCTCCTCATAAGACTTGTTCTCCAGACCCTTCACCAGTCTCGTTGCCCTTCTCTGGACACGCTCCAGCACCTCGACATCCTTGTAGTGAGGGGCCCAAAACTGAACACAGTATTCGAGGTGCGGCCTCACCAGTGCCAAGTACAGGGGCACGATCACTTCCCTAGTCCTGCCGGCCACACTATTTCTGACACAGGCCAGGATGCCATTGGCCTTCTTGGCCGCCTGGGCACACTGCCGGCTCATGTTCAGCCGGCTGTCAACCAATACCCCAGGTCCTTTTCTGCCGGGCAGCTTTCCAGCCACTCTTCCCCAAGCCTGTAGCGCTGCATGGGGTTGTTGTGGCCAAATTGCAGGACCCGGCACTTGTCCTTGTTGAACCTCATACAGTTGGCCTGGGCCCATCGATCCAGCCTGTCCAGGTCCCTCTGCAGAGCCTTCCTACCCTTGAGCAGATCAACACTCCCGCCCAACTTGGTGTCGTCTGCAAACTTCCTGAGGGTGCACTCGATCCCCTCATCCAGATCATCGATAAAGATATTGAACAAGAACGGCCCCAAAACTGAGCCCTGGGGAACACCGCTCGTGACCGGCCGCCAACTGGATTGAACTCCATTCACCACAACTCTCTGGGCCCGGCCGTCCAGCCAGTTTTTGACCCAGCGCAGAGTACACCTGTCTAAGCCGTGAGCCGCCAGCTTCCCTAGGAGAATGCTGTGGGAGACGGTGTCAAAGGCCTTACTGAAGTCCAGGTAGACCACATCCACAGCCTTTCCCTCACCCACTAGACGGGTCACCTGGTCCTAGAAGGAGATCAGGTTGGTCAAGCAGGACCTGCCTCTCATGAATCCGTGCTGGCTGGGCCTGATCCCCTGGTTGTCCCGCACATGCCTTGTGAGCGCCCTCAAGATGAACCGCTCCATAATCTTCCCCGGCACCGAGGTCAGGCTGACAGGCCTGTAGTTCCCCGGATCCTCCTTCCGGCCCTTCTTGTAGATGAGCTTCACATTGGCAAGCCTTTTTTATGCTTATCTTATCCTTTCTTATGCTGGGCCCCCACAGCTGAATACAGTACTCCCGGTGGGGTCTCACCAGAGCAGAGTAGAGGGGCAGAATCACCACCCTCGACCTGCTGGCCACACTTGATGCAGCCCAGGATATGGCTGGCTTTCTGGGCAGCAAGCGCACATTGCTGGCTCATGTCCAGCTTTTCCTCCACCAGTACCCCCAAGTCCTTCTCGGCAGGGCTGCTCTCAATCCCTTCATCCCCCAGCCTGTATTGATACTGGGGGTTGTCCCGACCCAGATGCAGGACCTTGCACTTGGCCTTGTTAAACCTCATGAGGTTCACACGGGCCCACTTCTCGAGCTTGTCCAGGTCCCTCTGGATGGCATCCCGTGCCTCAGACATGTCAACCGCACCACTCAGCTTGGTGTCATCCACAAAGTTGCTGAGGGTGCACTCAATCCCACTGTCCATGTCCCCGACAAAGATATCAAATAATACTGTTCCCAATACGGACCCCTGAGGAGCCCCACTTGTCACTGGTCTCTACCCGGACATCGAGCTGTTGACGGCAACTCTTTGAGTGCGACCATCCAGCCAATTCCTTATCCACCGAGTGGTCCACCCGTCAAATCCATGTCTCTCCATTTTAGAGACAAGGATGTTGTGCGGGACAGTATCAAATGCTTTGCACAAGTCCAGGTAGGTGACATCAGTCACTCTTCCCTTGTCCACCAATGCTGTAACCCTGTCGTGGAAGGCCACCAATTTGTCAGGCACGATTTGCCCTTAGTGAAGCCATGTTGGCTGTCACCAATCACTTCTCTGTTGTCCATGTGCCTTAGCATAGTTTCCAGGAGGATCTGTTCCATGATCTTCCCAGGCACAGAGGTGAGACTGACTGGCCTGTAGTTCCCCAGATCTTCCTTTTTCCCCTTTTTAAAAATGGGGGTTATGTTTCCCCTTTTCCAGTCAGTGGGAACTTCACCAGTCTGCCACGACTTCTCAAATATTATGGATTAAGGGGAACATTTTTAGAAGAGTAACTGCAGGAAACTACATATGTTAGTTTGGGACCAGTAATCCCACTTAATCATCTGGATGCCTTCAGCACCTTTTTTGTTTTACAAAAGTCTTTTCCAGGTGTTATGGGCCAGGCTCTGGTTTTAAATGCTTGGCAAAGGCAAGGGAGTTCTTGCATCAGCTCTTGGAGATGCTTTATTTTATGAAGTTTAGGCATAGAGGAAGATTTCCCCTGGAAGATTTGGGCTAAGAAAAAGCACTCTCCTGCTGCAGCGTTTAGCCCAGATGATGCTATTCTTCATCATCCTTACAGCACTGGAGCGCCGAACACTATCTGCAGGCACACAGGGCTGGCGGGAAGCACTCCCTCACTTTCCTAAACTGCAGGTGAACCTACACAGGAATGATCTTAACTTGATACACCACCACCTTTCTTCCAGGGCCCCATCCTGTGCCTGCATCCATCTCTGTGTAGAAGGCAGCAGCTGGTTAATAGTGCGGAGGAACAGTATGCGATTGTTTAGGACAGGAAGTTGCAATATCCACTTGCAAGAATGTAATTGCTTTTGAGCTGGAACAGGGCCAGGACGGTTTATTCCAGCTGGTAGGAACAGCTGCAGCTGCAAAGGCAGCCAAAACCGGGCCTGCTGCACAGAGGGGAAGGAGAGAGACGGAGATTGCCAGCAACCTTCTGAACCCAGAGGTGTGCAGGGGAGGACCCTGCCCAGATGCCTCATCCTCCCTGCTCCCCTGTGTGGCCCTCGGGGAAACCTGCAGAGGAGCTGGCCAGAGACAGCAGCCAGCCCCAGCCTAGGACTTCTGGCATTCAGAGGACTCTCCAGAGTTTTGCCTGGACTCCAGCTACCCCATGCTGATCGCCTGCTTGCATCCACCCTCCCATTCCCTTTTGTTCAGCTTCTTCAGCCCAGTGTCACTCCACTCTTATCCCTTTGCCTACCTCTTTTTACAGCAGCTCTTTCCCTTTCATCGGCTAAACCTTCTGGCCAATCCCCCTCTCCAGTGCCAAGGAACTACTGTTTTGTTTATGTTGTGCTGTCCAAGGGCTTGTGTGTTTCCCACCACTAGGTCTCTGGACCATAAACTCCTTCTGTGGGGCCAGTCTGCTATTCTCTTGGTGCAGCACCTAGCACAAAGCCTCATTCTCCATTGGTTCTTAAGGCAAAATGAAGGTTATAAGTAACAACAAACTGCGTTGTGATAGTGTCTTGTGAATCCAACTGTAGATGGAGCATGCTGGCTTAAACGCACACCAAAACCTAACTCTGTAGTCAAAGGATTTTGCTGCCTTTGATACTAAAAGTCCCCTAGGATAATAACTGACCACATGAATCCAACATACAGATTAAACACAACTGTTTAAACAGCTATATTTTTGATCTTGAAATCCCTATATGAAAACCTTAACAGAAAAAACATGGGACTGAAACAGGTATCATGCTGCTCTGACACAACAGTGGCTTGATTTTTGGCTGGGCTGTAAAACCACAAATTTTGCACACTCAAAACTTTCCCAGGTTTTCTCCAGCTGCACTTAGATTTTCCAGGGTTGGTTTTGCAAGTAAAGAGGCGTGTGTGACTTCTGAAAGCATTAGACAGCTTGGCAGGTCTGCCAAGCTGTCTAATGCTGTCTGCCATGTGCAAGCATGGAAAATAGAATCATAGAATCATAGAATCATTAAGGTTGGAAAAGACCTTTTTTCTTATGTGGGGCTGACATAAAAATGCTTTTCCCTTAGAAAAATCTCCTGTATTGCCTAGAGGCTCCTGGTGCTCAAGACTGCTTTGCACCACCTTGCTGTGTGCCAGAGAAGGCTATGGTCACAGGATTGCTTCTCCTTCCCCATAGTGCCAAGTCTTGAATTAGCTCATGTAGCTTGTGTACAGGTCCTTTACCTTTTGGCTCTTTTGGAGTATCATGTTGGGGAGCTGGATACTTGATATGGTTTCCTAGTACTCAGGTTTTTTTAATTCACCATAGTCTTGATGAAAAACACTTTGATCTTACCCAGCTACCTTAGCCTGGTTTAAATTAAAGGAGAGTTTTGTGAAGAGTGCTAGGCAAAGTATTTACAGCATCCAGTGTAGGCAACGCAGTTACAAATGTTTATAAAAGAGGTAGGCAAAGAAATGAAAGAAAGAGAACACTTAATCTAATGACAGCAAGCTCATATCTAACAGGATCTTTTGGGTTTCGGCTGACTTGTCATTGCCTCAAAACCCTTGTCAGGGTTTTTGCTGCCTTTTTTATCTGCAGCTCAGGGAGAGCTCTTCAGGGCCAGTCCTGTCCTGAGTGAACGGATCAGCTCTGTAGCAGCTCTCTCTTGAAGACTTCTTTTCACTATCACTCTTCCCCTCACCCTCAGGTGGAGCCAGCTTTATGCTATATGTCCTCCATGGGTTTGACACTGCTCAGATGGGAGCTGTGGCCTTAGTGCTTTCTTTTGGTGGCAGAGCTGGCAGCGTGTATGTTTCTGTGGCTCACAGTTTCCACCCACCATGCCTTTGCATTTCCTGCCAACTTGTATAGTAATAAATGTACTTGCTCTAAACCCATAAAAAGGATTGGTGATGATGATGTCTAGCTCATGACTGAGACTTGGCACAGGGATAATCAACCACATGGGAGAAACAAAGGTTGTGAGATGCTTAGCCATGCCAAATCTAACCCTCAAAAGATGCTCTAACATTCACTTTTATTCAGATTAGAAATCAATCTTTTGTCTGTCAAACAAGATCTTTCAAGAATGATAGGCTTCATTTGAAGATAATTAATTTTCAATTAATTTATGTACGGACATCTGAAAGTACAAGGCTGAGTAAGATACAGAGACAATGCTATAGAAAAGGTTGTGTTGTATGGGGTTGAGAGCTGATATAATTAGAAAGCTTTCCTTTTGTACTTGGGTGTCGCCAAGGGATTCTGTGACAATCTTGCACACAGAGGGACAGAGCACTTCATGCTCTTGGAGAATGCTCATGCAGGCATGCTGGCAATACTCACTGCAACCTCCTTGGGGTAAGGCATTGGATCATCCTGTCTGGCAGCATCAGACAACTGCAGTGAATATTATGAAAATCATCAAAAAGAGTATAACATTTCTTAATCCACTGTCCTGATCCACGGTCAAATTGAATAGTTATCCTGTTAGTTGAATATGCCCAATAAATATGAAAAAATGTAAGAAATCAAGATAAAGAAACAGCTTGGTTGGCTCATTGCTTTAATGTATATTCTGGGACGTACTGTAGTTTTTCCAGTTTTTGAATATGTAGTTGGTGAAAATGTCCATTGATACCTCTTTGCTCAGATCTCATTCCCGTATTCTTTGCTACATGTCCTGATGCCTCACTCAGGAGCTAGGACTGCCCTTACACGGTGAAAAGATACAACTCCTTTTCCAAATGCAAGGCTGTAACCCTCTTGTCCTCTACAGTGAGCTATGAACATAAAATCTCTCTCAGTTGAAGTAAGAGTTTGTTCTACAGCTGGTGGCATTGATCGACTTCAGTTACTCATTTATAGAGGTTTGTAGAAATGACCTGATAACACACTGTGACCCATTAGGTATCTATGGCAGCACAATTTTTGGGAGAATCCAGAACAACCACTTCCATGAATGGAGCCTAATTTTTAGACTAAGAATAGAGAACTTTTTTTAAATGTAGACATTCTGCTGTTCAGAGGAACATGCAACTACAGACACTCCAGAGGAAATTCACTATAGTGTTGAATTTACAAACATGAAGTCCAACTAGTGCTTCTCCAAAGGTTTGGTTACCACCCTTTCTGTAGCTCCACACACTGCTGAGAGCGCAACAGAGAGCTTGCAGTCCATGGCTACCTCCCGTCCCTCAATGATTGCATGGCACAGGCAAAAGGCGTTGGTGGGAGCATGGAGGTAATTCAGATCACTTCTTTCCTTAGCTTTGAACAGTCGATAATTATGAAATTGAATCACAATCATTTACATGCAAATAAAAATGTAGTAGTAGAAATTAATAACGGTAAACCATTTTGTTTAAGTTCATTCAACATCAAAGCTGAAATTCAGTTCAGCCTGCTTTGTGTATTTAGTTTCAGGGATCAATGGGAGACTGCTATTTGTGAAAACTCATGTGAATGAATGATACATTGGCTTGCCTTTTTAAAATGACTGCAAAAACACATATTAAATTGCTGTCAATGGTAATGTTTTGGAATTCATCCTAGAATGGATACATACAAAGTTGTTTAAGTGGGTAAGAGAAACCCTTCACAATCCATATTCTAGCACTACAATGTGAGCTTTTAAATTATGTATTTACAAATGTAATTCCAATTACTTTACAAACTATTTGCAGCTCAAACATTATTTGCTGAAGAAATTTTGTACAAAACATGAGCCAGCTTGTTCTGGTGGGTACACAAATGAGCAGGGAGGAGCAGCAGAGGGTGTGGGGAATAAGCTGCTGGGGCATTGTGGGCTGTTGTATTGTGAAACCACAGCCTGCAGGGCACAGAGCATATATGGGTAGAGGAAGAAACAATAGATAACTGACTGAATTGTTGCGAAATGTGAACTATTTAGATATTACCTTATGAATTGCTTTCTTGTGTGTACCATGGAATAACCTGATAGTGAAATATTGGCTTTAAATTAGATCTATTTTGATCCAGTCTTCCAGCAACATAGCATAAAACAATATGGGGTGGAAACAGCTTCAGAACATACTGTAATAATAAACACCTAAACCACATGTATTTACCTGAGAAACACTTTCACTTCAAAAGACTCATAAATGTCTCACTGTAACATTTCTGGATTTTACTGAAGATGCGTGCAGAAAATATAATAAAATGATATTCTAAGTGGGTTCTTTGTGTTTAGGGAGAATGTAATAAAATGTTATTTTAGGTCTCATTGTTCGAGCAGAATGATGCCATTGTTCATTTCCTATCTGTGAACTTCTCTGAAATGCCTCTCTGTGAATGTAATTAACTAAGGACTGACTTTCCGCAATTTGCTAAGAACAAAAAAGGCCAGTATTAATTATTTGTTTTTGCTATTCACCAGTCAGTTTTCTTCTGGTTTAAAATATATTCATTTTTCAGCAAGGGAGGTAGTCTGTTGACAGTTTGGTTCTGTGAAGGGCTCTTGCAACACTTGAGAAGAAATCTGTCCACTGGCATCTCTTCCTCGCAATGTTTGCTACTCATCCACAGCTAGCAGCAAAACAGTCAAAGGAATAAATCTGTAAAAAGCAGAGAGTGCCTGTAAACAGCTCACATCATAGAACAATAGGGTCCAAATCCACCAAGGGCTGTATTCAGACGGCTAAGTGGTTTGACTAGCTCCGTAACTGTGTGCAAGCCAGAAAGAAAAATAGATGTTACCACCAGAAAAAGCAAAGTCTGATCAAACATGGTGGCTGGGAAGGAGAGAGGGGAGCTGGAAGTACTCTTTCCTGGTGGTATGCCTGCCAAGGCCTGTGTGCACTCATATTTCACTCTTACAGCTCCCACTCCATGCTCCTTTTGTAGGGAGTTGGCTATGGCACAGCCCCACGACCCCTCTGCTCTTTTGGGGTCCATGTGAGAGTCACTGACTGGCAGGAGCTGGCCTGGTGTTTCCGGGTGGGAGCAGAGCCAGGTAGTGGACCCTTAGACATAGTAGCCTAATGACACTCTGTCAGTACATGACCTAGCGTGCTTGAGGACATGCATGTCCTCTGTCCAAATGAAAGGCTTTGCCTGACCCTCTCATCTGTTCCAAAGGGTGAATCTCATGTGACAGGTTTCTGATAACTCACTTTGATGATGCTCACCAGGAACAAGTCCCAAGAGGGGCTGCTGCTGAGGGATGGGGTAGCTGGAGGCTTGTAATGTGCTTGAGATCTGAGCTGTCAAGGACTCGAGGGAATTTACTTAATCGGAGACCTGCACCAAAATATGCTGCAGTCAATGGAAGACTTGCATTGACTCCAGAGCTTTTTGGATCAGGCTCCAAATGATTAATTCCTCATAAACAAAGGAAAAAGAGATTCCAAAGAGTCAGGCCTGGAAGGATGACAAAATTTGGTCCTATAACTGTCATACTCATTATAAACTGAGTTACGTGATTATATAGCCCCTAATTATATTGTAATCTTCAGTGCTGTGTGAATATTAATATTTACATACCATCTGGACATGTAGTATGATTGCTGTGTGCTATAGTTCTGTGAGTACTTGCCCTTCCAAGAAATGCCTGTTCAAGAGTGGAACAAAAAAACTCATATGGGAGAATAAAGTTTAGCCTCTAGGAGCAACTTCTAAGAGCATTGCTGAAATGCCAGAGTTGAGATGATATAAACTGCAAAAATGCTGACTGGGAGGGGAGGGGGTAAGGGAGAAGAGAAGAGATGAGATAGAAGAAGAAGATGAGAGTGGAGAAGAGAAGGACAAAGATCTTGAGTTCAGATATGGGCATTTGCAGCTTTCAACTGAACATTTTTAATATAGCCAGGTTTAATTCTGTGCTGTTAAAACAGTGAGGGCATGGCCAGACAGAGGAAAGCCTAATAGGTAGGACATTCAGCAAGAAGAGGGTATATGCATTGTCTGCTCCCAGCTTTATGTCTGTATTTTACATTATGCAATTGACATGGCCTTAATTCAGCTTCTTTGTGCATTGATCCCAGCCCTGTGATCTAGGAAAGGAAGGAAAGGTGCTTGCTTTTGATGACTGTTGGTGAACGAGAGGTTGTATCAGAAGGAGGCAGCGAGCTATGGTCTGCTTGTGTGACACCAGCGTTCTGCCAGCAATGGCTCTGCTCCCCCAGTGTGCAAAGCCAGTGCGCCAAATGCATCTTGTGTATATGTGTGAGGGACAGTTGTTACTGTGTGCAGCAAAGCAGCAGGACTGAACATAGCCTGAAGGACACGTTCATTATAATCTGAGTTCTTGTGTATAACTAAGCAGTGCAGCTCAAAGATGGGCAAGAGAAACTCCTCTCTCCTCTCTTAGCCTTTCATGGAGCACAGGCCATATCAGAGGAAAAATGTGAGGTAGGGCCCTTCATAAGTGAATGAGTAGAGATCCAACTGCCAACATCTACCTGAAACTCATACAGATGCAATCACTGTTTTTACATTAGGGAACCGAGGTCCTCGAGTTGTGTTATGAGGAGGAAACATGGCATGACACCTTGTATTGGCATTGCATCTAGAGGAAGTAGCAAGGGAAGAGAGATCTGTGCAGAGATGACATTGCAGCTAAGGCAGTGCTACAGGAACCAGGTAACATGGAAAGCCTCTTGTGGAAATCAGACAGCATTTCTTCCAGAACAGGAATTCCCAATGTGCAATTTTTTTGGCCATTGGAGGTCCACTCTCCCTGGGACTGGAGCCAATTACAGCTTGAACTGACCAGCCAGCTTGGAGCTGTCAGTCAGCAGATGATGTCAGTCAGCAATGTCCTGTATTTTATATAACAGACCCTGGATACAATTTAACACATTTCCAAGAAATAAAAAAATTTCTTGTTCCAGAAGTCCAAGGCTGACCTATCTGCCTGAGCATCTTTTAAAAGGAATATTCAGAAATCCTGGTATAGAGGGTTGGTTGGGCAGAGCAAGTGCATGCTAAGATGGAAAGGAAAGCTCAGACTAAATGTTGCCATGTTGCAAAACATTAATTTGGGGTTACCAGGATAAAAAAGTTCTGACTAACCAATCTTAAAAAGATAAAGACAGCAGTAATTTTACATGGTGGGCCTGTTGTGTAGAATTTGCACTGTCAATCAATTTTCACTCTGTGGGCGTTGCCCAGGACAGGGGGCAAATGAACTAGAGATACCACAGCAGTTTTACGTGTTGTGCCAGAGGAAGCCAGTTAGTGACATTTGTCCACAGTATTTCCTATCAGCTTAATGATGTCCTGACTACTGCACACTTGTTTATGTGTTTGCTTAAGGCTTCTCTGCATGGTTATCTTTGTGCCTGACTGATGGCTTGGGACCATGTGTCTCATCATCAGGTGTTGCCGCTCTGGAGTTAGCACATAAAATAAGCTGCGAGTGAGTCCATCCAGGTCAAGGAGTAGCCTGAGCACAGGCCATTTTTCCATAGCAGCAGTCAATGTAAAATGCCCAGAAACAGGAAAGGTTTGATTCCTACACCTCCATCGCAAGGCAGGGAACACTGCGGTGACTAAAACTAATGGCTGGGATCTTCCAGGTTTTCAGTTAGCCCTTCTCAGCTGAGACACAGTGGCTCATGTGAGCACTTTGTTTCATGGCTAAGCAGAACAGGGTCACTTCAGCTGCCTGTTGATTTGAAACTGTTCCACTTTCTTCTGAAGTGGGCTGAGTGCTCACATGGCAGTTATTTCATCTTAGCTGGGAATCAGCAATGGACAGCTGGAACATAGCTGAGCTTTTCATGCTAGAGTCTCTGGTTTGCCACTGTGCGTGAGCACCTTACAATTAACATAGCAGTTGAACAAAGAGCTTAGATACTCTTCACAGGCCTGGCAGGCTTTTGGTTCCCTGGGAAGTGAGAACTTTCTGAGGTGCCTGAAAACATGACCTGGCTCAAGCCAAGAGGTTTGAGTGGTGAATAGTCATTGGGTCTGATGTTTGGCCTCCTCTCAGGCCAATGTGAACGTGCCCTTATTAGTGGGGGTTGACAGGAATCTAGCTCAGTCTCTGCTCTCTGGTCTGACTCCACAGACTCTCTAGCATGAAAAGGTCAGCTGCAGAAGAGCAAACTGGGTAAAAGTGGTGGACAAGTCTTGACCTATCAGTATATAATGTTCTTGCTGTGTTCCCAGGTTCCTTTCTCTGTTCTGCCAGGTGCACATGTCCATAACAAGCAAAATAAACTATATGGATAGGCAGAATATGAGTGGCTAATTCACACCTAATTGCTATGTTTAAAGCTACAACATTGCTCAGGACATGCAGACTCTGGTTGACTGGAGACATGGTCTTGTTTCCCTTTGTTTCAGTTACAGCACATGGTATCCTAATTCTACAGTTAGAGAGGAGGCAAGAGATCAAGCTATGTTGGCCAATGTACATGAAGTTTTACACCGTAAATGTTTCCAGTTGCAACACTGAATGTCTCCCATCCCCTGTCCTCCTAGGTCTTGCAAGCAATCTAGAAATATCTGCAGTAAAACTGTCCATGCCCAGTGCTGTCCTAAGTCACCTACAGTCTTATTGTTGTGAACAAAACTCCAAGGCACAAGGGGATGGGCACACTGGGGAGAGAAAACTTCGTGGGCAAGGGATCCCATCTTGAAGGTGGTCTGGGGGTGCCTTTCAAAATGCGGTGGAGGAATATCAGTTTTCTGGTTCCAAATGCCGCACTGCTGTTTTCGATCATTGGTAAAGGCAGATTAATTTTTACCCTAGAGGGTGGGCTTCCATTATTTTAATTGTAACAGTTCATATGCTGCACAGTTTTATTTCTAACATATGTTCCCTGGTACATCAGTCAGAATGAGTTACATTACTCCTTTAAAAAGTCATTTGACCCAGTACAGTATATTTCTTTTTATACTAGTTGTTTGAAAATGTTCACTCAAATGATCACGAATATCCTTTGAAGTGAACATTGGCCTGGAGATCAATTGCTGAAATTAGCACCTTGGTTGTTTTTGCTTTAGTCTGTCTGCTTGAGGTCTCTACAGCACGAGTTGATTGTTTTACAGCTTGGAGATTATCTTTGACATCTAAAGAGGCAAAGCACTTCATTTTCTCCTCTTCCCAGTTGGGATTTGGAAGTAGAGAAGCCCTCAGTCTTGAGAGTCTCCAAATTTTCCCTATCTGACAATTTGGATTACAGCAGTTTTGATGCAAACAACTAGGAGAGATGTTTTGGTCTTAGGAAGGCAATGAAACATGGAGGAGTCTCCAAAGCACCAAGGTTGTAGGTTGCACTGGAAGTTGATGTAAGGGAAATATCTAGTGAGTTTGAGTGCCTCCGTATTAGATTGGCTAACATGAGGCACCAGCAAGGCTGCTATTTTCAGGCAACACCTCAAGCCCTGGAAATTAGACCTCTTTATGGAGTCTCAAGGCACCTACAGTCATTAGTCACTTTAAAAAAAAATCCTGACTCTTGTTTGGATAAGCCTTAAAGGATACTGCGAGGTTATTTTCTTTCTTGCTCCCTGCTCTCAGAATAGAATATCCTCCTGAGGAGTTTAATCTTATGGAAAAGCAAGGTGTTTGCTGGGTTGCAGATCGTTGCTCAGAGAATTCATACAAACCTTTTCAGTAAGCCAAGAAGGAATTTTACCTCCCCCAAACATTTTTACCCTTTTGCTAAGAATATTTGCAGATCTTGCCTATGTATGTACAAGGAAAGATAAGACACCCATACCTCACTGTGAAATATACATTAAGGAACTTGGGGTGTGATTTATTTCCTGAATATATAACACAATACTCCACAAACTACATCCATTATCTCACACTTCAAGATGATGGCAACCTGTGCGTGTCAAAAAGATTCATCAATAAACCTTTATTTGGAATGCAGCAGGGGAGCCGTGTAAAACAGTTTTGTGAATGTATCAGAAAAGCCAACTTTGTGGGAAATACGAGATATCTCCCCAAAATAGCAGCAATGAAACCTTTCCAGTACACAAATGGATACGTTCCTTAGGATATGCCTGAACTCCTTGAAATAACATGAGGATGTGTCTAAATTTCTGGAAAGTTAGCAGTGTTAGAAAACCACCACAAATCCTTCTCCACCAGGTTCAAAGCCCAAAATAAAACCTGAAGAGGCCATCAAAGAAAGGGGTGACTCCACCTGGTCTAAGATAGCAGGAGAGAATGCAGATTATTCATCTGTAGTAGTATGAGAGGTTTTAATTTTCTGCTAAAGCTTCTGGAGTTTATTGGTATTGCCAACAACCACTTTAGTTTTTCTGTGACTGTGATGCATTGTGTCCTTGTCAATGGTTAAGGAAAAAGGACTCATGACTCACTTGAAAGCTCTTGTGAAGGACTCTGTTAGAGGAAGAGACTTTCTACTATGCACTAATGCTGGGATTTTTGGAGGGGAGTTTTGTGGACCTGTTTGCCTTCTCCACTTCCTGGACTTAGTGCATCTCTGGAGGGAGATCATCATCATACTGATGTGAAAAAAGGGTCCTGAACTGATGCTGATGTGGCCAGCTTGGCAAAGCCAGAAGTTTAAGATCCTGGTCCAGGATGTGTAATTAATCGCTGGAACTCACTTCCTCAAGTTGTCATAGAAGCAAAGTAAACTTTATGATCTGAAACAACTGTACTAGTTGAGATTATATAGAAATTTAAAAAGGGAAATAAGGTCTCAGACGTCAATGAAGTACCAGTCCTTAAATGGATAAGGAAGAAGCTTTTCCTATGATTGAGTCTCTCTAGAACGGATTTCTTGCACTCGAGCAGTGGCTCTGGTCACCATTGGAAACAAGATGTGAGCAGGATGGTTCACAGAGGCAAAACCTTTCCCCATGTGTTGCACTGCTGTGTTTATGCGTAGGCTATACAAGATGTAGTGGTGGTTTGGTTTTGTTGTACAAAACCTTTGCACAGGGCCCAGCTAGGTAAGACCAGGCCAAAACCCCAGAAATCTTTAATTTAGCAGTCTCCAAAAAATAGGGGAAATTATTCTCAGGTTTCAAACTTTCTGAACTGCTCTTTGATTGTTAATTGACTTTGGTGGGACTAAAACCAGGCAAACACTCAAAAATTTCGCTGAATAAGGCTCTGAGGAATGTTAAACTACCAGCTGGTTCTAATTTGAATTACTGTCTTAATTAGTCACTCAATTAATTTTGGCACATCTAAAAGGTGTCCTCACTCGGAGTAAGCTTTCTCTTTCTTCTGACTGGCCTCTGTTTCTCAGTCCTCCTCCACAATTTAATCTGTTCTTCAAACACCGGTATTAGCGCAAGAATGAAGAATGCTCTGCCCTTGTCAAGACTGAACCCTGTATAATTTTTCTCTCTTCCTGAATCATCCATTGGAAGGATGCGAATCTAGGAAGTTATTTTTAAAATATTATCTCTCTGATGGAATATGGCATCTTTGATGTGGGTGACCCATTCAAAAAATACATTCTGCTGGTAAATTTTAAGCCTCTCATTAAAGTTTAATTGTGACTTCGTGATATAGATGTCAATACACTTTATTTTAACTTAAATGTCATAGATGGTTTAGAGTTAGAAAAGTAGCTGACATTTCAATGGTGACATGTAACTGTTCTGGAAGAATAAAGATCCAATATTTTATTCTGCCACTGTGCAAGATTGTTGTATAACTTCTGAGTCCTCTTCCCCAAAACTCTGCATGTACCCATCCTTCATGGGGCTGACATAGGAAGGACACGTACCCTCATGATGGGAGAGTCTGTGCCTTGTTCTCTTGCTACCCTGGTGAAAATCCTACGTGATTCTTTCTGAGTTTGGTTTAATTTTTGTGTCTTGTGAGCTCTCGTATGTCCCTGAAAGATTCAGAAGGCAATGAAATAGATAGGATTTGTTCTGGAGTTAGATGAAGCTATTCAGAGAACAAGGTATAGGAGAGATGAAGCCAGCCTCTAGTGGTTTTCCTGAACTGTTTGTGTCTTAAAAACTCATAGCACATTATGGATCCATGATCTTTAATAAATTCATGATGACCATATGTGAACTCCTGCTTAGCACAAGTCACAGAGTTTAACCAATCCCTTTTTGTCTTAAACATGCAACTTCTGTTTCCACTCAGGTGTACCTGTCTGAAGGACCCTGGTGAAAAACTTCAAGTAGCATAGAATTCACTATTCTTATACAAATTGTTCAGGTGGTTAATTACAACTGCTGTTTTGGCTAAACTCCCATAGTTAATTTTGAGGAGATATTTTTCCGTTATTAGGTTTGTGTGAACAGTAGGCTGAGGAGACCATGGTTGAGTTTCCAATATTGTGTAGTCTTTCCTATGTTGCCTGACCTGATAGACTGTTTTGAAGCCCCCTTTTCAGTTTCACTCAGTAAATCCTCTAGGTGAAATATATGGTTACAATTCGTTACTAGGCTAACTTCAGACAAGTAAATGGAACTGCACTATGAATAAATTTTACCTATTGTTTAGTTTTTAAAAATTTACTCCTCTTTTGATTGAGCACAAAGTTCGCAAGGTTGCGGCAGCTCCAGAAAGAGCAGAGACCGAGATTCCTTACATTATCAAGTGCCAAGGATCCTGCAGTTGGGAGACAGCTTAATAATATATATGTTTTCCAAAAATCCATTTGTTAACTAATTTATCATCAGTTGATCTCTACTCCAATTTGACTGAGTCTTAACTGAAACTCTTTCCTAATGTTCCCTTATTTCCATCAGCTTTGGACTTTTAGCCTACGTGGCCAAATTTAAACAGAGAGGGTCAAAAGGAAAATAGTTTCGTTAGTAGATTAAGTTAACATGCAGGAGTAGGAGGAAGCTGTCATTTTATTTTATATTTTTAATTTATAGCCATATTCCCAATAATAAAACCTAGGTTTCACCAATAAACTCATCTGGGGTACATGTGTAAGCAGTTAAAAATGAATGCTGGACTTTGGCAGCACATCTGTCCTAAATAGTCAAGCAACAGACTGGAAGTTGCTTTTTATTCCTTTCACTACAAAACTTTTAATATGAGTGTCTACAAAAAAAAAAAAAGTTCAAAGTTCAAAGTTTTTACCCTTATAAATGAGTTAAACTTCTATTGTGACTTATGGTTCCAAAAGCCAGAGGAACAGTTAGAATATAAATCATTTTAAACCTCCTTTTCTCTAGTCACACTGACAGCATGATTTCCACAAAGTCACCTCCACATGCACCATTTGAAGTAAAACTGTGTTCACCAGATACTTGGGTATTGGGAGTTACTCTACAGAATTTCAAGCAAATGATGGTCCCTTTTTTTTGCTGATGTTTATTATTGTTATATACTTAAAAGAATAAAATGTGCTTGATTCTAGGATAAGAATGAATCTAATAGTGTAGACTGGGCATCCACATTGAAAGACAGAAGTTTAGTGAATTCAGATCGCATTTCTTTTGTCCTTTCTTACTCCACTGGATTGTAATTGACCTAAATCTGTGCAAGCTGCAATGTATTCTGATGGATTTTTAATGAAAAAATAGGTTTTTATGAAGTCATATGATATTTCTCTTTGGATTACTGTTAATGCTTGATAGTTAGTGCTTTCTATTTTTATTCATCTTTCTAGTGGCTTTATAGTATGTATTTTCTAATGCTGGCTTTGATTGTGCACCCCAGTAAGGAGGAGATACAATAAGAAATTTCTCTAGTTTGGGGCAGGGGAGATTGTGCTTTTCATATGATTTTTAGAAACTTTTATCCAGAAAAATAAAAGAAAATTCCATTGACAATTTTGAATTAAAAAACCCACTCTAGTTAAAAAATGAGCATGCAAATCATATGGAAATATTTCACTAAAATATGTATTAAAATATGTATTAAAATATTGATAAACTTGAGCCAGCTCCATATAAAAGCTGGTTTAGGGCCTGACAGACCTCCCTGTGGCTCACTGAACCACCAATTTTCCTTTGTGTCTGCTTAGTCCCAGGTGTGCCACCATGTTTTGGAAACAGGAGAGATGTTTGGGAGACTCTTCCATCCTACTTGTTGTTGAAGTCAGTTTTTAGTACAGGGATCTGAATATTGCAAGTGCTTATATCAAAGCAGCCTGTCAGGTCCCTGGGTTGGAAGAATAATTGGAAGGAAATGACAATGCCTTTACCTCGCCTTTTGTGACAACACAGAAGGTTGCCACTGTGTTTCCCACAAGGTGGGTGAGGCCAGGTATGTTTGGAATGGAGCAAAAGTGTTTAGACAGCCAAAACCTTTAGAGCATGAATGCTGAAGGCACATGTGAGACAACAGCAGTTACCTCTGTGCTTGTAGATCCGCTAAGTGGAATTTTAAAGACACTGGTTTTGATGGATACTAACTTTAATGAAGGTTTCCCTCTAACAGGTGCTCTGTGTTAGGGATGTCTTGGGAAGAACTCATTAAAATCTCGGTACCATGCTGAAAAGACCTGGGAATAATTTCCTAACATCTGATAGCAGCCACCTGATCTCTAGCTACTGCTGATCAGTTGTCCCCACTAAGACAACTTTTATCATTGACATCTATAACATTTCTTCTCAAGACTGAATACTTTGCAGGCTGCATCAAATAACAAGTAGTTTAAAAACAGATACCTGCCATTACATAGTAGGTACAATGTCTTTCAAGCCTCTACAGGCTCTACTCGTGCTCAACATCAAACAAATCAGACTGTTATGCATATTGCTACAAGTACATGAACATTTTTGGACAGGATGCTTAACAGGAATGTATTTGTCAATGGGCTCTGTCTCTTCTTTTGTTTTAATTACAAGAAAGACTTTTTTTTTTTTTTTTAACTGGACAAAAAACCATGAGAAGTCACCCTTTGCAACATCTGCTTGTCTAGATAAACATCTCTGTGACTCAGGCTGCTTCTGCCCTGTCTGCCGGGCCTCTGCTGCCACCCACCGTGGGTTGCGGAGGAGAAGCTCCAGGCATGTGATCAGCTGGAAGTCTTTTGTATCCGTTATCCCGACAAATTGCAAAATGAATCACCAAACGATGTGATTTACTCAGTATGCAGAATTTTGCAATGGAAGAATTGTTTTTCTATAAACAAGTAGATCTTCAAATCTTTTAAAGGGCTATTTGCATTCAGAGGGGTTGCTGGATGATACTGCTTAAATCCTGTAGAAAAAGAATTTGAAACCTGCTAAACTGAGCTTGAATGATGATCTCTGGAAATAGAGACTAACTGGGGCCAGGTTTTTCTTACATTAATCTCTGAAATAGCGTAGACACCTTTGAAAATGTCATCCTTTGGTAAACTCCCATCAGTTGTCCCTGCTCTGTGGAGAGCTGATGTAAGTCATCGCTCTTTGCTGTGATGGACTTTTTCAACTCGAACCATCACATTTGGGTAATGACTGAAAATCATTCATGTCCGATAGTACTTGGACAATTACATTAGTTACTAAATTATTAACCCAGCAGTTGATCCTGGCCTGTTCCTCAGAAGCAGCACCTCGTTTGTTACTCGTGGGATGCTGCCTGTGCCTGGCAGAGGCAGGAGGCAGCCGTCACGCTGCCTATGGTGAGCCTGGGAGAGCTGCCAGGCTGGGGCTGGGGCTGGGCTCCTGCACCGCACCTGCGGGCACCACTCTCATGAGCAGGACTCTTCAGAGCTGTTCTCATGGCAGCTTTCCCAAACAGTAAATTCTTCTGATATAAAACAGTGCTGTGCAAATTTTATTATCTTGTGTCACTAATACATGCCAAAATGGTGTTAGTGATGAATCAGTTAACATAATCCTTCACCCCATCCTTTTAGTGTCCCATCTTCCATGTAATGTTTGGGTATATAGGCTTTTTAAAGGCTCCAGTGATAACTCTCATGAGCGCACTTAGATACGTGTGGGCAAGAGAAGGTCACTAACAGTGCTGGGCAAATCTGCTGTCTCTTCACAGAGGGCAGTCCAAAAATAGTATCCTAACTGGTCTGTATTAACTCTTTAATGTCCTCATCCCTTCTCTTGCGCATGTGCTTAGACTGCCTAGTTCAAGTGAATGGACATCCCGTTTTCCCTTTGAACATCTCAGAAATGTGTAATCTGTTGCCTCATGGTGTCATGGTTTAACCCCGGCCGGCAACTAAGCACCACACAGCCGCTTGCTCACTTGCCCCCAGTGTGATGGGGGGGAGAATCAGAAGAGTAAAAGTGAGAAAACTCGTGGGTTGAGATAAAGACAGTTTAATAACTAAAAAGAAATTAAAAAAAAAATGTAAGGAAAAAAACAACAAAGAGAGAGGAAAAAAAACCCCAAGAAAAACAAGCGATGCAAAAGAAAACAGTTGCTCACCGATGCTCAACCAGTCCCCGAGCAGCAGCCCCCCCGTCAACTTCCACATCCCAGTGTTATTACTGAGCACAACATCATATGGTGTGGGATATCCCTTTGGTCAGTTGGGGTCAGCTGTCCTGGCTGTGTCCCCTCCCAACTTCTTGTGCATCCCCAACCTACTCGCTGGCAGGGCAATGTGAGGAGCAGAAAAGGCCTTGACACTGTGTAAGCACTGCTCAGCAGTAACTAAAACATCAGTGTGTTATCAACACTATTTTCAGCACAAATCCAAAACATAGCCCCATACCAGCTACTATGAAGAAAATTAACTCTGTCCCAGCCAAAACCAGTACACATGGATTTTAGCATGTTTAGTTATGCGTTGAAGTGCAACACTTGATAAAGAGCCATCACAGATGTTACTGGGGGAAGACAGGCTCTGAAATATTCATGTTTTGAATTCAAACACCTCCATCACAATAAGCTGTGGTCAGAGTCCTCCAGTACTCAGAAACAGGACAAGGAGAAGAGAGCGGAGAGTTGTGTCTCCTTCTCTCTCCCAGAGGACTGCTGGGTAAATGCTGGGCCTTTGGACAATCTCTCTTGTCCTCCTAATGGCTTGCACACCCATAGCTAGGAGACAGAAACAGCAGTACAGCTGCACACCACTAAGGTCCTGCTGGGAGGTGACAGTACACAGCAAACATCCTGTTGAGGTTGGCACAGCTCCACTGATTGACTGGGGTTCACCTTAGGCAAATGTGACCCTGGCATCAGGGAAAGTTGCTCCTCCAGGCCGTGCAGGGCAGGAGAGTCACATTGCAGGCTTTTCTCAGGATGACCAGCAGGCACTTGATTCTGCCCCACGGTGCCTTGCTGGGCTGCTCTGCAAATGCTAAATGGCTTCTCTGAGTGCTAGTCCTAGGGGAAGCTGTCCAAATAAAGTGGACCCAATCTACATCCCAAGGCTACGTGTAGCTGATAGTTCATGCTTCTGGTGCTGTTGATGACCCATACCTGTGGCCAGCCTGTCTTTCATTCTCAATGTGACACCCATCAAAGACGCCTTCAACAGCACCTGCTTTTCAGCTGATACAGTTTGAAGAAAGTAAAACCTTTTTCCCCTGACTGCTTTGAAGGTGCAACAGAAATGCCCAGCTCCACTATGAGTTACATCATTTTAGATGTGATGCACAGATTTCTGGCTGCTTCCTCTTGTGAAACTCTTCCATTTGGGATTAGAATGACATAGGGCTGGAAGGGCCAAATTTCCTCTTGGTGGGAGCAGGTACTTTGATTTGTAGCTGAAGGGGGTAGTAAAACCAAAGTATTATAAGGTAAAATTAAGATCACAGATTAAACTTTTCTGATGTAAGTTGTGGGGAAAGTTTACCAATCATCCTGGATGTATCCCCTTTAGCCTCTACAGAACAAAGCAGCCACAAGGAAAGGACATGATCACGCATTTCTCAGATTGCTGCTAACAACAGTTTTATTAAACAACAGATACGTCTTGCAGCACAAGGCACTACTGTGCATGCTGAACTGAGAGTATGAAGGTCACATGTGAAAAATGCATGGTAAATACTTATTGGTAAGTTGCAGGCAACCACACAGAAGAGTGAAAAGCTTTATGTGCTACTAGCATAAAACAGTTTTCAATCTGGTGACAACATTAACTCTTTTGAAACCCCTCAGGGTCAATCCTGTAAGTGTGTCCTCATATGCCCAGGATTCATGTGTCTCTCTCCATCTGGCTATTCTCTCAAAACAGTTTTATATTGTTCTACTGACTGCAGTGCATATATCTCCCTGCTCAGATCTCCATGGGAGTAGAACTGAGTCAAGGGACTTCAAGATGAACTTAGTAAAGTTTTGAGTGAGACCAGGTGACAGGAAAGCATCTGAAAATGAGCATTTTAAAGGGAGTTAGGGAAAAAAGTTGGACAAAGAGGAAAACACTAGTGGAGCAGAGAAAAATGAATAGTAGTTTTGAGGAGCCAGAATTAAATTAGTATGGAGAAAGTTAAAGTTGCATCCTTAAAAATGATGCAGAGCATAAAAGCAAGTGCTTGTGGTTTACAAGTTCTAGGTAGGGAAAGGGGAGAAGGGAAGCGTTTTATCTAGGATCGCTAGTGGGTTACTAGCTGTGATCATTGAAAATGGGATACTATTGATCATTTTAAAAGCTGGATGGGCTTTTTGGTTATGTGTTAACCCAGAGATTGACTCCATATGAGCGGTATGTGAGTGACAGTTTGTTGATTCCCATCCTAGCTCTGTGTGTGACATAGTCTCTCACTGCCTTTTTACCTTTGGTGCACTGGAGCTGTTTGCTCTGGATTAAAATGTGGCTTAGAGCTTATGGAGAGTTTAAGACCTGTCATATAAAGAGACAGCAGGAAATGGAAAGGGTCCATGAAAGCCAGTGGGATCTGTGTTATATTGGTCTAATATACCTGGGAAGCATTTGGATACAGCTCTGCTGTACATTGTCTGCATTAATAGATACAGGACACTGAGCTCCTATGTTTAAAAAAAAGGGGTTTTGACCCAATGAGGAACCACCCAAATTCTGCCCAGGAGCCCTGTTCTATCCTGTCTGAAACTCAATTTTTGGGTTTTAAGGGATGAGCCCACAGGGCCAGATCACAGATCACATTGCTATTTTGTCTGTGGATGGGCAGAGCTGGCCTCGTCAGGCAGGGGTGAGCAAACCCTGAGGAGCAGAGGATGTGGGCTTTGATGTGGTGGAGAAGGGCATCAGAGCTGTCCTTCTCTTGCCACAAGTCTGAGCAAGAGTTGCTTTTCAACCAGCTGGGTTATTAATAATTGGTGATAGGTAGTTGAGTGTGCTGTTTGGATTTTTCCTCCCTTTCTTTAGCTATCTGGTTTTAATGAAGGGAAAACCAGAAGGTGCTTATCCTCTATCAGCCCTTTGGTGCCTGTCTGCCCATTCCTATCTTCCAGGTGGTAAGAAGCCCCTCACAAGTGTTATATTTCACTCTCTTTGGGGAATTCTCCTTTTCCTCAAGAGAGGGCGCATCCCTGTCTACAAAGAAATGGTGGTACATGTACACAGGGCCATCACGGTGCCACAGAAATGGACCCTCATGTTTGTTCATCCTGGAGGTAATAAAGCAAATCCTGTTTGACTTTTGTAGCAGTGGTGCTTGTGCTCTCATTGCCTCCCACTTGAGCATAGCAATTCTCGGCCGGGTACAGCATCAGATTGCAGCAGAGTTAGCATGTGGTAGCAAGAATGATGCTGGGGGGCCTGAAGGAGGGAGAGCATTGCTCTAATTTTAAATCACTGAACTGGCAGCTTCATCTTAGATCAGCTTACCCAGTCTCAAAGGATATCACTATGATCTATTTAACTGAAATTAACCTCTACTGATACAAGGCAATTACATTCCAAAATCAGCAGCGAAGTTCTGCTAATCAGTCCCCATTTTACACTGTCCCTAGATTTAAGAGCATTACTTTCAAGCTGTGAGAACAGGTTTTTAAACCCAGCTTCAGGGCTTCCTGAGTCCCAGCCAACTTGTGGGCAGCTAAGTGTGTGTTGCACAGTTTTTAATTGAATATATTCTGCCACTAGATGGTTTTGCGGAGCAGGCTGAGCCTGGCTTGTGACTAAGCTCACCTGGCTCCTGGGCACTCTTGTCCTCAGGAGGGAGGAGTAAGGTAAGAAACCTCCTTGTGTGTCCTCTTCCTGTGTGCAGTGAGATTACCCACTTCCCACAACCTCTTCCCCGTGTAGTGCCAGCACTAGCATGGCCTTCACAGTCCTGCTCTAAAAGAAGGCAGGAAGAGACTGGGAGAGGCCAGCACTGGGGACACCTATTTCTGGAAAAGGGCTGAACCAGCCATCAAAGCAATTCATGTTCATGGGTCATGAAGGAGGACAGAAATAGGAAGCTACCTTGTTCACGTCCTCATTTAACAATGACTTATAGACACAGGAGAGGAAACAGTTATTGAATGGCAACAGCAGATGCCAAGTCAGGGTACTTTGCTGCCTGGCTAGGTGAAACCCAGTGGTTGTCTTCAGAGGGTGGTAGAGTGTCCTAGAGAAAGGATATGTGGAGGAGAAGAGTAAGCAGCTCTGCTTCTCACCCCACACCCTTTCCCACAAGCCTCTGCAAAGAGACCTTCCTAAAGAGTGTCATTTGGACATGAGGATGTCTGGTCACTTAGAATCTTGTGGGTTTGAGGAATCAGCAAAACTTCTTGATATTTAACTAGATCTAAATGTCCAGAAGCTCCAAATTTAGGCATTCATCTGGGGACACAGGTGAGTCAGGACCCACATGTTAGTGTCCACATGGCCTCCTCTTTTATAGTATTGATTTTCCAGACTGGCAGCTCTTCTGAGGATACTTTTGGATTGAAGCTATGTTTACCTTGACTAATGTTCACATTGCTGTGATCCTTTTTCTTCTTTTAATATTCTGTGACAATATACAAACTTGTACATTTTCTTTACATGGCCTTAGAGTCTGTGTGGAAGATTTCTTGTTGCATCTTGTTTTCTGATTCCCATCAGTGGTATTTCTTAAACTGTATTTGTTGAGGGCTTAGTGCAACAAACTCTACTGTACCTTCAAGACAAGACCCTGCATGACTATTAAGGAAGGTAAGTGGGGGGAGAAGATAAGTATTGGCTACTTAAACTTGCTAAGTGCAGCTGAGTTGCTAAGCCATCTCCATCTCACTTCCATGTCCATCATCTTCACTCTCACCATCAGACCTCATGGGTGCTGGCAGTGGTCAGTGCTTTACAGGGTTCTCTCTGGGCTGCTTCAAAACACTTGCTCTTCTCTTTGAAGTTTCCTTGGAAGTCCCCCTACAAAGCGGGTCTGAGCAAATCTGCTTCTGCTTGTGTCATCTTGAGTCCAGGGTTCAGATTGTGTCCAGAAGCAGCTCAGCATTTTGTGTGCCTCAGCCCATATATAGAGGAAAGCGGCTTACTGAAGTCAAGACCAATAACCAGACCTCTGTATTTCTACTGAAATAGAAATGATGTGGGAAAAGATCACTTTGTTTATTCAGGGCAGAGATAAGATCCTGTTATGGCTGAGACATAAGGCAGCAGAATATATACATCTATATGTAATGCTTGTAGAAGCTCAGAGCTGCCAAGCATCCTGATTGCATTCTAGTGCCTAAACCAAACAGAGTGGAAAAGTGCCTCTGTGCTTTAATGACCTTTCCTGGGGTCACGTTCTAGTCCCATTCATTTGGGGATTGAATCCTTTTTTTTTTCTTTCTCCCTTCAGCAAATGTTTAAATGTTAAAGTTCATCATGAGTTTTGGATGAATTTCTGTGCCCTTCCCAAAGCCCTTTGCAGCACTCCCACCTCTCTGCTCCCTGTCTGCTGATGCTGACCTGCTACATACCTTATTTTGTATGAACTCTCAAATAATGCCTGTTTTGAGCTGCCTGCCAATGTTCACCATAAAAAAAAGCTTTAAGTATCACAAGAGCCTGGGTAAATATAGTAGAACTATTGCTCTTGCAGGATGGGACTCCTGTGTTCTCAGCCCAGTTTGCTCATTGACTCATTGGATGACCTTGGAGAAAGTGTACTGGAACAGGGATTGACTTCATCAGGCTGGTGACTAACTCATCTCAGCCTTGTACTGGTAAAAGAAGGGCTTCTGTGTCAAAAAGATATCCCCACCCAGGCCCTATTCAGCTCTTTTCACTGCTCCTTGGACTTTACTCCAAGTTCTCTTTGAAGAAAACAATGCCATCTTTTATGGATGAGAGGAGCAGAGTTTGTCAGAACAGTGTGATATAACAGAGAGGCTTCCACCTGCCAAAGATTCAATCCAACATTGATGGAAAAATCTAAAAGAAGCTCCTCCAAATGTTACTGATTCATGTTGTAATATTATTTGAAACCAGAAATATCTGCATGTTCATCTCTGTGCATGTTCATAAAGGACTAACCTGAAAGCTTACATCTCTTATCCTTGATTATGAAAGAAATATCTAGTAGCTCTTTTCTATGCCATATTTTGATAGTGAGCTTGGAGAGTGCTTGCATTGGAAAACTGCACAGAGAGCATTTTATTGGTTACATTCAATTTTAAAATGGTTTATATCTCCCAAACCCCCAGGTTTACAGTATTTAATATTACTAATGGGATGGTAAGATTGCCAAGCATTTATCAGCATAGAGATATCAGAATGTATATAGTAAAATGACACATTAATCTTTGAGCTCTCAATATGTCACCACAGAAACACCCGCTGCCCATAATCCAGTTGTTATGAAAATACCAAGTTCTTAATAACAGACACTTTGGAAGAGAGGTAGAAGTGCTGGGGAATGAATATTGCAGTTGGCTCAAACCTCCCTTTCCTTGTTCAGTTTCAGTCACAACCAGTTTGGTCTTGCAGGCAGCGCTGCCTGCCTCCCATGGAGATAGGTCATTACCAGGCTGTATTTAAAAGGGGAAGATAAGAGACAGTTTGTACATTTTTTTTCCTTTTTAAAAATAAAGCCACACTAAGTACTCTTATGCAGGACACTTGGTCTGTAACGACAGCAGAGCTCCCACTGGCTTCACTGGCACTAGATGAAACTCTCGGGGACCTGACATTTATTACACACACTGGTTACAGTTTTAAGGGTGAGCAAAAGACCAAGTTGTAGGCTGCCCAGTGGAAGGGCTGTGATTTTGCAGCTAACAATTTCTAGGCTTGCCCCCCCCCCCATCACTCCAGATCCTGACAATACCCATAGCCTATTCTCCAGGGTATGAATTTGAAAATGGAGAAACTGCGCATTTGAAATTCCTGGCTGACATCTTTATCTGATGAGAGGGGAGTTAGCATCAGCAGCATTTGCACCTGAGCCTGTATGAGCCTAAATCCTCCTGCCTGCTCAAGCTGCTTCCCACAGACTTTATTGGGTAAACAAAGTTTAGTTAACTGTCACCTCATTAAACAGACTGCTTCTCTCTGGATGGTAAAGGAAGCAGAACTGAATAATACATGTGTGAAGGTGCTTCTGCCTTTTACTACAAGCAAAAATAATTGGTCTCTTTGTAATAAGGAAATCCAAAGGGAATTTTTTCCCTTATGACTGAGGGAGGGAAAGTTTGTCCTTAGAAAGAAGGCCCCTCTGGTACATTCTCTGGCATACTAAGGAACAGACAATCCAACGTGAGTAGTTCAGCTGGTTTTGGCTCCATTTACTCCTTCATAATAACCTCTAGTGAAGGAGAAGAAACAACTGTTCCCCAGCTGGGGTCAACCCACTGCCCTTGCTTGACCAGGAAAGAGTATTGCACTGTGCAGGCTGATGGCTCTGGGCAAAAGCAGCATCTTATCCATAGGTTATGGTACCAGTATTTTCCAGAGGCTCTTAATGAGCAATGAAACTGCTGCTTTATAACTTGTCTTCATGCAAGTGGTGATGATTTTATTTGTGGAATAGGCAATGGGGTAAACCGGAGATTCTCTCTTTTAATCCAAATATTCTCAGAAATAGAGAGCAAAGGAAGCCATACGCAGGTTTTTTCTGCTTTAAGATGCAGCTGTGTTTTTTTATGAGGAATGTGCACATGCACTTTCCCTGATGAACAAGGGATTTAATGTTAACTAGTACATATACAAGCTTACAGTTCTTTGGCATGTCTCTGTAATAGCACTGTTGGCCCATCTCTTCCAAAATCAGATCCGACATGCAGAAGTGTGTTTAAGTCAAACTTTCTCTGCAAGACATTTATTTTAAGCTCCAGAGGCTTTGCAGGTGTGTCAGAAATAACCAGAGCTCACATAGCTGCAGGGAAAATAAAAAGCTGTTTATTCACTTAGTGATCTGGCTGCTTGTGTCATCCACGATGTCAGACAAAAAGTCAGCACCTCTGTTTAACTCATGTTTCCACTTTTCGCAGACCTGATATCCTTAAGTACAACTGATACCTGCTGTATATCTTACAAAGATTCAGGAGGCATGTCTGAAAATCACAGAAGCAGTTCTATAAGAGATCTAAGCATTCATTCATTGGGAGTTGGACTCGATGATCCTTATGGGTCCTTTCCAACTTGAGATATTCTATGATTCTATGATTCAGTGCCTGTGCATCAACTTTACCACTTGGACGCTATCCCACACAAGCATGTGTACAGATAGTAATGATCCTTTGGGTGCATTTTAGAATGGAAAAAAGCCCCAACTACCAACCTTGTAGATTCTTTGATGTTACTTGCCCAGAGCATTTTATTCATCCAGGATAAACATGGTGCTGGGATGATGACCTAATGGAGCACACTGCAGGGGAAATCATTAATGCCCACACATTTGTTCTGTTGGGCACCACGGCCTAAGAATAAAAAGTCATCCATGGTGATGCATGTGCACTTTTCAGGGATTAGCCCATCTGTATCTTTCAATTTCAGCACTCGTGATGATTACTGTATTGTGCATCTGCTAAAACTAACGATGCAAGGAATTTCCAAAGTTCGAACACTTTTTTCATTTCCTAAAGCTCAAAGCTAGAACACTTTTGGCAACTGAATGCAAATTTCTGAATTGAAGTAGGAGGAAAACTAGATTAGGAGGGGTTTTTTTCATCTTCTAAGAAATGAGAATTAAATGTTGTACCACAGTAAGACTACACACAGTAGACAACACATAGTAATAATTCAGAACTAGATAATCAAAAGGCTTGATTTATATCTATTTTTGGATGCACAGAATGAGTCAGAGCCTCATCTTCTCACTGAAATGAATGGAGTTTTGGGGGTTTTTTTTATACTGTGGATATGGTACCTGTTTTTCTCTCAAATAATGCAGTCCATAGTTGTATATATATTTTTTTTATTTAATAAGGATTAAACTTGCATTCTAAGCATACATCCCTGTCTAGACCTGTCTTTAACCGAGGACCAGGCTGCTCTCACCAGCTTTGTAGTTGGCCCAGTTTTTGTTCCTGACCTGATCACCTTTTCTAACATAAGCTAACTGCTGAGGTTGACTGCAGCAAGGCATCCATTTCAGCAGAGGGCTGGTCTAGGCAGGGAAGATACTGCATATTGAGGTAGTGTGTGATTTATGTTGCATTCCTGCTCTGTATTAGCTGTGCTCAGTGAGCAGATGGTGTGGAGAACAACTCCACTCTGAAAGTGCCAAACATCATCTGGCTTTGAAAGCAAAGGAATTTCCTTGTGATGGCAACTGCAGGGTTGCACTAGGGCTGATTTTTTTTATTGGTAAGAAAAAAGTAACTGTTCCCTGTCACAGTACCCTAAAGCAAACTCTTACCCATCCATCAGCTGACCATTCCTCTGTGGTGTCCAGTAATAGCTGGTATGGCCTGAAGATCCCAGACTCTATAGCTGCTTGGCTGTTTTCAGAATCAAATTCCTAGTCCAGAAAATCTCCTAGTCCTAACCCACTCTTAGGAAAGGTTAAATTTCAGGATTGCTCCAGCTCTTAAGGGAAGGCAGTGTCCCAGAGAGCTGAGGTTCAGACCAAGCTGGGTTGGACAGGTTCAAAGGAGCACCTTGCACACCTGCACAGAGGAAGTAACATCAGCCACTGTAATTCCAGTAATGTGATCCTCCCTGGTTAATACCATCTTACAGAGGTTCAGCCACAGCTGGATGAAAAGAGATTTGGGCTAGGGATAGCATTTGAAACTTTAGGAACAGTTGCTGAATAAAAGACATTCCAAAATACTTTGCTTCCCTCCAGTGAGTACAATGCAGTTTCAGTAATCATCAGCCTGAAGTATCTGAAGGTAAAACCTGCTCATTTTGGAAGCTAATACAGTTTCATACTCCTTTCCATTCCAATATAGTGGTGCAAAGTATGATATAGGATGAATGAAGCTGGACAAAAAAATTAATCACTATCTTGCAGTATTCGCTTTTCTGAAATATAAGTCCTAAATAAAGAGAAACCTGCAAACTTCTTTTATGGGAATATATTCTTAATAATGTGAATTTTCCACTTAGGTTCAGAAGTGCATCCAATGGTAGCAGGCACAAAGCTGAGTAATAACACATTTCTGGGTCATGCCCTAATGTTGGGAACAAGTTTGCCCTACGTTTAGGAACATCTGGAATGATGTGGTGAGACTGTCACAGTACTCACGTCTCTAAGGAAATAGCTTTTCCAGTTCTCTTGGCAGAAGCATATCTGAAAGATCTTAAGGCAGGGAGCTGCAGTGCCTGTGGTACAGCTTCACCTTGCTCAGTGATGTCTCCCCACCACAGCTTTACTCTGCCCTGGCAGGCAGGAGCATAGAAATTCTAAACAATGTTTTATAAAGCAGCCTCTGAAGCCCTGGGACAGCTCGAGAAGAAAACCAGGAGTTAGAAGACCCAAGTAGGACCCTGAATGGAGATTAGCCATGGCTCGTCCAGCATTGCAGGCATTGCTGCAGAGAATTTGTTCATCTGCATTTCTGAGCTTGTGGTGCACACATTTTTAGTGGTCTGGGTTGCATTATAGACTGGATGTCTGAACTGAGACCCAGACTGGCATGTCTGACCATAACAACAGACAGACATGCCCCAGTTCCAGAGGGCACATTGTCCTGTGTTTGGAGGTGGCTGCCGTCTCTCTACAGACCACCTCAGTAGCAGGCTGCCACGTGGGCAGAACAGGTGGTTGTGGGTGGCAGTATCATTTACACACTGACATTGGGATGGAGTCACCACACCATACAGCGAACAGTGTCAGTAGCAGTTGTCTGCCCAAGATTATGATCCACACAGGCATGGGATTAGAGCAGATTGCTGGTGACAGCTACCTGAGTCCGTAAGCTGCTCAAACGTGAGTGATACCGTGCTAGGAAATGGCCTGCTGGTTTTGCCTTCCCTCTCTAAAAATATTTGTATTCAGTATCCTTCACTTAGCACAACACAGCAGAAAACAAGCAGGTAGTGATCAAGAAACCTAAGGAAATGCTTTTAACATACTAATAAATACATATACCCTGAAGAGGAAATAAAAGGAATTTCAGGGCCAGCACAGATTGCTCTGCAAACATCTTTAAGAAAACCAAACCTGAAAATATTTTCCATATAAAATTCTTTAAAGATGGAAGGGAATAAATTAAATACATCTTTCCCGCAGGAAAGAGCTCTGTTCCATATATTTCAGCACAGTGCAATCTTCCATTGACTGCAGATGTAAAAGCAAAGCTGGCGGCTGGGATGTACCCAAGCTCTGGAGCTGCGCTGGGCAGGCATAGAGGTAGCCCAAGAGCAAGTGACAGTAGGAAGAGACAGTGCTGCCTGGTAGTGTGGCAGCTCTTCAGTGTGGACATCGCCACTGTAACTCCAGGACCACATGGCCAGGGTTTTTTGTGAGGCCAAATCTTCTGTTCACTCAATTTCACAGAAGATCTGGGTTTAGCTAAAGCTGTCAACTTGTAAACTCATCCTTCCGTCTCTCAGAGTGCTGGGGACACTCTTTCAATTTGAATCCTATAAATGTAACCCATCGTGTGATGATCACTGGGAAAAGCCAATGTTTAGCAATCAGCTACATGTGTTTACTATGAACATCAACTGAAATGTTACAAGTACAGGATGTTGTAGTACCAACCTGCTTTTCCTCTGCAGGGAACCTCTAACTGTTTCTCTCCATCTTGGGTCTCACAGTATGTGACTGTTTCATTAGGAACTGTGTGATAAGACACAAACCGGTCCTTTTTAAAGTTTTAAATGGAGTTTAAGAGGTGTCTGTACACAACCCTGGTATAACTTTCATTATCCTGGAGAAGTACAATACAGATTTCAGTTCACAGGTTTAGAATCATAGAATCATTAAGGTTGGAAAAGACCTCTAAGATCATCAAGTCCAACCGTCGACCCAACACCACCACCCACTAAACCATGTCCCTAAGCACCACATCTACACGTCTTTTAAATACTTCCAGGGATGGGGACTCAACCACTTCCCTGGGAAGCCTGTTCCAATGTTTAACCACTCTTTCAGTAAAGAAATTTTTCCTCACGTCCAATCTAAACCTCCCTTGGCACAACTTGAGGCCATTTCCTCTCATCCTATCGCTAGTTACTTGGGAGAAGAGACCGACACCCACCTCGCTACAACCTCCTTGCAGGTAGTTGTAGAGAGCGATGAGGTCTCCCCTCAGCCTCCTTTTCTCCAGGCTAAACAACCCCAGTTCCCTCAGCCGCTCCTCATAAGACTTGTTCTCCAGACCCTTCACCAGCCTCGTTGCCCTTCTCTGGACACGCTCCAGCACCTCAACGTCCTTCTTGTAGTGAGGGGCCCAAAACTGAACACAGTATTCGAGGTGCGGCCTCACCAGGGCTGAGTACAGGGGCACGATCACTTCCCTACTCCTGCTGGCCACACTATTTCTGATACAGGCCAGGATGCCATTGGCCTTCTTGGCCGCCTGGGCACACTGCCGGCTCATGTTCAGCCGGCTGTCGACCAGCACCCCCAGGACCTTTTCCGCCAGGCAGCTTTCCAGCCACTCTTCCCCAAGCCTGTAGCGTTGCCTGGGGTTGTTGTGGCCGAAGTGCAGGACCTGGTACTTGGCCTTGTTGAACCTCATACAATTGGCCTCGGCCCATCGATCCAACCTGTCCAGGTCCCTCTGCAGAGCCTTCCTACCCTCGAGCAGATCAACGCTCCCGCCCAACTTGGTGTCGTCTGCAAACTTACTGAGGGTGCACTCGATCCCCTCATCCAGATCATCGATAAAGATATTAAACAAGACCGGCCCCAGTACTGAGCCCTGGGGAACACCGCTTGTGACCGGCCGCCAACTGGATTTGACTCCATTCACCACAACTCTCTGGGCCGGGCCGTCCAGCCAGTTTTTGACCCAGCGCAGAGTACACCTGTCTAAGCCGTGAGCCGCCAGCTTCTCTAGGAGAATGCTGTGGGAGACAGTGTCAAAGGCCTTACTGAAGTCCAGGTAGACCACATCCACAGCCTTTCCCTCGTCCACTAGGCGGGTCACCTGGTCCTAGAAGGAGATCAGGTTGGTCAAGCAGGACCTGCCTCTCATGAACCCATGCTGGCTGGGCCTGATCCCCTGGTTGTCCCGCACATGCCTTGTGAGCACCCTCAAGATGAACCACTCCATAATCTAATAAAGGTTTAACTTAACTGAATTATTTTCCATGATGCTTTATGGAGGAACCACTTCGACAGGTGAATTCAACTTTGCTTTATTCCATTTTTATAAAGAGATCAGCAATTAAAGTGCTTTTTGTAGGAGCTCAGTTTTACAAGGGACCAAGAATCTCTGGCAGGCTACTGAATACCATCAACTCTGTATTTTAATTACAGGTTTCCAGTAAATAGACAATATCTTGCAGAATTGAGCTCAAAACAAATCTTATCAGGGAACACAGCATGTTGGCTCTGAACCTGTAATTTATGTGAATTTTTGCTACTTTCAGGGAACAGAAGGATGCTCAGCACTTTCCAGTACTGAACATTAAAGAAGAGTCTGGACAATCCTGTCAAAAATGTTTCATTATCACAGTCTTTCTCTATCAGAGATTAAGGAGATCAAGTAAATTGCAGAACTGACCCTGAACATGGATTTATTTCATAGTCTTAAAAGAGATTGGTGACACTTAACAGCCTTTTTTACTGCAAAAACTGTTTCAAATGAACACTTATCTAAATGCATTTGTTTCTGAAGGTCAGCACAGAAAAAGGAACAATATGTCCATTAATGATATCTCTCAGATATGGTTTCTGCTGTTGACTTTTGCCTCATCTGGATACTATGCCTTGTATTAGCGGTGAACCACAAGAGAAAAGCTTTTCAGAAGCAGTCAGTGGTCTAGCAGTCTCCCTCGTCATTCTAGGACTGCATGGCCGGTTGCTGGTGCTGATACAGGCATCTGCAAAGATCGTCACAGGGTTAAATGCTACCCTTGGATAAATAGTCTAAAAACCAAGACAGTGACATGCAAGTGGCAGAACCACTTGACATTCAGCAGAGCTTCCATGGTTAAGCTAAAAGATTTTAGCTCATTTATTTGTGGTAAGTAGTAGAGCTTGAGGATAACTACAAAATCAGCCCCAGCTGTCAGCAGAATGAACACTGGCATTTAAATGCTCTATTTGGACCTCCATTTAAATTCTGGCCCAGGTGAAAAGCGGGCATGCTGCCATCTCAGTATTCATGGCTTACCAGCAGCAGAAATGCAGGTAATGCACAGAAACCTGTCAGTGATGCCATGTATTGCAAGAGTTGTGTCAATTTTGAAGGCTTTGGGGATTCCTGAGAACTATCAAAAGCGAAGTGCTTCAGACTCCAAACTGCTGCTCTTCCTTTCCATTTATTGTATATGCAGAGGGCCAAATTCGGAACTGATGCAACTCTCCTGATTTTTTGGGATGTGGCTGAGATAAACTTTGCCCTTTTAACTCTTGTTTTTCTTTCCAAGCTGTGTTGAAATACTTTGGTCCTGTGTAGTTTTTTATTACAAGGAAAACATACTTGCTCTGCGCCTTTTTGTGTCACCATTTTGACATACCAACCCCTTCTTTTCTCTCCAGGCAGTCTCTGGAGTGCCTTGAAGAGCATAACAGCTCATTGACTTGCAATGTGATTAATCCTTGGATTAGTCAAAATATGATGCAAACAGATCCTGACCCAATGCTGAATGCTGTTCTTGCCTGTGCATGCAGTGTTAGGTACCTTACAACTGTCTCGAATTGATCAGGACATCCGGATTTTGTAACCTCATTTTATAACTGTTCCCCTCTCTCTAATTCCATCCTGTGAAGTTCTGAGGATATGTAACAAGAAGCCACCCAGTTATATTCCTTGCAGCTATCTGCCAGTGACACCTGCTTCTCTGGCATCATCATGCAAGCATGCACTGTCACACTCCCTGCTGGAATCTCAGCTCACGGGTTGAGATTCACGCCATCACTCAGCCTGACGAGTGTGTTGACTCCTGGAGCCAGAGCTGTGTTTGGGAGCACATAAAGGCACCGGAGTCCCCTACGCCTTGGCAGGACTTCAAGGACTATCCCAACAAAGAGATCTTGACAGCATAGTTGTAAACTCCACAGGTCCCAAGGGCTCAAACACCATGATATTTATGCTGCAGACTGGATTGCCAAGATAGTATTGCTGTTATGCAGACATCGATCTCTGGGTAAGAAGCAGCATTTCTCACATCTGTTAATTGGTATTTGAAAAAATTGAGACTGACTGGAGTGGGCAGTGTGGCTGAGAAAGACAATGCATGCAAAGGCTGCATCTGGTGTTTCTTCTGTTCTCTGTTCAAAGAGACTTCAGCTGCATGGGTACCGCAAATATTTGTGAAAGCCAGTATTAACTGAAGGAATTACATACTGCATTATTGACATTCCTGATATATTTGGGACTGTGCTTTTACAGTCCTTTCAGTCTTTATTACAACTTCAATCTATGCAAAAAGGTAAGAAGTCCAGAGCTTTTAAATTAGAAACAGGTTTAGGCAGCACCTAATTCATAGAATCATAGAATTAATTAATAATTGTATGATAAACTACTGTGAGATTACATGCAGGCTTTCAAATTAAGCATAATCCTTCATACTTTGCTCAGCTCTATCCCTGGTGGAAATACTATGTCTAAGGTAGGTTCTCCACAGTGAGACCAGGCTGGTCTGATTGTAGTAGTAAACCCAGGTATCTTTGTATTAGAAGCAAGTAACTAGAACATTAAAGCCAGAGACCCTCCAGCTGGAGACATTTTGGCAGGTAGTGCTTCTGGCACTTCAGGCAGTGTGAGGTAAGTGCAGTTGCTGACTATTTCTTCTAAACCAGCCAGCACTGAAATTAGTTCATTAAGTCAAGTGTTGACAGCAGATTTCAGACTCAGCCTGTTGAAGTAAATAGGGCAATTAACACCTTTGATAACTAATTTTTAAGTTCACTTGTGGGGAAAAACCCTTAAGAATTTCAGAAGACATCATTGCATTACTCAACTCTGATCATCAGTATCTTTTCCTGAAATTGCAAGGGTTATATATTAACATAACATTTAAAAAACATTGGACCATGGAAGGCGTAATTCTGTGACCCAGATAGACCGCTCCATAAGCAGAACAACAGAACAGAATACACAAAATCCTGCTAATAACTTTTAACTCTATTTTTCTAGTCTAAAGACCTGATTTTCTTTCTGAACAAACTCATTTTAATTTGGAACAATTCCATTCATTTCAAACAAGTTATAATAAAAATAAAGCCTGTGTCGGTAATATGAGAATCTCAACCATGGGAAGTCAAATCCCAAGCCATCTTGAAATTATTCACTCTCATGTAAAATATCTGGAAAATGCTCCCATCTAATAGTCAGCAGCAATTCATCAGATTCTTAGGAAAAATCTCTCCTAACAAATATAAGAAAAATAAGAACAAAGGGTAATATTTTTACAAGTAGCTGAAAACAGGCATCCTAAAAGTTAACATCTGCAAGAATTCTGTAATAATACTCCTGCTCAGATTTTCTCCTAGTTTTTGTCTCTATTTCTAATGAGACTCGAGAAAACAGCACTGTAGGCTAAACTGTTGTCGTGCTTATTCACCCCTCCACCCCCATTCTGGATGTGCCCTCGGACTTGTTGCTCTTTTTGACTTTTATTTCAGGGTCTACCTTTCTACTTTTCTGATATTGCCTTTTTTATATGGCTTCCCCCACCTCATGTAGCCTTCTGTCTTTCGAGGGAACGTCTCTAGCATTTGAAACCAGCACAAATAGATCCTTCCTGTTAAGGAAAAATGCTCGGGAAAGGGGGTTTGGGGGGGGAAAAAAGCGGGAACACTGAGATTAGACGGGGCCAGGAAAGGACCGAGCAAGCCCAGGAGGGGACCGCGGGCCAGCGGCACCCTCTGGCGGCCACCGCAGCACCCGACCCCCGCCCCTGCCCCGGCGCCCGGGGCTCGCAGCACACGCACTGCAGGTTCCTGCAAATACGACATGCAGACGGGAAGCCCAACCTCGAACCGCTTCTGCTCGCTTAGTTGAGTGCTGCGGACCTTGCGATGGTTTTGGTCACTCAATGTTATAAACCTGCGTGGGTGCAAAGCTGCTTACACGTCTCATTTTGCTTCTTTGGCATAACAAGTTTTGGTTGTCAAACTAATTTTCCGTTTCTTTGTTAAGTCCAATACTTATCCTACATTATATAAATGGCTTGAAAAAATGTTGGCTGTATTAGCGGCCAAACGCCTGACATCAGACTTTAAAGTGCAAAACCGTTTACATGATGCTAGCCTACTATTTCAGCTGACGCTATTTTAAAGATACAAATCCCCATTTATTGACTGAATATTCTTGCCATAGCACACTTGTGTAGATTTTTACAGAGAGGGGAAGCACTGAGAGCGCCTCTGGTCAAAGCTGTACTCAGTGCAACCCAAATTTTGAATGCTGATTTGAATTTCTTAGGCAGTTCATATCTTTAGAAATTGCTGCAAGTTTGTGTTGAGCCAAAACTTGGGATACTGAACACTGGAAATGTTGACCTCAGTCTGAATTTTTGCTCCTGGGCTGCTTTGTCTGGTAATATGTTAACATGGGGGTTTTCAGCCTTTTCTGATACGTGGAACCTCTCACTTGCAATGTAAACCCACTGGCAACAGGCCTGCTTTCCTTAGCAGTCTTTCAATGAACTGCAAGTCTGAACTCCTGCACTTGCTGTGATTAAAATTATCATATTGTACAGACAGGCCTTGTTGCTTCTCCAAATCATAAACTTTGGGAGTTTACAAGTTTTCATATCTTAGTAGTGCACAAAACCATTTCTGTTTCTTCCAAAGCATTATAAGAGAGCTCGTATTTTCCATTCTTGCTGAAGCTTTATTAGCTAGATGTGCCCTCTGCACAGGACTCTAAGCAAGGACCTCACCATAGTTATTTGAATTCATCTCAGGGTTGAACATAAAATATTAGAGGGATTCCTTTAGCAGTGTTGAAATAGCATAAGTGGGCATATCTGATGCTGACCATGTATGTGATATTCCCAGCAACTGACATGCCTTCAAAAGATCAAATTCAGCCTTCCTTGCATGGTATAAGATAAAAATCTGGCCTAGGATTTAACTGTACCTGGTAATTAGGTTTAAAGAACAATAATGTCTCACAAACCTCTCCAGGCCTACAGTAAGCATGCTGGAATCTTGGTTGCCATTTCTGCAAACTGTTTACAATTCACATACCTCTGCAAATCCAATCTTGATCTCAAATTGCTGCTCATAAACAACATAGCAAAGATTTGCTGTGTGAGGGCATGTTCTGAATTCCCCTTTGCTAGCAGTGTTGTAAATAGTTGTAAGATAAAATGCTGGACTAATCAAGCGTGCGTCAAACATACAAGGCCAAAGCTAACGAGTACATCGCATACAAGGCCACAGCTAACGAGCACATCATGAGAGACAGATAAGTACTAGCAGAAACTGGACGAAGACAACCAAAACTGTGGCAAATGGCAGTGATGAGCCAATTTGTGACCATATAAGGAGAAGGGTCCAAAGGTTCAAGAAAAGTTCACCTCCTGCAAAGACCACAAGAGACCACAAGAGACCACCTAAGACACCTGAAGATGCTCCTAAGGACTCATAATGCATGCGTGAAGGACTATGCAAATATTATAATTAGTTCCTAGAAATATAATGAATATGCATGATTTTTCCAAGAAATTATTATGACTATGTATATCGCAGAACCATATAAGGGACAGTTGATGCAGCATACGGTGTGCATGCTAGCAGGAGAGATCCCCCATGCACCCGGCCGAATAAAGTAATGCGTGCTCTTTAATACACCCAGTGTTAAGGAGTTTTATTCCCGATTTTCGGTGACAACAGTAGCGTGTCTAACTTCTAGCATTAAAAAAAACCCTCTTATGTCTCTTCTCATTACAAGCAGTGCTCCGTTAACTACTTCAATACATCACTTGGCCAATTTTTTTTGTGACTGGTGGCAAGAAAGCAGATGTAACATGCTTTATTCTCTTCTGCTGCTGCTAGCTGTCTGTAAATGAATATTTTTCACAACTGGGGGCAGGGCAGATTCTGTTAACCGTCCCAGAATTTCTCTAGCAGTCCATCAAAGCCAGATGTTGTTAACTTTCAAAGCATGATACAAAGCTGATCTTTCAGGTTGTGCTCTTGCTTAATCTTAACACATCAGTGTTTTTTAGTTAACCTCGGTAGTACAGTGATAATTAAAAATGAGGTCAACTCTCCTGTTTCATGCACTATATTTTTAAGGGGGGGGAGGTCTTTGCAGGACATATTGTTCAAATAAGGAAGAAATAAATTACTTGCCTGCATTCAGTAGTATTTAAGTACTATCAGTACTTAAAGGGGGCTTATAAAAAAGATGGCGGCAAACTTTTTAGCAGGGCCTGTTGCGACAGGACAAGGGGGAATGGCTTTAAACTAAAGGGGGGTAGATTTAGACTAGATATAAGGAAGAAATTTTTTCCGCTGAGGGTGGTGAAGCACTGGAACAGGTTGCCCAGAGAGGTGGTGGATGCCCCCTCCCTGGAAACATTCAAGGTCAGGTTGGACGGGGCTTTGAGCAACCTGATCTAGTTGAAGATGTCCCTGCCCACGGCAGGGGGGTTGGACTAGATGACCTTTAGAGGTCCCTTCCAACCCAAACTATTCTATGATTCTATGATTCTATGATTCACTTGACTTAACAATATATGCAAAGTTAAGGGTGCTGTCCCCAATTATTAGTTGTTTCATAAAGACAGGCAAGCATCCCAACACATATGTTACCCTGGGGAACTAGAGAAATTTTGCAAAAGCGAAGTTTGAGCCAGTTCTAAGAGAATTGTGTTTGAAGAGAGATTTAGGGGCAGGAGAACTGGGAGAGGAGACCTGGGATATACAAGACCGAAAGGAGAATTGTGGAAGGTCAAGAATGGAAACAGGTCTCCCCCATTTTACCTTGCTCTCATTTACCTGTGTTTAACCTGACCTATGTTTTATGAGCTCACTGAAATCAGGGGAAAGGCTCCTGTCCTGAGCTGGGATTGTTCCCGGTGGTCATTGATTTAATGGCAAGTTATTTCTAAGAGACGAGGGGCCTTAAAGGGACCAGAGAGTACTTTGATCGAATATGTATTCAGACAGGAATACCCATCTTAAATGTAGCCTAGTCTCAGGGCTGTAGAAGCCAGTTGTCATTGGCCCTCTGTTCTTGTATTGTTATGCCTCCCAAGGGTGAGTTTGCTCTTGCCTGGGGCAACCACAGGGGATTAGGGAATGATACGAAAGAGCGTGACAGAACAGAGAGCGCAGGGGAGCTCAGTCTGGGCTCCATGGCACCACTGCAAAATGGCCTTCATGTTATTTCTGTTTCACAAGAATGATGCTATAAAGGCAGGACTTTTTCATCTTCATTATGTTTCTCATGTTCATGTCAAATTCGTTTTAGCATAATGAAGATTAAGCTTATGCTTGCATGTGATTGAGAGATGGGTAATTAACAACACTTCATGGGATATGTGCATCTGGCATTTGGGAAGCATGTTAGCAGCACAGCACAGGAACCAAGCAACAACAGACTAGTGAGTTTTAATAAGTCTTACTGGAAAAATTGGTAGAAGCTGTGTTAAAAAAATTAGGTCTGGTAGAGACATGGATTTACATGCCATAGTGGAGAAGGACGGGTATGACTTTACAAGATGAAAATAGCACCTCAGGAATGTGTTGGAACTCTGAAGAAGTTCTTGGTTATGTGAGCACATGCTCATCTCCAGAAGACTTTTGACAAGGTTTCTCACAGAAGTGCCCAAAAACCCCCTAATCTATGGCAGAATGAGATTAAAGGTCCTTCATGGATTAATAACTTCTTACAGGTAGAAATAAAGGGTAGGAATAAAAATCAGTTTTTTCAGTCCTCTGGGGATCTGTCCTAGGACCTGTACTATTTGACATTTTCATAAATGATGTAGAAAAAGGGAGTGAGAAGGGGATGACAAATGTACTCAGCACATCGTGAAGCAGACTGAAGGACCTCGCTAGCACACCGTCCCTCAAACATTGGCGTGCCGCCCCCAATTGGGTGAGCAATTGGCTGATAGGTCAGGCTCAAAGGGTTATAGTAAATGGGGTTACATCAGGCTGGCGGCCAGTCACCAGTGGGGTTCCGCAGGGCTCTATTTTAGGGCCAGTGCTCTTTAATGTTTTTATAAGTGATCTGGACGCAGGAGTCGAATGTACACTAAGTAAGTTTGCCAACGATACTAAACTAGGAGGAACTGTGGACTCCCTCGAGGGTAGAGAGGCCTTACAGAGAGATCTGGATAGACTAGAGAGCTGGGCAATCACCAACCGTGTGAAATTTAACAAGAGCAAGTGCCGGATTCTCCACCTGGGATGGGGTAATCCTGGTTATACATACAAATTGGGGGACGAGAGGCTGGAGAGCAGCCCCGTGGAAAGAGGTCTGGGGGTTTGGGTTGAAGGCAAGTTGAATATGAGTCAACAGTGTGCCCTGGCAGCCAAAAGGGCCAGCCGTGTCCTGGGGTGCATCAAGCACAGCATAGCTCGCCAGTCGAGGGAGGTGATACACTGGTGCGGCCCCACCTTGATTACTGTGTGCAGTTTTGGGCGCCTCAATATAAGAAGGACATCAAACTATTAGAGTGTGTCCAGAGGAGGGCGACCAAGATGGTGAAAGGCCTCGAGGGCAAGACTTATGAGGAGCGGCTGAGGTCACTTGGTTTGTTCAGCTTGGAGAAGAGAAGGCTGAGGGGTGACCTCATCGCAGTCTACAACTTCCTCAAGGGGGGCAGCGGAGGGGGAGGTGCTGATCTCCTCTCTCTGGTGACCAGTGATAGGACACAGGGAATGAAGCTGCGTCAGGGGAAGTTCAGATTGGACCTTAGGAAAAGGTTCTTCACTGAGAGGGTGGTCGGTCACTGGAATAGGCTCCCCAGGGAAGTGGTCACGGCACCAAGCCTGTCAGAGTTCAAGGAGCATCTGGACGACGCTCTTAGTCATATGGTTTAGTTTTAGGCAGTCCTGCAAGGAGCAGAGAGTTGGACTCGATGATCCTTATGGGTCCCTTCCAATTTGAGATATTCTATGATTCTATGATTCTATGATCTGTACAAGGATCAACTAAACAGGCAAGGATTCTGCTGCCTGCAAAAAAGATACATTAGAGAGGGAAACAGAAGAGATGGCTATAAAACCGTGAGCGATACAGAGAAGGTATATTAGAAAGAGGGTCCACTCTTTTTCATAATAGTACCAGAACTGGGAGACGTTAAATGAAACAAGGTAGTGCCAGATTTGAAGTCAAAAGGAGGTATTTCATCATACACACTGAAGTTTGGAAAGCATTGGCATAGGTTTGTGAATGTCAAAAGTTAGCATGGATTCAAAACTATAATTAAATACTTGAATGGAAGAAAATGAAAAAATTTACCAAGAGCTGTTTAACACAAAGGTAACATCTCTGACACAGGAGTTTCTGAACTAGAATCTGCTGGAGGCTGGGAGAGTACTCTGGGAAGGCCTGTAACTCTTCAGGGGCTGTTGCCAGAGAGGGATGCTGATCTGGGTAGATCTATAGCGTGACCCACTATAGCTTACTTACATCCTTATGGCTAGAAGAGGTAGCAATCGGAACAAAGAGGAAAAGTTGAGTGCAGAGTACGGGCTGTACAAGACCCCAGTAACATGCTGAAGTTGTCAGCCCATGCTGACATCTGGGCTGCTCTACCTTCACCACTGTTTTTACCATGTAACAACATGCAAGATCATAGCTAGCAGAGGGAATGCCTCTTCTACTGCACCTGTGCTGCCAGACTGCAATGGAAGAGAAGAAAGAGTTTGTGCTCTGGGAAACACACTCAAAGTAGCAGATGACTTTTCTCCCAGGCACTCAGATGCAAGTACCCTTGTGTTTCTCACAATTTTGCTTAATGTTGTTGTGTTTGTAGGATTATCTCCTTGTATTAGTGTGTGTCTAAGTAACTGAATATTCATGACAATAGCCTTTTTTTCCACTAGATGCCTCACAAAGCCAGTGATTGCAGTCATTCTGCTCAACTTGCACTTCCTTCAGCTACAAAAGTCTTTAAAATAAAGGGGTTTACTAAATATAAATGCTTTATTCATCTGTGTGCTGACGCTTGAGATAGTACCACATAGTAAGCTTAATATTCCAAAACACATTTATTAATCTAGATTTCAGTGGAAATTTATTGTTACAAGCTGGAATTTCTTCAAGGATCCAAGTCAAGCAAGTTGTAAATGTCTAACTGGACCACAGGGGACATGAGTGAACAAACCAGCTTAGGAGCTGGTGCTTCTCGGGCTGTAACACAATTCTGCACAGCTCACAACACGGGTGTTCTTTTCAAAGCTGCTCACAACACGTTGGTTTTAATGGTGTTTGGGGTTTTTTGTTTGTTTCTTTTTGGGAACTGCCTTTGTAAGGAAGACTTTTGCTTTCAAACTTCCAACTCTTCCCTATCTAAACATATATAAGATCTAATACAGAGATCGCCATATGCATGCAAGTTACTCTGCTTAGAGTAGAAAGATCTGCTTGTTAACTCTTCTACTGAGGATATAGAGACTTAGTTGCCTGAGTATCAGTATCTTTTCATTATTCTACCCATAGCCAAGAGCTGCTGCTCCTGCTTCAGGAGCAACAACAGTGCTGGATGCATGAGCTAAAAGCTGTTGCAATTACTGACTCTACAGCTAGCACAGTGCCCAGAATTCCCTTTCTGTGGTATCTAGGCAGTTAAATTTGGGAGCCCCTGCTCTAAAAGTTGATAAACTATATTTACAGTAAAAAGATGAATTTTTGTTATTTTTGCAGTAGGAATACTGCTCAAGAAATGGCTTAATAAGTTATTTTACTTTTTTTTATATAAATGCAAAGAGCCATAAGATAATTTTATCTGACATCCTATATAATACAGACCAGAGATACAGCCCATACAGTTGCTAATGCATGTATTCAGAAAGGTCTCTAGAGCTGTTGAATGGAGTGTTTGTTTGCCAAGAGTAGCATAGTTTCTAGAAAGATACCCAACCTTCAGTGAAAGACTGCAAAATCCACTATGATCATGGGTGTATTGTTCTGATAACTAATTACTTGCATTATTAAAAATGTGTGCTTTTCTCCACGTTGAATTTGTCCAGCTTTACGTAGACACTGGACCTGATTATGCCTTTCCATGTTAGGCTAAAGACTACCAGAACCAATATCAAGGCCTAGGAACCAGGTTACTGTATTTGGTCTACATGGTGATACACTTTAAGAACCATCTTGGTATCTACATGGTACAAGTTTATAAAGAGATGTAGAAAAGAGACTGCGGAAACCAGATTTAGATTACTAGGAAGAAAGCTTATGTTCAAGAGTCTTGACTATTACTTCTTTTGGAATGGCTCGCCCTCCAAGTATCTGCTCAGTTAGAGCTTGAGAAAAAAATATAAAAATTATTTAGAGTAGCGTATTTTAGAAATACGTTTTAGTGGGAGGGGAAATCTCTGTGTTTTTACAGCCCTGACTGTCAGAGCCTTTGGTAAAGTTCAAATGAAGAGTGAGGGTTGTCTTCTCTAGTTAATGTTTCTCTGAAATTATAGTCTCTTTTTGGGGGGTTGAGGGGGTGGCTGTGTAAACCCAGATAACCAGATAAATCCAGATAATCCAAAAATAACTGCCCAAGAACTTTTATGGGCATTGCAGTGTTAAAATAAAATAGACTAACAGAGCTTGTCTTCCTTGTTGGTAACAAGATTTTTAGTGCTCCCTTTTTTCTGCAAGCCTATCACATCTCCCTCTGGAAAATGAAAATCCTTTCATATTTTCAGCACATTCTCAGCAGCTGCTGCCAAAATCTGGAGTTCTTTGACTTCATACTTCTACTTAGGCCATATCTCAGGGAAGACTTTCTAGCAGGCCTGGGGTGAAAGAGACACTAGAGACTTTGGCTACACAATGCGTACTGAGGGGAGATTTGCCATGTAGTGATAAGAAAACAGTTGAAGAAGTGGTTTACATACTGACCTTCAAGTTGGAAAGGAGCAAAATCTGGGAAGGCAGAAGGAAATTCAGGAAACCGAAGGAAGAAAAGAGCTTGTGAGAGATGGTTGAGACAGGAATGGAAAGAAGACTTTCTTGAAGCTGGGAAGGTTTTGAATAGACCTGAGTGAGCTGGTTAGTTCAGCAGTATTTTAGGGAGGTGGGACAGTGGCTGGAAGGTGCTTTCCCGGGTAGTAGGTCCAGCCTCCTGTGGGACACCATCTCACCTAGACCCAGTCCAGCTGCATCTTGAAACTACTTTATTCTTGCCTCACGATTAGTCCTGTTGGAAGACTTGCTCAGACATTTACTCCTTTGCTGATTACTAACGTTCTGAGTTTCAGGTTAAATTTGCTCTGACCCTGTTTGCAACCATTTTTTAATGTCAGCACTGCCCTTTATTTTAAATAACTTTTTTCTCTCCCTCGTTTTTACTATCATAATATAATCATAGACAGAAATCATTCTCTCAGACATAATTTTCTTAAAGTGTTTAGTCCACTCCTGTAAGATAGCCTCTCTCTCTTCCCTTGATCATGAATAGTGCTGTACAGTTAATTTTCTTTTATATTTTTCTGGTTTTATTTTCAATTCTTGGTTTTATTTTTTTTATCAAAAATGCCTCTTCCTTAAATATTTTCTATTTAAATCTAGTACATTCGTGAATGCTTGAAAACCATTATTGATTATCTGTGAAACCAGCATAACACATTTAAGAAGAAATGAGGCTGTATTATTGTAATTTTAAGTATCTGTAAACATATCTGTTCTGTCAGATAGACAACAGAGTCTATCCCATGCCTTTGTAAAGTAAATTTTGAAGCTGAAATATGTTTAAGGATAGTATTTTTACCACTTCTTTTTATTCTGCATTCTGCTCTGGTCTCTCTCTGTGCAAGTATTTTGTTTGTTGTTTTCCACCATAACAGATTGTTCTTTTCCCATTGACTTGAACTTCTATATCAGAAAAAAAAAATTGCGTAATGGAAGTAATATGTCAATTAGTCAACTACATCATTTATCGCATTTTGCATTTCATAAGAACCTAATGGTTTCCTTTTTTCCCACTGAGTTTATTTTACAGTTTGAGAACACATTTTCTTCCAAGTATCTCATGAAATGACACCTGAGTAAAAAGTGCTAGAAAGGCATCAAGTTTCCAGAGTTAAAAGAGTTTTTCTCTTCCTTTGGTGATTTGTTGTCATTGTTGAAAAAGGCCTTTTGGGGTTTTGTTCTTTTGATGTAGAGATCTAGATGAAAAAAACATGAATATTATTGGTTTAACAAGTACACTCAAGCCTGATCCAATATACAATGAAAGCACTGGAAAGACTTCCATTAGCTTTTATGGGCCTGATTTGATGCCCTTTAAACAGTAGCATATCCTCCAGGGCAGCAGTTGATAAACTGCTGCTGATTGTGGCCTTTGAAATGGAGTATGCTGGGGTTTTTACCACTTCCAACAGGATTCCACCAAGTTAATCATTATGTACCAATATCCTTTTACAAAGCTAAGTAAGAGAAATATTTGCTCTATAGTATATTAGTTATGTTTTTCCCCTTGCCAGTACCTCTTTAATTGCACTTTCCCTTTCCTATTTATAATTTATCTCTGTAATTGTATTCTTTCAGTATGCATAACTTGTTGGGATATAGTTTGTGTGAAAGGCACCATAGGAAATAAAGTTTTATAGACCTCCAGGGGCTGCAGGGGGACAACCTCCTTCACCATGGTCTTCACCACGGGCTGCAGGGGAATGTCTGCTCCGGCACCTGGAGCACCTCCTCCCCCTCCTTCTTCACTGACCTTGGTGTCTGCAGAGTTGTTTCTCTCACATATTCTCACTCCTCTCTTCCGGCTGCTGTTGTGCAGCAGTTTTTTTTCCCCCTTCTTAAATATGTTATCACAGAGGCACTACCACCATTGCTGATTGGCTCAGCTTTGGCCAGCAGCGGGTCCATCTTGGAGCCAGCTGGAACTGGCTCTATCAGACATAGGGGAAACTTCTGGCATCTTCTCACAGAAGCCACCCCTGCAGCCCCCCCCCCAAACCTTGCCACATAAACCAAATACACTTAAGAATTCAATTTGAGTGTCTTGCCAGCACTCAGATGGCTATCTGGATGTTAGTAAAATGAGGTACCATTCTCCAGCACACTCCCTTTCCAGTCCAGCCTTCTTTTCCATGGCTCATTTCCTCCATTCTTGCTAGCAAAAGGACCCAGGGATAATTTGAGCTGTTTTTTTAACAAATATGGTCTTGTCTAGCCTTTGCTGCCTTTGCTGTAAAGAGGATTTGGGGGTTTATTATCAGAATAGTTACATAGTCAATTTTAAAGGAGTAACAAGACAGAAAAAGGAACAGGCATAGGATCAGGATAACAAACTGAACCACTGTTGCACCTTTTCAGGCAGTAGAGCCCTTCCACTAAGCTACAGTCAAATGCTTGTATTAACCCAAATGCTTATATTAACACTTTTCAGTGCTTGTTTTGCCTTGAGTCCAGCTATGCTAATGATGGGGAACCTAATGAAATATAAAACACATTTAGAGGTGGCCTTTGCGATGCCCAGAACCACTCCTATGGCACAGATGGGCAGAGGGACCACCCAGACCTAGAAGACCCCAGAGATCTGGACTCTACAGAGTAGTTGTGACCCTGCATGGCTGAGTGGCCTTCGGATGGTCACTTCTCTTGTCCTGGTTTCAGCTGGGATAGAGTTAATTTTCTTCCTAGTAGCTGGTATAGTGCTGTGTTTTGGATTTAGTATGAGAATAACGTTGATCACACACTGATGGTTTAGTTGTTGCTAAGTAGTGCTTACACTAGTTAAGGACTTGTCAGCTTCTCATGCCCTGCCAGCGAGAAGCTGGGAGGGGGCACAGCCAGGACAGCTGACCCCAACTGGCCAAAGGGATATTCCATACCATGTGACGTCATGCTCAGTATATAAACTGGGGGGGGAGTTAGCCGGGGGGCAGTGACTGCTGCTTGGGAACTGGCTGGGCATCGGTCAGCAGGTGGTGAGCAATTGCATTATGCATCACTTGCTTTGTATATTCTTTTATCATCATTATTATTATTATTATTTTCCCTTCCTTTTCTGTCCTATTAAACTGTCTTTATCTCAACCCACGAATTTTACTCTTTTTTTTTTTCTCTCTGATTCTCTCCCCCATCCCACTGGGGGAGGGGGGGAGCGAGCGAACGGCTGTGTGGTGTTTAGCTGCCTGCCGAGTTAAACCACAACATCTCTATAGCTCAATTTTCTCATCAGCTATGCGGGTGTAACCCCTTCCTAGTAAAACACTTTCATCCTTACTGATGGTGATCTGAGTTGGGGATTGTCAGTACTGTAATGCAGCATGAGAGTGTGTCCACCATATTTTAGCGACATTGCAGGTAGAGACTGCAAATAAAACAGCCCTGTGAAGATAGTCGAAGACATTTACTAACAGCTTAACATCGTAACTGATCTAAGGGAGTTTTCTTCTACAGCCAACTGAGAGCAAGTAGAAAGGGTCTTCTAAGTGCAATATAACGTGTGTAACAATTCCCTTTCTTTCAAAGGATTGACTTTGTGTCTGTCATCTCTGATGCTGACAAAAGAGAGCTGGACTCTCGGTAACTAGTCCCTCCTGGTACCTAGGGAAGATTGGTGTCATCATGCTGAAGTTTTCTTCCATGGTTGTCTGTAATACCCAGGGAAAAATGATACAGGACACCCCTCCCAGTCCTATGAGCATCTATCCTGGGGGCCCTTCTGAACTCTTTTTGTCCTATAACACCCGAGGATGCTTTTTCCTGCCACACCCAGTGGGCTGAAGCAAGGGCTGTCACTGAAATACAAGGGTAGCTCATATGCTTCGTTGCTACTGTTTCTGGCTATTTGTATCAGTTGCCTTCAGTCATGTTTATAAGCTTTCCTTCTTACTGCAAAGGCTAGGAACTTACTTATTTTCAATGTAAACTGCACTGCTGGGTTAATCTCAGGACTCCAGTACATAGGGCTCTCAGTGTGGGATTATAATGTTTATAATATAGGTTGAAGCAGATACTCTTGAAGGGCAAATGAAGATCAGATGAATTGGTAGTTAATTTGGGGGCAAGAAATTTCAGTGAGTTCTGTTTTTACTTGTATGGTTCCTCCACCTGTGATCATTCCCTGCTAAGCTTAACTACTCTTCCAAAGGTTCCTTCTTGTTCACCACAATTAGTAATTTTAAACGTCTCACCCCCACTTTAAAATAAATTCAAAGCTCAGATCTTGCTTCACAGCTTAGAATCATAGAATCATAGAATCATAGAATCATTGAGGTTGGAAAAGACCTCTAAGATCATCGAGTCCAACCGTCAACCCAACACCACCATGCCCACTAAACCATGTCCCTAAGCACCTCATCTACTCGTCTTTTAAATACTTCCAGGGATGGGGACTCCACCACTTCCCTGGGCAGCCTGTTCCAATGTTTCACCACTCTTTCAGTAAAGAAATTTTTCCTTACATCCAATCTAAACCTCCCCTGGCGCAACTTGAGGCCATTTCCTCTTGTCCTATCGCTAGTTACTTGGGAGAAGAGACCGACACCCACCTCGCTACAACCTCCTTTCAGGTAGTTGTAGAGAGCCATGAGGTCTCCCCTCAGCCTCCTTTTCTCCAGGCTAAACAACCCCAGTTCCCTCAGCCGCTCCTCATAAGACTTGTTCTCCAGACCCTTCACCAGCCTCGTTGCCCTTCTCTGGACACACTCCAGCACCTCAACGTCCTTCTTGTAGTGAGGGGCCCAAAACTGAACACAGTATTCGAGGTGCGGCCTCACCAGGGCCGAGTACAGGGGCACGATCACTTCCCTACTCCTGCTGGCCACACTATTTCTGATACAGGCCAGGATGCCATTGGCCTTCTTGGCCGCCTGGGCACACTGCCGGCTCATGTTCAGCCGGCTGTCGACCAACACCCCCAGGTCCTTCTCTGCTGGGCAGCTTTCCAGCCACTCTTCCCCAAGCCTGTAGCGCTGCATGGGGTTGTTGTGGCCGAAGTGCAGGACCTGGCACTTGGCCTTGTTGAACCTCATACAATTGGTCTGGGCCCATCGATCCAGCCTGTCCAGGTCCCTCTGCAGAGCCTTCCTACCCTCGAGCAGATCAACGCTCCCGCCCAACTTGGTGTCGTCTGCTTCTCTATGTTTGTGCTCTGCTGCTCTTCTGACCTCCCAATGCCTTCCCCAGCCCATTGCTGTGGTGGTCTTCTGTCTTTTCCTCATCTCTCGCAGAAGACTTACTTCTACAGGCTTAATCAGTATTGAACTGCACTAGGTGAGTGCCTTCTCAGCACTGACATGATGTTCACAGAAAAGGAAATTAAAACTTTGAATTCTTCTAAATCTTCCTGTGCATCTTCTCCTTGGAAGGGGATGAACTTTGCATCTTGTACAGGACTCTGCCACTCACCAGCTCTTAAGCCATTGGGGATTTATTGCCAAGTTCCCTCGCTGACATACGTTTCCCTTGAATGTTGTAGCAGAAGTCAGGATACGGCTTTGCCGATCAAGCAGTGATATTGAACAACAGCAGCACTGTACATGATCAGAAGTATTTTTCCAACCAGCAGCTCTTGGCAGCACAATGCCCCCTCTCATCAGGCAATGCCTATGGAAGTGCAGAATACAAAGTCAGACTGTGTGCAGGAGCTGTTTAACAGAACGACACTATGCACTTTACCAACTATAGGCAACAGCAGAAAGGGGAGTAGGGCATGGAAAGTCAGACTGAGAATAAAACTTAATTCTTAGATACAGAGTCCAAATCTTATAACAGCTAAGCTTGGCATGCAAAGACCCATTCAGTAAGAACAGTCCCCCCCCAAATGCATTATAGGAAGTGTTCTGACATGAAAAGAATATGTGTTGATCCTATTTACCACATGGTAAATTGGATACAGCACAACTTTTGATCCTTCTGCAGTAGAGAGGCCCTGTGCTGTAGGAGAAAGGATCATCAAGTAATGCCTGTGCAGAGGTTTCTGAAAAATCAGCTCTGGAGTGATGGAAGGATATAGAGCTGCTCAGAAATGCCTTTCTCAGCAAAGGCGATTGATCCATGGTATGTGCAGGGGTGTAATATAATGCCCATATTTAACAAGAGGTTTCCACACATACCCCACAGAAATCTCTTTTGCCTCTACGCTAGAGCTACCTAAACTGTGTGAGAAAGGAGATGTATTTGGGAGTCTCCTTGTTTTTTCTCTAAGTCTGGGCAGGAGTCTGAAACTGAAGACCTCAGAGGGACCATCCTTCATAAGAAATGCTCCTAAATTCCTGTTGTTATTTGATGATGCACTTTCTACGTGAGAATCAGTCTAGTAGATCCCATGCTCCTCCTGTTTCTCCCAAGGCTGGACTAGTTATCCAAAAGGCCCAAGGTGGGAGGTGTTGTGCAGAGCGGTTCTGCCATGTCCTTTGCTGATGGCAGCACACCCAGCTGGGTGCCACGGGGGTTTCTCTGCCCTTTGAGGTTGCATTGCGGTGATGAGGTGATAACACATCGATGTGCTCTATCTCCTCCACAGGGAGTAAATGAGACGAGCACCCACAGGGGAATCAATGTGAAATAACCAAGATACTGCGATTCCCTCACTAGGCAGCAACCCCCCTGGGCAGACAAGCCTTCTTCACAGTGTGATCTTAAACCAGTGCAGTGAAATGTGTGCTCAGGACTGCTTTGCTTTAAACCAGCTGTGTCTGCTCTCCCAGTAAATAAGGACTGCTTTAAGTTACTGTGGAACAAGCCTATCCTAGACTGAAATACAAGTGTCCCCAGAGAGATTTGCTTGTGCTTGACTGAAGAGGGTCTGTGTGTGGACAAGTCCTGGCAGCAAGGGACCCCTCTCGGGAATCCTGGTACAGTGTGGCTGTGCAGTGCCTTTGCTCGGCTGTAACAGCTGGGCTCCTCCGGGCAGAAGAGGAAAGAGCCACATCTCCTGTGTGTCCAAAATCCCACCGGGACTCCCAGTCAGTGAAAGAAACTTCCATTTCCATATGCTGGGCTTTACATGAAAGTTTTTCTTTGTTGCTCATCATTACAGCACAGAAGCAGCTGCACACAGCAACAAATTCAGACTCCCAGCATCTGTGTACAGGAGGGCAGGACCCTTCTGCTGCAGTACAGAGATGCAGCTCCAGGCTCATGCCCTGTATCTTTAGCAGAGCAGCAGGGAGAGGAGAGAGAGCAGATGTCTCCCCACGTACTGAAGCTGCTTTTCACATACATTTGCCAGTAGTTACATTGCCTGTTAGCTTAGTGTATTTAAATGACTAGAAGTTCAGAGAATATAATAATGATGCACTGACAAAGACACTGACCAAATATAGGGCGAGTCAGCTGGAGCTAGTACTAATGCAGGAAAGTACTTTCATCTTTTATTGCTATCATAGACTGTTGTGTGTGTTTGTGTGTGTGTGTGTATTTTTAACAGCATGGAGGTAGAATAAAACTAACTTCATTCCCTTGAAGAAAAATATTAACCTTCTGTGACAGAAAGTATATGTTCAGCAATTGCATTCCACATCTATTTTCTTTGCTTTTTAAAGTATTTATACAATTACACCACCCACAGCTTCGTGGCCCTTTGCACTCAATGAAAAAATTTCTCTGTGGCTACGATTCACTCTTTTGTCTCTGTTTCACCTACTGTATGTGGAAATTGGAGAATCTAGTATATAAAATACAGTGCAATAAAAAAAGAAATGACAATCGATGGTATGAGAAAGATGACATTTATATGGCATGAATACCTCAGAGCAAAAAAGAGGAGTTAATTTCTGGGGAGGGGGAGGTAAAACAGAGAAACAGAGAACAATAATATAAATGCTCTAATAAAATGCGGAGATAGATCATATTCCTAGGCTCGCTCTTCTGATTAATTCCTAATAAGACAACACACAAATTTTTCTAGTGATTTAAATCCAGTCACAATGTTAGTTGCTCTTCACTGATGAATTTACAGTTTGATGGCCTGAATTTAAGAGAATAGTGGAATCTGCACAGCCCGTGTCATCAGCTTGTGAATCAGGTGATGTTCAAACACTTGGCTGAACCATACTGGTAAAGTAAAAATATAAAAATATTTAAAAAAAAAATATGAATCTGAGGCTGCACCTTGTCCTTATCAATGCTGATAGCAAACTTCCCACTGGCTTTAATCTAAATCTGTGTTTGTCTGTTAGGTTGGAGAAATTATTATTAACAATGCTGTGTAATAGAAATGTTAGAAGGGAAAAAAGAAATAACAAGGACACAAATTTTAACGTGAAATCTAATCATTATATGTTACAGAAACAATAAGTAAGGGCTCTTGAATTGTAAAATATCCTTACAGTTCACTCTTTAGCAGATTTCTGTACAACCAAAGATCAAGAAAAGATTTACCTTTTCTCTCTGGGAATTTCCTTGTTGCATTAAAGGAAATTAAGACAAATCAGTAACATGATTTTGAGTCTTGAAAGTTTTCCAAAGTTTGCAACAATACCATCAAATTTTAGACTGTTGCTGATAAATCTGTCCTTTGAAGAGTATGCATTTCCCTCTAGTTGCTACCAACCCTCCTCCAGAACTGCCACTTTGGACTGAAGCATTCTACTTCAAATTGATATTTCCTTGCACAGTGATATTTAAATGAGAGCCTGAGTTAAAACAGCAATTCAAAACTAAGCACTGACATTTTGAAATGAAGCATTTTGGTTAGTTTCAAAATGTTGTTTTGGAAAATTGAAATATTTTCTCAAGATTGGTATTTTTCCAAGGTGGACGGGACTCTTTGCATTAGAGAATGCAGGAAACTTTTTTCCTACACTAATTCATCTACTTGACTTTGGAATTTGAGAACAAAGCTGATGCAGGTCTTTGAAAGAAAACTGAGTGGCTAGAAAGAATAAACTCTAGTGTATCTCTCCATCTGCACAATATTATTTCATATCGCACATTTTCTGCATTTTGCAAAGCTTTTCAGACCAGGAACAGAAGTAGACTATACATATGTGCAGTGTTAAGGATAAAGATATCCTGATTTCTGCCACAGTGCAAACAAGAATCAAAACAGTTTTGTCCAGCTCACTGTAATATTGAACGTGCCCATGCGCAGGGGAGGTAGTTTAAAATACTCACTCTAGCCTACCATTTTTTTTCTAAATACTTCTCAAGAAAGTACTAGGACCTTCTGCTGCTCTATAGCATGTTCCAGGCTGCTGCAGTTGTAGCCATGTCACTCATCTGTCTCAGAGCACTGATGTCTAACACGTTTCAGCTCTCTTCAAGACCATCACTTTCCTGCACTGAGTCTGATTTTCTGCAAGTTTTCTTGAGGTGTGTCCTGGTTTCAGCAGAGATAGAGTTAATTTCCTTCCTAGTAGCTGGTACAATGCTGTGTTTTGGATATAGGATGAGAACAAAGTTGATAAAGCACCGATGTTTTAGTTGTTGCTAGGTAATGCTTACACTAGCCAAGGACTTTTTAGTTTCCCATGCTCTACCGACTGAGAAGGCTGCAGGTGCACAAGAAGCTAGGAGAGGGGCACAGCCAAACCGGCCAAAGGGACATTCCATACCATGTGACATCATGCTCAGTACATAAACTGGGGAAAGCTGGCCGGGGGGGGCCGCTGCTCGGGGACTGGCTGGGCATCGGTCGGCAGGTGGTGAGCAATTGTACTGTGCATCACTTGCTTTGTGTATTATTATTATTATTATCATATTATTATTATCATTTTATTTCAATTATTAAACTGTTTTTATCTCAACCCACGAGTTTTTCTCACTTGTACTCTTCCAATTCTCTCCCCCATCCCACCGGGGGTGGCGGGAGTGAGCGAGCGGCTGCGTGGTGCTCAGTTGCCGACTGAGGTTAAACCACGACAGTCCTTTTTGGCGCCCAACGTGGGGCTCGAAGGGTTTGAGATAACAACAGATTAACCGGAGTGTATTAAGGAACTTATATCTGTTAATAGTTGTGGGTCACAATGTTGGTTCCTCTGTTCTCGATATTGATTTGTGTAATCTGCATCGTGCTCCTTTTTTTGCTGTACATGTTAAAGATTGGTGTTGGTTTCTGCAGTATTGCAGTTTGGTCTGCAGTGGTCTGCAGTGATTAGTGATGTCTCGCTTGTGAGATTTGTTTTTAGAACATTGACCTTGACGTTAGTGTGGTATGTAAGTTTCGCAATGAAGCCGTTACTGTACCACGGATACCATTTCGTGGAGACAACTAGCAATTACAGTAACTTTTCTGAGAGTTTTTTTACGGAGGAAATACAGAATGGCAGTGTCACTACCTTCTTCTATGATGTTTCCTCCTTCATTACAGTAACTTTTCAGTATTTTGAACAGCCTTGGGTAGTTAAGATACTTCTATTGGTACTTCTTGGGAATATTGTTTTGGTTTTGTCTAAAGTTGGTAAGCAATTTAAGAATATCATCCAGAGATCTGCCCCAAGGCTGAATAGTTATGAGTGGCAGGGTGTGTGGGACAAGATGGGCAAGTACCTAGGCCAATGGGCACCCCCAGTGTTTTGGAACTTCACCCCTGAGCAAGTGCAGAATCCTGAAAAGTTAGTAGAATATTTGGACAAAGTATGCTGTCACCCTGGCAACTCCAGAGAGATGCAGATCACTGCAACGTGCTGGGGCGTGGCCCATGCCTACTGAGCCCTGTTCAACACCATTCAGTACCCTCAAAGGGAAGAGAAGGTCTCTGGATCTGAGAGTAAAACGACATGCACTGCGGCCACTCAGACCCCGGCGACAAGCCCTGCGGCCACTCCAACCCCGGTGACATGCCCTGCGGCTGAACCAAAGAACCAGCCTGTGCCGGTATCAGTCGCCCCTGTACACAAGAAGAAATCTTGGAGGCGGAAGACGGCTCGTTTAGTAAGGGAGGAAGAAGTTTCTTCTAATAGGGAGCCGGAGGAAGAAGTGTACGAGACAGACAACCCTGGAGAGGGGCCATCACGAGAACGGGAGGAGGAGAGCCGGCTGCTGATCGGGGAAGAAGAAGAGGAAGAACTCATAAACGAGGCAGTGACCACCCGATCTCTATCCCTGAGTGAGCTGCGAGATATACGAAAAGATTTCAGCCGTCGTCCAGGCGACCATGTTGTCACCTGGCTGCTCTGATGCTGGGATAATGGAGCCAGTAGCCTAGAATTAGAGGGTAAAGAAGCCAAGCAGCTGGGATCCCTTTCCAGGGAAGGAGGCATTGACAAAGCGATTGGAAAAGGGACACGAGTCCTCAGCCTTTGGAGGCGACTCTTGTCAAGCGTGAAGGAAAGGTATCCCTTTAAGGAAGATGTCATATGTCGCCCAAGCAAGTGGGCCACCATGGAGAAGGGTATCCAGTTCCTGAGAGAATTAGCTGTGCTGGAGGTGATTTATGATGACCTGAACAATGAACAACTATCCAAAGATCCAGACGAAGTCAAGTGCACACGACCCATGTGGCGGAAGTGTATAAGGAGCTCACCATCATCATACGCCAATTCATTGGCAGTGATGACCTGGAAAGATGGAGAGGAACAAACGGTGGATGAATTGGTGGGCCAACTCCGGCAATACGAGGAAAGTCTCTCTTCCTCCCTCGTCTCGGCTGTGGAGAAACTGTCCCGGGAGATCCAGCAACTCAGAGAGGATAGGTCCTACTCCTCACCTGTACGGACCAGTATCTCGGCTATTAGGAGTCAGCGTTCTTTTGCTCAAGAGAGAGAATATAAAGGGTACACACCACGGGGCACCCTATGGTTTTACCTGCGTGACCACAGAGAGGACATGAGGAAGTGGGATGGAAAACCTACCGCAGCCCTAGGGGCACGGGTACGTGAATTGCAAGGGAAAACAATCACAGATAGAGGTTCTTCCAGGAAAATTGCTGCTCCAGTTTCCAGCGGGCAGTTCCCCAGAGAGAGTAGAAGGGCTGATCTTACTCCTGATCTTAATGAATTGACTTCTGACTCGTATGTACAAGAAATGAGAAATGAGTACTGTGATGAGGATTAGAGGGGCCCTGCCTCCAGCCAGGGGGAGGAAAGGGACAACCGGGTTTACTGGACTGTGTGGATTCAGTGGCCTGGCACATCAGACCCACAGGAGTATAAGGCTCTAGTAGACACCGGTGCACAGTGTACCCTAATGCCATCAAGCTATAGAGGGGCAGAACCCATCTGTATTTCTGGGGTGACGGGGGGATCCCAACAGCTAACTGTATTGGAAGCCGAAGTGAGTCTAACTGGGAATGGGTGGCAGAAGCACCCCATTGTGACTGGCCCAGAGGCTCCGTGCATCCTTGGCATAGACTACCTCAGGAGAGGGTATTTCAAGGACCCGAAAGGGTACCGGTGGGCTTTTGGTATAGCTGCCTTGGAGATGGAGGAAATTAAACAGCTGTCCAACTTGCCTGGTCTCTCGGAGGACCCCTCTGTTGTGGGGTTGCTGAAGGTCGAAGACCAACAGGTGCCAATGGCTACCACCACGGTGCACCGGCGGCAATATCGCACCAACCGAGACTCCTTGATTCCTATTCATGAGCTGATTCGTCGACTGGAGAGCCAAGGAGTGATCAGCAAGACTCGTTCACCCTTTAACAGTCCCATATGGCCAGTGCGGAAGTCTAATGGAGAGTGGAGACTAATATTAGACTATCGTGGCCTAAATGAAGTCACGTCGCCGCTGAGTGCTGCTGTGCCAGACATGCTAGAACTTCAATACGAACTGGAGTCAAAGGCAGCCAAGTGGTATGCCACAATTCATATTGCTAATGCGTTTTTCTCAATCCCTTTGGCAGCGGAGTACAGGCCACAGTTTGCTTTCACTTGGAGGGGCGTGCAGTACACCTGGAACCGACTGCCCCAGGGGTGGAAACACAGCCCCACCATTTGCCATGGACTGATCCAGGCTGCACTGGAACAGGGTGAGGCTCCAGAACACCTGCAATACATTGATGACATCATCGTGTGGGGCAACACAGCAGGAGAAGTTTTTGAGAAAGGGAAGGAAATAGTCCAAATCCTGCTGAAGGCCGGTTTTGCCATAAAACAAAGTAAGGTCAAGGGACCTGCACAGGAGATCCAGTTTTTAGGAATAAAATGGCAAGATGGATGTCGTCAGATCCCAATGGATGTGATCAACAAAACAACAGCCATGTCTCCACCAACTAGCAAAAAGGAAACACAAGCTTTCTTAGGCGTCGTGGGTTTTTGGAGAATGCATATTCCAAATTACAGTCTGATTGTAAACCCTCTCTATCAAGTGACCCGGAAGAAGAACGATTTCAAATGGGGCCCTGAGCAACGACAAGCTTTGGAACAAATTTAAGAGTTCATGCAGTAGCCCTGGGGCCAGTCCGGGCAGGACAAGATGTAAAAAATGTGCTCTACACCGCAGCCGGGGAGAACAGCCCTACCTGGAGCCTCTGGCAGAAAGCACCAGGGGAGACTCGAGGTCGACACCTAGGGTTTTGGAGTCGGGGATACAGAGGATCCGAGGCCCGCTATACTCCAACTGAAAAAGAGATATTAGCAGCATATGAAGGGTTTTGAGCTGCTTCGGAAGTGATCGGCACTGAAGCACAGCTCCTCCTGGCACCCCGACTGCCGGTGCTAGGCTGGATGTTCAGAGGGAGGGTCCCCTGTACACATCATGCAACTGATGCTACATGGAGTAAGTGGGTCGCACTGATCACACAACGGGCTCGAATAGGAAACCCCAGTCGCCCAGGAATCCTGGAAGTGATCATGGATCGGCCAGAAGGCAAAGATTTTGGAATATCGCCAGAGGAGGAGGTGACGTGTGCTGAGGAGGCCCCAATGTATAATAAATTACCAGAAAATGAGAAGCAATATGCCCTGTTCACTGATGGGTCCTGTCGTCTTGTAGGAAAGCATCGGAGGTGGAAAGCTGCTGTATGGAGTCCTATGCGACAAGTTGTAGAAACTGCTGAAGGAGAAGGTGAATCGAGCCAATTTGCAGAAGTAAAGGCCATCCAGCTGGCTTTAGACATTGCTGACTGAGAAAAGTGGCCAGTGCTCTATCTCTAGACTGACTCATGGATGGTGGCAAATGCCCTGTGGGGGTGGTTGCAGCAATGGAAGCGGAACAACGGGCAGCGCAGAGGCAAACCCATCTGGGCTGCCACATTGTGGCAAAATATTGCTGCCCGGGTGGAGAACCTGGTTGTAAAAGTCCATCATGTAGATGCTCCCGTACCCAAGAGTTGGGCCACTGAAGAACATCAAAACAACCAGCAGGTGGATCAGGCTGCTAAGACTGAAGTGGCTCAGGTGGATCTGGACTGGCAACATAAGGGTGAATTATTTATAGCTCGGTGGGCCCATGACACCTCAGGCCATCGAGGAAGGGATGCAACATACAGATGGGCTCGTGATCGAGGGGTGGACTTGACCATGGACACTATTGCACAGGTTATCCATGAATGCGAAACATGCGCTGCAATCAAGGAAGCCAAGCGGTTAAAGCCTCTCTGGTATGGAGGACGATGGCTGAAATATAAATATGGGGAGGCCTGGCAGATTGATTATATCACACTCCCACAAACCCACCAAGGCAAGCGCCATGTGCTTACAATGGTGGAAGCAACCACCGGATGGCTGGAAACATATCCCGTGCCCCATGCCACTGCCCGGAACACTATCCTGGGCCTTGAAAAGCCAGTCCTATGGCGACATGGCACCCCAGAAAGAATTGAGTCAGACAATGGGACTCATTTCCGAAACAACCTCATAGACCCCTGGGCCAAAGAGCATGGCATTGAGTGGGTGTATCACATCCCCTATCATGCACCAGCCTCTGGGAAAATTGAACGATACAATGGACTGTTAAAGACTACGCTGAGAGCAATGGGTGGCGGGACATTCAGACATTGGGATACACATTTAGCAAAGGCCACCTGGTTAGTCAACACGAGGGGATCTGCCAATCGAGCTGGCCCTGCCCAGTCAGAACTTTTACGTACTGTAGATGGGAATAAAGTCCCTGTAGTGCACATAAAAAATATGCTGGGGAAAACAGTTTGGGTTATTTCTGCTTCGGGCAAAGGCAAACCCATCCGTGGGATTGCTTTTGCTCAAGGGCCTGGGTGCACTTGGTGGGTGATGCAGAAGGATGGGGAAGTCCGATGTGTACCTCAAGGGGATTTGATTTTGGGTGAGAATAGCCAATGATCTGAACTATGTGATGTTAAGTACTACATAATATTATATGCCATACTAATGATATTACAATAAGAATCACGCAGACTAATGAAGAATAACTTCAGTGAAACCAAGCAAAGCACAGTGATGATGGAACCAAAACTGACTTCAACATGAAACAATCCAACACCACATACCCTCTCCATCTTTCCTGCCCTGAAAGATTATTACGAGAGATGGAGCCCAAAGTCATGGACTAAATGAACTCACCGAACATTTTAGAGGGATGGCCCATAGACTAAGGGAATGATATCTGTGTGTGTGTGTGTGTGTGTATATATATATTAAAAAAAAGGGGGGTGGTGATTAATGAAAATGTACTGGAAAATATGAGACTTGAGCATGACGTAGATGGTATAGAATAAGGGGTGGATATTGTCCTGGTTTCGGCAGGGATAGAGTTAATTTCCTTCCTAGTAGCTGGTACAGTGCTGTGTTTTGGATTTAGGATGAGAACAAAGTTGATAATGCACCGATGTTTTAGTTGTTGCTAAGTAGTGCTTACACTAGCCAAGGACTTTTTAGTTTCCCATGTTCTACCGACTGAGAAGGCTGCAGATGCACAAGGAGGTGGGAGGGGGGCACAGCCAAACTGGCCAAAGGGACATTCCATACCATGGGACATCATGCTCAGTACATAAACTGGGGAAAGCTGGCCGGGGTGGGCTGCTGCTCGGGGACTGTCTGGGCATCGGTCGGCGGGTGGTGAGCAATTGTACTGTGCATCACTTGCTTTGTGTATTATTATTATTATAATATTATTATTATTATCATTTTATTTCAATTATTAAACTGTTTTTATCTCAACCCACGAGTTTTTCTCACTTGTGCTCTTCCAATTCTCTCCCCCATCCCACCGGGGGTGGGGGGAGTGAGCGAGGGGCTGCGTGGTGCTCAGTTGCCGACTGAGGTTAAACCACAACAAGGTGAAAAGAATTAATGCTCCAGACAAACTCAGCCCCCTTGTACTGGATCCAGAGCAAATATTAAACTTGCTAAGCTTATGAGCTCAGCTCTAATGTCCGATATGATAAGTTCATAGAATCATAGAATCATAGAATCATTGAGTTTGGAAAAGACCTCTAAGATCATCGAGTCCAACCGTCAACCCAACACCACCATGTCCACTAAACCATGTCCCTAAGTGCCTCATCTACTCGTCTTTTAAATACTTCCAGGGATGGGGACTCCACCACTTCCCTGGGCAGCCTGTTCCAATGTTTCACCACTCTTTCAGTAAAGAAATTTTTCCTCACGTCCAATCTAAACCTCCCCTGGCGCAACTTGAGGCCATTTCCTCTTGTCCTATCGCTTGTTACTTGGGAGAAGAGACCGACACCCACCTCGCTACAACCTCCTTTCAGGTAGTTGTAGAGAGCCATGAGGTCTCCCCTCAGCCTCCTTTTCTCCAGGCTAAACAACCCCAGTTCCCTCAGCCGCTCCTCATAAGACTTGTTCTCCAGACCCCTCACCAGCCTCGTTGCCCTTCTCTGGACACGCTCCAGCACCTCAACGTCCTTCTTGTAGTGAGGGGCCCAAAACTGAACACAGTATTCAAGGTGCAGCCTCACCAGGGCCGAGTACAGGGGCACGATCACTTCCCTACTCCTGCTGGCCACACTATTTCTGATACAGGCCAGGATGCCATTGGCCTTCTTGGCCGCCTGGGCACACTGCCGGCTCATGTTCAGCCGGCTGTCGACCAACACCCCCAGGTCCTTCTCTGCTGGGCAGCTTTCCAGCCACTCTTCCCCAAGCCTGTAGCGCTGCATGGGGTTGTTGTGGCCGAAGTGCAGGACCCGGCACTTGGCCTTGTTGAACCTCATACAATTGGTCTGGGCCCATCGATCCAGCCTGTCCAGGTCCCTCTGCAGAGCCTTCCTACCCTCGAGCAGATCAACGCTCCCGCCCAACTTGGTGTCGTCTGCAAACTTGCTGAGGGTGCACTAATCCCCTCATCCAGATCATCGATAAAGATATTAAACAAGACTGGCCCCAGTACTGAGCCCTGGGGAACACCGCTCGTGACCGGCCGCCAACTGGATTGAACTCCATTCACCACAACTCTCTGGGCCCGGCCGTCCAGCCAGTTTTTGACCCAGCGCAGAGTACACCTGTCTAAGCCGTGAGCAGCCAGCTTCTCTAAGAGAATGCTGTGGGAGACGGTGTCAAAGGCCTTGCTGAAGTCCAGGTAGACCACATCCACAGCCTTTCCCTCATCCACTAGGCGGGTCACCTGGTCATAGAAGGAGATCAGGTTGGTCAAGCAGGACCTGCCTTTCATGAACCCATGCTGGCTAGGCCGGATCCCCTGGTTGTCCCGCTCATGCCTTGTGAGCGCCCTCAAGATGAGCTGCTCCATAATCTTCCCCGGCACCGAGGTCAGGCTGACAGGCCTGTAGTTCCCCGGATCCTCCTTCCGGCCCTTCTTGTGGATGGGCGTCACATTGGCAAGCCTCTAGTCGTCCGGGACCTCCCCCGTTAACCAGGACTGCTGATAAATGATGGAGAGCAGCTTGGCGAGCACCTCCGCCAGCTCCCTCAGCACTCTCGGGTGGATCCCATCCGGCCCCATAGACTTGTGAGTGTCCAGGTGGCATAGCAGGTCATTGACTGCTTCCTCTTGGATTACGAGGGGTTCATCCTGCTCGCCGTCCCTGTCTTCCAGCTCGGGTGGCCGAGTACCCTGAGGATAACTGGTCTGCCTGTTAAAGACTGAGGCAAAGAAGGCATTGAGTACCTCAGCCTTTTCCTCATCCTCAGTGACAATGTTCCCCCCCGCATCCAATAAAGGATGGAGATTCTCCCTGGCTCTCTTCTTGTCATTAATATATTTGTAAAAACTCTTTTTTTGTTGTCTTTAATGACAGCGGCCAGATTGCGTTCTAGCTGGGCTTTTGCCTTTCTCATTTCTTCTCTGCACGACCTAACGAGATCCCTGTACTCTTCTTGAGTCGCCTGCCCCTTCTTCCACAAGCGGTAAACTCTCCTTTTTTTCCTGAGTCCCAGCAAGAGCTCCCCGTTCAGTCAGGCCGGTCGTCTTCCCCGCCCATTCTTCTTACGGCGTACAGGGACAGCCTGCTCCTGCGCCTTTAAGACTTCCTTCTTGAAGATCGTCCAGCCTTCCTGGACCCCTTTGCCCTTCAGGACCGTCTCCCACGGGACTCTCTCAACCAGCGTCCTGAACAGGCCAAAGTCCGCCCTCCGGAAGTCCATGGTTGCGGTTTTGCTGCCCCCCTTCCTTACTTCACCAAGAATTGAGAATTCTATCATTTCATGGTTGCTAAGCCCAAGACGGCCTCCGACCACCACATCTCCCACCAGTCCTTCTCTGTTAGTAAACAGCAGGTCAAGCAAGGCACCTCCCCTGGTAGGCTCACTTACCAGCTGTGCCAGGAAGTTGTCTTCCACACACTCCAGGAACCTCCTAGACTGCTTCCTCTCTGCCGTGTTGTATTGCCAGCAGACGTCTCATCCTGCTCCAGTTTCATAGCTAAAGATTTGGAAATTAACTTTAGATGATAGATTTCATCTGGAGGAGCTACTTGTTTCAGCTGGACATGCTAAGGACACACCTGAGATGAGCAAGAGCAGCAAGACAAGGTTGGTAATGACTGGCAGCCAGAGCTGTGCCATGCTTAAACTCACTGTCCCAGCCTCAGCGGTGACAGTAAGACACTGGGATTATCCTTGTAATAAGGACTACAAAAGGGCTGACTGTTTAAAAAAAAAAAAAGACAAGCTAATTCAGCCCTTCCCAAACTACACTGCCCTGTGTCTCACCTATCCCTAGTCTTGTCCTAGCTAAGAGATGCAGGTAGCCATCAGACTTGCTTTTCCAGCCCACTCCAGTGTCCTCCCCACCACGCTGCACTGGGTTCTGCACCAGACTTAGCCCACAACACAAGCAATGTGTGGTCTTGCTCTTTCCTTGAGCTCGCACAGGTCTGTGCTTTGGGTCGTGTGCCCGCAGCCCTTTGGGAAGGACAGCTTGCTTCCCATCCGTGGCCACCCAGCCTCTGTGCGGTGAGTGGGAACCACAATGCCAGGACCACAGTGTACGGGGTATGGCTGCAAGAAGTTTCTCTCCCTTTGTAAAAGGGAGCCAACCCTGCAGCCATGTGCTCCCTGGGACACCAGCCCTTGGAAGAGGGATTCACAAGGACAGGGGAGAGGTGCTGGCTGGGACACCGGTCAGCTGAGCCTGTTGTACATGGTGTGAGCTGGTTCTGTTGATCCCTCCCTGGAAATCACAGTTTTCTTCTGAGCTGTCTCTCACAGCCTTCACCCCACAGTCACTGCTGCTCTCTTTTCCCCAGCTCCTGTATTATGTTCCTCTCTCATCCCTGCCCATTTACGCTTAGATCTCTAAATCCTTTCCCCACCCTGCTCTTTAGCTCCCTGCCCCCTAAACCTGAACACGCTGATAGGAAAGCACAGTATGTCTCCATATGTTACACTCTGCTGTGCTTCACTGTCCACTACAGCCAAGAAGCCAGTACTGACTCTCCGGTGCATAGGAGAACCCAGATTTCCCCTGAGATCATGTGCCTCTTCCCTTCAGGTGCTGGCTTGCAAGCTTTGCACTGTCACAGCACAAAAATCACAAGTCTGGACCTTATTTTGATTTTTTATTAGTAGCAGGTTGATGCTGGTAGCCAAGTAGAAAATAAGACTGTTATCCTGGAATACAGTGAAAAGCAAATGGAATTGACAGTTGCTGCAGATACCCTGAGTTAGCTTCTCATTTTCTCAGGCAATGGGAGAAGGTTCATTTTTCAGGACTTTGCTGTCATCTTGCTCTGTGAGCAAAAGTAGAGTGCAGCCATGTCCAGCTGGTGCAGGTACAGCCACTCCAGCTCGCAGGGCTCCCTTGCATGAGCTCAGTACAGCACTTGGACATCTTTCTTCATAGCTCATTCTCTTTCAGTGATTGTGTGATAGCGCAAATACCTCCTTGTGAAGCCAAAAGGCCTCCTGACTTGCTGGTAAGCACTAAGTTGTACTGGATAAGGGAGAACCTATTTAGTGGGGCCCAACACTTGTACAAACCCCTAGTCCCTCCTCCCCAGGCTTCAAAGATGGGGGAGTGTCTATTGCGGTATCCCCTCTCCTCACACTGAAAAAGTGGGGTAACCTCAGGAATATAAGTTTCTATGTGGATGTCATGTTTGAAGAGTTTTCATTTTGCTCTTCTCATGAGGAACTTCTCACCGTCAGCATGCTAAAAAGGCCTTTCAAATACTCGTGGAGCAAGAAAGATCAATTTCTTGCTTTACGCATTTAAGGATGGGGCTTTACACATTTAAGGATGCTCTGTAGTACTTGCTTCTTCAAAAAGTAATTTAGAATGGGAAAGTCTCTAAACTTCTTGAGGAACACACATAATGACAAATGGGGTGGTTTATCAGAGAATCAATGGACAAAAACTCCCCACAATTTTAGAGGCATTTTAAAATCTAGAAATATGCATTAAATTTGGGGATTATCTGTCTGTATAGATTTTATATTTCATTTGCAGTAAGAGAAAGACAGCTGTCAAACGTTACCAGGACAAGTAACCTGAGACTGGCCTTGCAGATAATATTCAAATAAACGTCTTGCTGGTTATTTTACTTGATCAAAGATGAAGAACTTGAGGTCTCTAGTTTACTTTAAGATTGCTCTAGTGTTGAGATCAGCCAATTACACTCCCCTCCAGATGGCACTACTTATATATCTTACAAAACAGACAACCAGTGAGTGTTTTCCAATAAATGAAGTGGTATGTCCTGCAAAATCAAAAAAAGAAAGCCAATTTAACAACTTAACATTGTTTTTATAGGTGCTATTTTTCTAGTTGGTGTTGTGGCCCTTCAGCATATCCAGTATTTTTACCAGGCTAATTCCTTTAAAATATATATTTTCTGGTTACAATGTAAAACACCATAACACTTATCTTTATAACATCAGGCAAGACTGTCGCAGCTGTTGCTGGGCTGTAAGGGGGTATAAACAGAACTGGAAGTGTTTCTCCTGACTCTCCTGAATGGCTGTCCTCAAAGAAGGACTGGGGAGGCAGGGGGACTATAACTGTTCATAAATAATATTATTGGCTTGAAAATCATGTAAAAAATACCCAGAAGAATCAATTTGCTTCCCACTGATTTCCTTTTGCTGTTGGATTCCTTAGGACTTGTATATAACACCTTTTTTCTCAATTTAAACTACAGCAAATGTGTTTTAAAATGAAATCCTTAATCCTTCACATGATTGCGTAACTCCAAGAGCTGAAGCTTTACAATGCACATGAATAAGTTGGGTAAGCTGACAAACACACAAGGTGTACTTCATTAAAAAAAAGTAAAAACCCTTCCCTCCTCTCCAGGCCAGGCAGCAGCAGAGTTGGGACTCAGCCTTGAGTAATGAGTTGGTCTCCGGTTTGTTCCTGGAGCAGCACAGCTGTCTCATGCTTCCTACTCAGGAAAAAGGAATAGTAAAATCTTAGCCCAGAAAATGATGGATTAAGAATGCTGTTATTAGGTCAAGGCATGAGAAATGTTAGAAAAGGCTCCCACAAAGAGTCTGTTGCCTCTCTACCTGAGTATTACAGTGTAGACTGGCATTGAGCCTTTCACTGTATCAAAGCAGCCCTCTCTTCGGTGGTTAATACCCACCCTCCTGTCCTGAACATGCGGCACTCTCTTCCCATCCAGATCAATCTCAGGTCAACTGCTGGATGCTGCTCTGCTCAGCAAGCAGAAAAAAATAACTTCAAACAAAATCTTTCATGGAAAGTGAGGGAATTATTAATTCACTGTACTGCATGTATTCCTTTGCTGAAATATGTATTAAGTCCACACCTTAAATCACTTTGATATTCAGGCTTTATGGTCACCCCAAATATTTCCTTTAAAAATTGAGGGATCCAGAGACCCTCTAGCTTTTCAAGAGAACTGGAGTTCTGAGCTGGTTCCTTTACCATTGTCTTTGACTTCCTATCTTTAATTAAAAATGAACCTTCATGTTTCCAGCACTCTTCCTAGTCTTGTTCCATGTCCTCTGACCTTATATACCCTGCACGCTTACAGACTTGGCTCTAGTTTTTCCCCCTGGAGTTTGCTCTTTGCTGGTCCTGCTCCATCTGGCACTTGCTTCCTCTGTCTATCAAGATGAATCCTCTTTTCGAATGTACCTCTCAAATCTTCCTGTTTGCAGTTATGCTAAACCCATTTCAGGACTGTATCCATGTACTTTCATCTTTGCCTTGCAAGCAAAGTGGATTTTCTCTTCTCTGTTTATTTTCTCTTTTTTTTATCCTCTGTGTTTGTACAGTTTCTCTGTTTATAGGCAAGGCTGTGCTAAACTCTCTTGCACTTCTCTCTGACCAAGCATTTTCTGGCTCTCTGGGTGATAAATACCACATAAAAGTAGCCGTAATATTATGCTGTGAATGCTAGCACCACTTTCTTGCATGCAACCCTCACTAATATTTTTTTTTCTTCTTTCCTCCTAGTGATCCATGTTGGGTATGCAATTACCTTGATTATGCATTGACCATGCAAATGGTTAATTAAACATATTTGCATGCACCATTTTGGCAACTGCACATATTACTCTTGCTTTGAAATGATGGCTCTCACTATTTAATAATTAACTCATTATGCTGAAGATCATGTCATCCAGTCACTAGAAGTTATCCATTTCACATGTCCACCAACTGGAAATATGTCCATTTTTACCAAACAGTAGTTACTGAGCTACACAGACTTCCAAGGGAAGAAATTAAGATCGTCATCTGGGTGAGGTCAAGGACATTTCATAGACCTAATACTCTACAAGCACAGCAAAAGTTACAAGAGTCTGTGTCTAGTCTAAGTCATGGTTCTCCCTTGTTCTGGGGAGAAAGAGAAGAGCAATACAGCCACTAGTGGTATAGAGGCCTTTCTCTTTAGCGCTTCCTTCAGTTCAAAGGGGAAATGTTTAGCTGTAGTATCCCATCTCTGCCCATTCTTTCTCTGCCCAGTTGCATGGGAGGAGCAGCAACCATCACAGGGAGTAGTTTTATATCTCAGACTTGGCTACAGCACTCCAGGGTGGAGGTCAGGAAGAAGGACAGCATCAGCTATACCTACCAGATGGTGCCAGACTGTGAGGGAGGGGGAGAAGTATAACCTTCCCCTTTAGTTTATTTACACAGATAGGAGTGAGTGGAAGGTTTCAGTTCCTTTGTTTATGAGAACTGCTCTCGAAAAAGCAAATGTCCCTGTTGCCTGCAGCTGTCCTACAATTTTGCTGATTATCCATGTGCATTTTCCCTTTCAGTCCTAATCATTTTCTAGGGCTTATTTCCTTGGAGTTTTCCAGCCTTTTGATCATCTCCAAGATCTTCCATCGTAGAGCCTATCTGTCCCATCAAATCTAGGAAAAGAGAGCAGTCCCCTAGGGCTGGATTGTGAATCTCCAATCTAAGCTGAGCTGGACAGGAGGAGCAGCATCACCTTGGGCGGAGATCAAAGTAAGACTTTAGCCTTACCTCCTGCCTCCTTCCTTGTTCTGGAAAAGCTCATATCTCTAGCCTATGTAATTTTTTTCCCATTTGCCATCAGCCCCCCCAGTGGCTGGCTTCCACGGGAATGGGAGGAACTCATTTTTCTCCACTACCGCTGCCCATTTCCTTATGTAAGTAAGGCACCACTTACATGGTACTGGGAGGATGAAAGTCTTTTTATTTCCTTGGCCCGCTAAGTCAGAGCAGTGACAATTTAGTTCTCAGACAGCATGACACACCAGCAAATAAATAAATAAACCCCAACGATACCCTACAGCTTTCACAGGTCTGCACTTTAGCATTTGATTTCTGGAGTTCCCGCTGTAGCTAATTGAAAAGGTCTGTTTACAGTTTTGTTTCTAAGTGCTCCGCATGACATACAAACTATCTTGTGTACATAGAACATGGGCAGGGAATTTAAACATTTATAAGATGGCTAGGTACTCATAAATGTTTAAAGAGAAAGAAAGTCCATGAGCCCATGCCCCCAGTGCATGGTTGCATTTCTGAGTCCCATTTTTTGTTTGAAATCCTTCTTGTTCCTAAGACAGCTAGACAATTTTTTACCCCCTAAACCAATTTTGCTTTTTGTTTTTCTAGAGCTCATGAACAATGGGTTTGCAAATAGCAAGAGAAGTGGTTACAGCATGTGATTATAACCAGCTGTTGAGCACTTCTGGAAAAATTGTCACAGCCATAGTGACACCAAGTCTATCGCACTCAAAGGTCACAGACCTGCCAGTTGAGTTCAGATGTCTATGCTATCACTACTTCAAAGTAGTAGGGCCTGATTGCAGAACATTTTACTATCGTGTGGGTGTGTTTGCGTGCAAGCTGTGGATTTTCTGGTGTGGGTTCTGGGCTCTGGCAGCGAGTGGTGCTGCAGTACAGCTGGAAGCCACAGCCTGACATGAAGGATGGTGCAAAGCCAGAGCATCCTGGGGAGATCAGAGGAGGCAGGGCACTGCAAACACCCTCTTTCTGCTGTGGCTTTTTGGTTGTGCTGGACAGAGAAAATAGTAGTTATTTAAGAAGTAAAGTCTGCATCAAGTCAGTATCAGTTTAATATTGAGAGGAAAGGTTACAGTATTGGGTTTTGGCAGTAAATATTGATGTAGATGTAATACCTCTCAAAATGAAGATGAAACCATGTTAGGCTCTTAAGTATGTGCCACATGGGCATCACCTAATAGATTTGGTTAATCAAGATCTTGAGGAACTGACAGGCTATGGAAGAGAGAAACATACACAGTTTATTGGGCAGGGAGGTTAAAAGAGTGAGCCTGGAATAACTGGAATTTTATTGCATGTAAAGAAGAAAGCATTAGACAGATCAAAGTGCTCTCTTAACAGAAAATAGCATAGCTTACTTCTTGGATTGGTACAGGAATAGAAATAAATCAAAGAAAAATGATTCCCGGAAAGCTACAGAACAGTATTCTTGGGGGAAGAGACCTAATATGACACTGGCAAAACATGGTTCAATACATTTTAAATTGGCTTCATCCAAGAAGCAGCATGATGTCTCACAGATATAATACAACAGATGCAAGCTTCTATCTATTATTTCTGTTAACAAAGTGCATCTGGAAGCCTGTAAAGCTCTGAAAAGTTTTTATGGGCTTAAGTTTGTTCTGTACTTCTTTCTTTTGAAAATAATTCTTTTTTATTCTGAAGGTAGCCGAAGGGAGAACAAACACACATATATCTTCTCTGTGTAAAGTAAAAAGTCAAAATAGTTTGTAACATTAAATAGCCTGTTAGAATACTTTTAACTAATATGAAGACTTGATCATCATTGTCTTTCACCTGGATGAGGTGAGAAAAAAAAAACCTTGAGGATTTTGAGGAAGGGTTTGGAAAACACAAGCAACATCAATACTGGAATCTTATTTCATGAGTAGACTGTTCATCTCTACTCCCCATGCTGCTGTAGGGTAATGTGCTGGGGCCAGACTCTCAGTCACTGTAGGAGGCTGTGTTTTTCTGAAGCTGATGCAGTCTCCAGGGAGCTGTCCTGACTTAAACCCACAGAGGATATGACCTAATATATTACAAAAGATAATAAGGTTGATGTAAATACATATGTATGATGTACATTTATATCCTTATTGGCCATCTGTCTGTGGCAAGTGAAGTTTTCAGTGATCTTCGGAAAGAGACAGAGGAGGAACATCTTAGATGAATCAGTGAACAAAATTAATTGGAGACCTCATCTTTTACATTCATCCAAATTGGGAGACCATGTGATGCCTACAAGTGTTTTTTTTAATGTCAAGTCCCAGAGATGAACTGGTATGTGATAGAGAGTGTTGCATCCAGGGTGATCTGTTCAAAAACTGAGACTTCAAGAACATGACTGGGCTCCTACAAGGTACGTGGTGCTTATTCTGCAGTTTTCTCCTTGATCCTCTGACTTAGAAAGAAAAATTCAACTTCTTAAAACTTTCGCTATTTCCTTCAGCACTTATATTTCCCTATGGAAGGAGCAGAAGAGACTGACTGAGTGAACTAGCAGGTCTTGTGGTCTTCCACTTCTCCTTCAATGGCCTTCCCAGAAGTGTCATTCCCTCTGCAAATCCATCCTTTACTGCTCTTTCCTGCAAGTAAGGATGGTGGTGAGATTCATGGAGAATCAGGTAATTCACTGGGGCACAATGAATAGGTATTAGTGAGTAGGTCCCACAAATGAGTAAAGGAAATGAAGCTTCATACATTCGTCCTTCTCCCTGTCACCTCACAGGAGTGTCAACAACATAAGGGGGGAGTGATAAAATGGGAGCAGTATTCTCCTCTTCAGTCTTCACTTTTCCCTAGCAGAGATTAATGAGAATCACATTCCTTCTGCACGTAGAGCAGAAGCAGACAATAGTGCACTTGCCTCTAGTGTATGGGAACTCCTTCCAACGGAATGGGACTTAACAGCAAATTTGAAAGAGCCATGAATTCTAGCACTTTTCATGTGTTACTTCTGAAGAAATCATCCCCTCTCACCCTATGCAAGTCCAAAGATGCATGGAGTTCACTGTAAAATCTGGATGGTTCTTTGTGATCCACGTCTTCTTTCCTCATTCTGAAATCCTGATCAGGAAAGTGGAGGAAATACCCCAGGAAATTATATCATAAGCAGGAGCTATGTACTGGTCTGTGAGATTAACGGATGAGAGGATGGGAAGAGCATACATATTACATTAAACAGAAAAACAATGAAAGTCAGTCTTTGAAGTCATATTTTTTGAGAGCAGCAGAAAGACTGAAATGGGAAAACGAATATGAAGATGGTGCCCTGAACTCCCCAAAGCACTGTGGATCATTCATTTTTCTTTATATCATCATAATAAACTGAAAAGAAAGAAGCAGCCTACATTGGGCAATACATAATTTCCCCAATGCCTCCCACACTTGCAAATACTGAATATGTAATATTTGATGCAAGCAAGTTTTATGAGTGTCTAAAGCAACACTTAGGTTTGTAAGAGCTCATTTCTTCCTCTGCTGCTTTTAATTACATTTACCATAGGTCCCAAGTCTGGCAAGAATTTACTTGCTAACAAGAAGAGAAGAATGTGCTCCATTAAATCACCAAGAATAAAACTGGCAAATATTGACCTGAGATGAGATAGTGAGAGGTGAGAGATGCATAACAATATACTTAGATTCTTAGGTGACAATTTTTTTGAATTGGGGTTTTTGTGCTTCTTTTGTTTCTTTGTGAGCTGAATAAGGGACAATATAAAGAACTCTCTGAGCTCAAAACAATACATTCTCCACCTTACCAAAACCTCGCCATAGAAGATAAAAGGAGAAGGCAAACAAAGTTATTAAAACTGGAATCTATAAAGCCACAAACAACTCTGATAGAAAGAATAACCCAACATCTTTCTCATAAACCATGAGGTTTGGCTTTTACAAGCTACCATTCATGTTGCTAGCCCTATTTCAAAGTGGCTCCTTGCGCTTATGAATCTGCCCATCTTGAGGATAAATTTACTCAGATTGGGAGATCTTTGGAGCTTACCTTGGGCGTTTGTAGCATACTGGCATCCTAATCCATGACCAAAGTGCTGTAAAATTATTTGCTATACAAGTAATAAACAGTACTATTTACAAAAAGGAGCTTGCAGGATAAAACTTTAGGATTTGAACACACAGACTACAACATCCATTTTGGAGTGCTGGCACAAAGGAATGATTGTGCTCGCTGCTAATCATATTTATTTTAAATTATAAACAAAGTAATAAAGTGGGCCCACAAGTGGAAGAAAGGAACATTAAATGTTTATCCAGTATAATCCTATTGTTTTAACAGTGTAATGCATACTAATTCTTAATTGTAAATATACTGTTGATGCTTGGCAAAGCATCATCCTGTGACTAATAAAAACGTATAGAATGTTAGGAAAGAGCAGTTTATAACATGATAAATACTAACGTGACAAAAAAGTGAAAATGAGTGAGGGCAAAAGGGTGAGACAACAATGAGGAATGTAATGGTTTATACTGGCCAGGTGACTGCCTAGCTATTGACTATTATTTATCTGGTTGCTCATAAGCCTCCCATTCCTCCCTTGTGTTCTCAGCATTTACTTGTTGCATGCTCTGAAGTTTTGGGCACAACAAGGATTTCTATGTTATTTGTCTCTGTGTGAACTACAAGTCTTGACTGGGGTTTGTAAATCCTGATACAAGTAACCAGTGAAATGTAATTAATAAGAATAGCCTGGAATACAACAGGAAGCAGGGAGATTGGGGGACAGAGCTGACAGCATAAAGAAATTGAGGGACAGAAGACTGTAAAGACTCTCATCTGATGCAGATGTGGTCAGTAGAGGCCCTTCTCTGTAGCACAGTTATCACTTGCAGCTGCTTTCTGGCTAAGCCAAAGCCAATCCACATGAGAGACAATGGAGGAGAGAAAGACTCAGTCCTTGGAAAGTGTAATGGGCTTAAACTGTCAGTTTGGTGAATAAATATGTGGCAAATATTTATTGAAGAGCGACAAGACAGAAAACTGATGCTGCTTTGTTTGGTTTTGTATTTTCAGCATTTAATACTTGTAAATGTGTAGTATGTCTCTGATGTATAATTGGTTTTATATTAAAATATAAGTAAACAGTGGGCAGAGTTTGTATTATTTTTTGCCCCAAATGAATTAAATCTAGGCTCCATAGACTGTCTGATGAAAAACAGGGAGAGGACAAGAGCCTTGAAGGCTCAGTTCAGACCCAGATCTAAAATAAGTAGATGGTGTCAGAAGTTAAGAACCTAATAGGATAAACTCATCCCTTCACCATTTCACGGTAGTTTAAATTTACATTGACCTCTATGTGTTTCCTAATAATATCCTAAAGAAGAAACCCTACCAACTCTGCAGGGAAACTAGAGTTTTCATGACCCTTGCTCCTTGAGTTTGTCGGGCAGCCTGAAATCCCTTCCTGACCTGTTCAGATGTACACTGACTGTAGTGCCACTTTTTCATGTGAATAAAGCTGAATTTTGGAGGTGCTCTAAGTATGTGTTGTCAACTTCTCTGGTGCTCTAGGCAACAAAATGCTCTTAAATACTCTCAATTACCATCCTCTGTGCAAATCAGAAACAGGTTTATCCGAGACACTCTACTTAGTTAAGCCAGAGGGAAACAGTGTATGCAGAAGAGTTATGACTTTAGATGGCATATTGTAATATGCACTCTATGCACATCTATGACATTTTGTAAGTGATAAGTGAAATGAGAAATGTAAACAGCTATTATATTGCAAGGTACTTAATTATCTATTTGTTTTTTTACCAGTTAGACAATTATTTATTATAATGATTAGTAGAAGCAACAAATATATACATTAATGAAACATTACTGTTTCCTAATTAAATTATAATAAGATACAAATTACTGTGATTTGTTTGTTATTGTTATAAAACTAAATGTGACCTACTAAAATAAAGTTTGCTGGTTTTAAGTGACATTTACATTTATGAGGTTTGTATTTGAAAACTGGTAAGTTAATGGTCCTTTTATTTTCCATAAATTTATGAAGTTACTAAAGTCAATAAAAAGATCCTCACTTCTATATAATTCTATATATCACATATATATGATGATATAACACAGTCAGTATCTCATGTTGGAAGTAATATCAGGACAGTAAAATAGGTAGAATGACCTTGGCATACCAAGAGGACCTTAAAAGGTCAAGAGGTAAAATTTAAACAGGAATCTCTATGCAAATGACATTTTTAAAAAATCCTGTTTGGATTGTGATACCCTCAGAGAATTTCATTTGACAGGTTGCAACCCAACTTTTATAAACTGTGTAATCAGGATGGAGGGAAAAGTAAAAGGAGTAGATACGTTCCAGTTTGGAAGGGACAGGAAAAAGAACTATGAGACAAATGACTAGTTTACCTATAAGCAGAAAATGCAGCCACCACATCAGAAGTGGGTTGTTTTAAGTTATCCTTTGTATAATTTCGTATAATTTTTAAAGTCCAAGAGACTGTATGTGCATGCCAAATGTTTCCTAGGGCCTCTGTGGGGTTTATGCACTTCTTTTAAGAGGAACCTATGAAAAATTCCTGAAAAAATCTATAGTGGATTATGGATGAATTGACACAATGCTATGTATTCAGAATTCATCTTTTAAAAAGTTGCAGATTATTAAGGAAAAAAAAGAGGGAGAAAAACAAAATTTTGAGGCTTTAGTTGAAGAGAGAAAAATCCATTCTTCATAATTATGAAAATGTACAGATACATTATTCCTAACTTCCTTAACTGAGCCCTATACTGTCATCATAAAAACAACTATAAAGGTGTAAAATACCCCATTTCATCATAGATACCTCCATTTTTATACTTCTACCTCAAAAGACTTCTTCACTGGTTTTCTTTTAATCTTATTCTGGACTAAATGTGTCCACATATGGAGCTACTCTGGAAAATGCTATAGATTCACACACTCCTTTTATCCCAAATATCTTTCAAGTGAATACAAGCCCCAGGGCAAAGACATGGCTTTTTTCCCTCTATGAATCACAGTGGAAAAGCCTGCTAACCCCACTGACCAGACTCTTACGCTCTCCAGTCTCTCTGTCTGCTCACTTAACTGCCCACAGAGAAAGGCTTCCTCACTTTTACCAAACAGTTTTGGGGTAAACATCCTGCTTTAGCTCCTGTAACAGCAAACTGCTTCCTCAGTGATTTATTGTAAAATCAGGTGTTGAAAATAATTGTAGGGATCTTTTTTTTACTATGAATGAATAACGGTCTAGATATCTGCTAAAAACACTGTTTCATCATGTGAATTGATGTGCCAACTGTGAAGTTTACCAAAAACAATCAAATCATGTTACACTGGACCTCCAAAAACTGAAAGGGAGGCTATGGCCATGTTTGAACATTTGGTGCCTTACATTCATTCTATTTTTATCTATTGCTTCTTCAAAGAAAAAGGATGGCTCTTGATTTCAGCACTTGCAAATCACATGTGACATACCAGTGTAATGCATTTGCAAGCTGAATCAAGTCAACCCTTCTGGATGTAGAGCTTTTAGAGGGGTCTGGGTACACAGAAGTATGAGAGAGCGTTTCTTCTGCCTGCCCAGGACATCATTCCTTGCATTCCTGTTCCTTTATGCACAGAGAGGGGTCACGTGTTGCCTCTTAGAGAAGAGATATGAGGGAAAAACTCTGTGCTCTGTGTTGTATCCCTTTGCTTCCCAGAGTAAGAAACTACGTGGACTGGAGCCAGGTTCCCTCCCATAGCTACAGTATGGGAGAAAGGATGGAATATTTGACCTGAAAACAGGTCTAGTATATCCAAATTAATGTGCTGGCTTAGTTAGAGTCTTCCCTGGTGGAGTACATTCAGCAGATAATGATGGAAAACTGCCCCCACCACCACTAGACACCTGGGCTTATGGACTTCTGAAAGATTGTGTCTCAGTCTTTATCAACAACTATATACAACCACTGGTGAGAGAGGCACATGATGAATAGTTTACAGATCTACATATTCTCCATGGCAAAAAAAATCACATCACTATCATAAAGATGACTCCGAAGCTGGTTCCAACCAGCTTAAATCCACCCAGACAAAACAACTTTCAGGTGAGGACAAGGAGAAGCAACTAGATGAATACGTAAACATGGCAACAAGTTCCTGTCTGGTACAGCAGATGCATCTCCTCTGTGACTACCTCACTTTCCCAGGTGCCCTGGTACAATAGGTATGAGGCTCTGCAAGTGGAACCAAACAATGTTGAGGACGATGGTCCATCTAGGTTGGAGGTATCGCCAAGGTTAAGTCAGCCTACACCCTGCATCAAAACCACTTCCATTAAGAAAAAAAGACGTGTCATTGTCATAGGAGACTCTCTTCTGAGGGGAACAGAAGGCCCAATATGCAGACCAGACCCACTTCTTAGGGAGGTCTGCTGCCTCCCTGGGGCCTGGGTTAAAGATGTTATGAGAAAACTTCCTACCCTGGTACGGCCCTCAGATTATTATCCATTATTGCTTTTGCATGTAGGCAGCAACGAAGTTGTAATGAGAAGTCCAAGGGCAATCAGAAGAGACTTCAGGGCCTTGGGACGACTGGTTAAGGGATCAGGAGCACAAGCAGTGTTTTCCTCTATCCTTCCAGTTGCAGGGAACGATGTTGGAAGAAACAGGAAGACCCAGCAGATCAATACCTGGCTTCGTGACTGGTGTCACTGGCAGAATTTTGGGTTTTTTGATCACGGGTCGGTCTACATGACACCAGGCCTGCTAGCGACAGATGGGGTACACCTGTCTCAAAGGGGGAAAAGGATCTTTGCGCAAGAGTTAGCAGGGTTCATTGAAAGAGCTTTAAACTAGATTTGAATGGGGGAAAGGGATAAAACCAGGCTTGCTAGTGAAAAGCCATGGGACAACATGCCAATATTTGAGGGACGGTGTGCTAGCGAGGTCCTTCAGTCTGCTCCACGATGTGCTGAGTACACTGGAGCGCATTTGAAATGTCTCTATACTAATGCGTGCAGCATGAGGAATATACAGGAGGAGCTAGAAGCTTTGACCCAGTCCCAGAGCTACGACATCACTGGCATAAGCGAAACCTGGTGGGATGAGTCCTGTGACTGGGGTGCCATGATGGACAGTTATAGGCTCTTCAGGAGGGATTGGCAGGGCAGGTGAGGCAGGGGGTGGCACTGTATGTAAGGGAGGGGTTGGATTGTATGGCGCTTACAGTTGGCGACGACACGGTTGAGAGCCTCTGGGTAAGGATGAAGGGGAAAGCAAATAAAGCAGATGTTGTAGGAGTCTACTATTGACCACCCAGCCAGGATGATGATACCGATGAATTATTCTACAAGGAATTAAGGGATATCTCTAGATCAGCTGCCCTTGTCCTTATGGGTGATTTTAACTTCCCAGACGTCAACTGGGAATATCATACAGCAGACACAAACAGGTCCAGGAAATTCCTGAAGCATGTTGAAGATAACTTCTTGATGCAGGTACTAAGGGAGCTGACTAGGAAAGGTGCCATCCCAGATTTGTTGTCTGTAAACAGAGAGGGACTTGTGGGCGAAGTGGTGATTGGTGGCTGTCTTAGTCACAGTGACCACGAAATAGCTGAGTTTCAAATTGCTGGCGATAGGAGAAAAACTGCCAGCAAAACTTCGACCCTGGATATGTGGGAGAGCAGACTTTGGGCTGCTGCAGGAGCTAGTAGAGTAAGGTCCCCTGGGAATCTGCTTTTGAAGGTATTGGGGTCCAGGAATGCTGGTCACGTTTTAAGAGCCATCTCTTAAGAGCGCAGGAGCAGGCAATTCCAAAGTGTCAGAAGTCAAGCAAGCGGGGCAGAAGGCTGGCTTGGCTGAGCAGGGATCTTCTTCTAGAACTTAGGCAGAAAAGGAAGGCGTATGGACATTGGCAACACAGGAGGACTACAGAGATGCTGTTCGCCACTGTAGGGAGAAAATTCGTGCGGCCAAAGCTCGATTAGAGTTCAAGCTGGCCAGCACTGTGAAGGACAAGAAGAAGGGCTTTTTTAAATGTGTTAACAGCAAAAGGAGGATCCGAGATAACATTGGTCTGTTACTTGATGAGGTCGGTCACCTTGCAAATAGGGACGTAGACAAAGCGGAGATGTTTAATGCCTTCTTCACCTCTGTCTTCAAAACTGATGATGGGCCCTGGGACCCCCGGAGCCCTCTGTTGGAAGACCGTGACTGGGGGGATGATAAACTGGCAACAACAGACGAGGAGAAGGCTGAGGTACTCAACAACTTTTTTGCCTCAGACTTCACTGACAATCTCTCTTCCCGCACCTCTCGAGTGGATGGACTGCACGGCAGGGACTGGGGGAGCAAAGTCCCTCCCACTGTAAGAGAAGAACAGGTTCGAGACCACCTGAGGAACCTGAACATACATTAGTCTATGGGACCCGACGAGATGCATCCCAGAGTCCTGAGGGAATTGGCTAACGTAGTTGCCAAGCCACTCTCCATGATATTTGAAAAGTCATGGCACTCAGGGGAAGTCCCTGGTGACGGGAAAAAGGGAAACATTGCACCCATTTTTAAAAAGGGCAGAAACGAGGACCCTAGGAACTACCGACCTGTCAGCCTCACCTCTCTGCCTGGGAAGGTCATGGAACAGATCCTCCTGGAAGCTATGCTAAGGCACATGGAAGACAGGGAGGTGATTTGAGACAGCCAGCATGGCTTCACCAAGGGCAAGTCCTGCCTGACCAACCTAGTGGCCTTCTAGGATGGAGTGACTACATCAGTGGACACGGGAAGGGCTACAGATGTCATCTATCCGGACCTCTGTAAGGCCTTTGACATGGTACCCCCCCAACATCCTTCTCTCTTTAAACTGGAGAGGTATGGATTTGATGGGTGGACTGTTCGGTGGATAAGGAATTGGCTGGATGGTCGCATCCAGAGGGTAGTGGTCAACGGTTCAATGTCCAGATGGAGATCAGTGACGAGTGGTGTCCCTCAGGGGCCCCTATTGGGACCGGTACTGTTTAATATCTTCATCAATGACATATAGACAGTGGGATCGAGTGCACCCTCAGCAAGTTTGCAGACGACACCAAGCTGAGTGGTACGGTTGACATGCCAGAGGGACGGGATGCCATCCAGAGGGACCTGGACAAGCTGGAGAAGTGGGCCCATGTGAACCTCATGAGGTTCAACAAGGCCAAGTGCAAGGTCCTGCACCTGGGTCGGGGCAACCCCCAGTATCAATACAGGCTGGGGGATGAAGGGATTGAGAGCAGCCCTGCCGAGAAGGACTTGGGGGTACTGGTGGAGGAAAAGCTGGACATGAGCCAGCAATGTGCGCTCGCAGCCCAGAAGGCCAACCGTATGCTGGGCTGCATCAAAAGAAGCGTGGCCAGCAGGTCGAGGGTGGTGATTCTGCCCCTCTACTCTGCTCTGGTGAGACCCCACCTGGAGTACTGTGTCCAGCTCTGGAGCCCTCAGCACAGGAAAGACATGGACCTGTTGGAGTGGGTCCAGAAGAGGGCCACAAAAATGATCAGGGGGCTGGAACACCTCTCCTATGAAGAAAGGCTGAGAGAGTTGGGGTTGTTCAGCCTAGAGAAGAGAAGGCTTCGGGGAGACCTTACTGCAGCCTATCAGTACTTAAAGGGGGCTTATAAGAAAGATGGGGACAGACTTTTTAGTAGGGCCTGTAGCGATAGGACAAGGGGTAATGGTTTTAAACTGAAAGAGGGTAGATTTAGATTGGACATATGATACCACATATAAAGAAATACTAAGGAGACATATAGTTCTCTTTGTCGAAACAAAGTAGCTAAATGTTCCATGGATAGATAGACTGGACATTCCGTAGATAAAAGGAATCCTTGAAGCTCTGTGTACAGGGGTGGAATAGATAAGGAAATTATGCTGAAATCAGCTAGTTAGTGCAACTGGGTCAAAAGACAAACTGTGCAGGTGAAAAGACTGAGTTCCACTAGCGGACACGGTGAGGAAGACTATCGACGACCACCAGAGGACCCTGAAAGACCACCAATGAACATAAGAGCGCATGCGTTAAAGACTTTTACATATATTAATGAGTTCCAGGAAATAACATGAATATGCTAATCATTTCTTGGAAATCTAATGAATATGTATATTCTGATTGTACATAACTCCTATAGTTGAGCAGCCCGGTGCGCACACTAGGTGGAGCGATCCCCGTGCGCCCAGCGCCGCAGTAAAAAATGCCTGTTTTCTAAAACTCCAAATTGAGTCTTAGAGAGTTTTTCATCTGCCGACTTACGGTAACAGTTTTGGCGACCCAGATGGGACACTGCTCTTGAGCCTCGACGGATCGTGGGATCGCGGAACCTCAGCCGGCACCGAGGGATTCTCAGAGAGGACTTCTCCCGATCCCCGGACCAAAGAGCCCCTGAGAGAAGAACACTGTTTTGTGAGTTATCAGGCATTCTTTTTGGAAATTCGGAAGGGGTTAGAGTCCCCACTAGGGGTTAGAGTCCCTATTAACTGCCTGTCAGATGCAGCGAAAGCTCCACAGGGTTGGGTTTAGGACCTGGGCTAGGGGTTAGAGTCCCCGTTTGGTAGGGCTTAGAGTCCCCATTTGGTTAGCAACCGCGGTAACAATTATTGTAAATACTTGTCTATTATTGTAAGTATTTGTCTGTAGTTCTTTGTATTATTATTGTTGTACGAAAGACTTGTTTGCGTGTGTGATTCCCTGTGTACGAAAGGCTCGTCTGTGTATGTGTGATTCTCTGTGTATAAAATGGGCACCGGATCATCTGCCGGATCATCCACGGGTGGGGGAATTTTAAAGAAATCACCTTTGGCTTGTATTTTAATACATTGGAAACAAATTGCAGGATCCCCTGGTGGGGTCGCAAAAAGGGATGATCTAATTAAGTATTGTAATCAATGGTGGCCACTATATAAACTAGAAGATGGAGAAAAGTGGCCAAGGAATGGTACTTTGAATTATAATACTCCGTTACAACTAATGCTGTTTCTAAGGAGAGAAGGAAAATGGAATGAGGTATTGTCAGCATCCTGAGTGGTAAAAGGAGTGTGGAATTAATTTGGCCCCAACTGATCCTCTGGTATTGGCATTGGAAAAGGATAAGCGAGAGAGAGAAAAAGGGAAAGGGTTAAAGAGGTGTTGTTCGGCATGCAGTATTGGACAGAGATGTTTGAAGTTGACCCAGAATGAGCAGGAAGAGGATTTAGGGATGTTAGTGGCTCCAGGGTTGAGGCAGAGGCCTCAGAATCATGAACTTGAGCCCTTTGGGGCAGAGGGTGGATTGGACGATGAGTCCGAGAGAGATGCTGCAGGGGCCACGCCGGTGGCAAGGAGAACTCGGAATCGACAGGGAACCGCGTTGCAAGCTCCGTTGAGACAAGCAGTAGGGAATGATGGTCCGGTTGTAGTGAAAGTGCCTTTTTCAATTACAGATTTAAATAATTGGAAAATAGCTGCTGGTAGTTATAGGGACGATTCTGATCGAGTGGCTAATGCTTTTGAAATGATGATAAAAACTCAGGATCCAGATTGGAAAGATATTGAAGTTATCATGCAAGTATTGTTTGATAGTACAGAGAGGGCGATGATTCATGAGACGGCAAGGACTCAGGTTGAAGCCCAAATAGCGGCAGGGACATTACAAGGACAATTGGAGCATCATTTTCCCTTGGCGGATCCTGGCTGGGACCCTAATGATAATGGGCAAATTGTTATTAATACAATATCAGAAATGGGTTCTGTTTGGTATAAAAATGCTATACCAAAAGCAATAAATTGGTCAAAATTATATGAGAATTAAGCAGGATAGAAAGGAGTCTCCCACCGATTTCCTAAATAGATTGAAAGAAGCTGCTCGGAAGTATACAACTCTGGATCCTGAATCAGAGGAAGGGAAGAATCAGTTAGCAACTTTGTTTATCGGGCAGTCTGCTGATGATATCCGGAGAAAGCTGCAGAAATTACAAGGAGCAGATGCCAGGGACCTGGGAAAATTGTTGGATATGGCTTGGGTGATTTATAGGAACAGAGATCAGCAGAAAGAAAAGGGAAATGCTAGACTGATTGCAACACTAGGAGGAACTTATGGTCCTCAAGAAGGACCCAGGGGAGGATTTAGAGGCGGTTATCAAGGCAGAGGACGTGGTAGAGGATTCCCAAGGTCCCCAGTAGGGGAGAGACAGTGTACTTCTTGTAAAAGAAAGGGGCACTGGAAACGAGAGTGCCCATTGTTGCAGAAATTTGGGGAACAAGACACTCCCATGTTAGCTGCAGAGGCAAGAGACTGAAAAAGACCGGAGGGATCTTCCCCAGCAGAGCCTCTGGTTAAAATTAAGCTGGGGGAAGATGAAACTGAAATAGAATGTTTGGTCGATACAGGGGCCACCTATTCAGTTTTGAACACAAAGAAACATGAGTTAGGATATGATACTGTGAGAATTATTGGTGCAACAGGAAAGCCGGAGACACGACCTTTCTTTAAACCCTTAAAATTTAAAATTGGAAAACAATGGGTAACGCATCAGGTTTTGTATCTGCCAGGTGCACCAAAACCTTTAATAGGCCGAGATTTATTAGAAAAATTAGAAGCTGAAATAAAGTTCAAAAATGGAGAAGTAGAAGTGTCAATGCCTGAATCTAAATTTGTCCAAGCCTCAATATTGTTATTGCAGGCAATTGAGCAGGTGGAAAGAAAAATCCCAGCTGAAGTTGAGGATGCAGTGATTCCTGTTGTCTGGGCAGGAGAAATACCTGGAAAATCAAAGAGGGCTGAACCCGTAAGGATAGACCTTATACCAGGATCAGCACCGGTAAGATTGAAACAGTATCCCTTAATCTTAGAAGCTAAACTTGGGCTGGTACCTATTATACAGAAGTTTTTGGAATATGGGTTATTAAGAGAATGTGAATCTAAGTATAATACTCCAATTTTACCTGTTAAGAAAGCTGACGGGAAATTTTATAGGTTAGTCCAGGACCTGAGGGCAGTGAATCAAATTGTCCAGGATATACACCCAGTGGTAGCAAACCCATATACACTATTAACTGCTCTCACTGAAGATCAGGGACAGTTTACAGTCTTAGATCTAAAAGATGCCTTTTTCTGCATCCCACTTGACTCCGGAAGTCAGGAATTGTTCGCCTTTGAGTGGGAAAACCCTAAGATGGGAAGAAGGACTCAGTATACTTGGACAGTATTACCGCAAGGATTTAAAAATAATCCGATGTTTTTTGGAAATCAACTAGCAAGAGAATTAGAATTATGGAGACAAGACAATAAAAATGGAGTAATGTTACAATATGTTGATGACATACTATTAGCTGGGAACTCCCGGAAAGAATGCTTGGAACTGACAATCAGTTTATTAAACTTATTCAAACTTAGTGGTTATCAAGTGTCAAAAGGGAAGGCTCAAATTGCACAAGAAACTGTAACATATTTAGGCTTTGAAATTCTGAGGGGACAGAGACAGTTAAGCAATGAAAGGAAAGAAGCTATTTGCCAACTTCCAGAACCTCGAAACGTTCATGAATTGAGAACCTTTCTGGAAATGGTGGGATGGTGTCGCTTATGGATTGCTAATTATGGACTGATGGCAAAACCCTTGTATGAGTTACTGAAATCATCGAAAGGTCCCCTGCAATGGACAAACGAAAGCCGGAATGCGTACATTCAACTTAAAAGGGCCTTGATGAAAGCCCCAGCTTTAGGGCTGCCTAATTTAGAAAAGCCTTTTGAACTGTTCACTTATGAAAGACAAGCAGTGGCCTTAGGTGTTTTAATCCAACGCTTGGGAGAATGTAAATGAGTAGTGGCATATTTTTCCAAGCAATTGGATCCAGTAAGCCAGGGATGGCCCGGATGTTTAAGAGCAGTGGCTACAACGGTACTGTTAATACAAGAGGCTCGGAAGCTCACCATGGGACAGAAAATAACTGTTTATGTTCCACACATGGTGACCACAGTATTGGACCAGAAGGGTGGACATTGGTTGTCTCCTAGTAGAATGCTAAAATATCAAGTGGTACTAATAGAACCAGATGATGTGACCTTAAAGACTACTGCCATAATTAATCCTGCTATGTTCCTCTCAGCTTGACAAGAAGAAGGTAAACTTGAACATGACTGCCTGCTGACCATTGAAGAAGTCTATTCAAGCAGGCCCGACTTGAAAGATATTCCCTTGCAGAATCCAGATTGGAAACTATACACAGATGGCAGCAGCTTTATGAAAGAAGGAAAGCGGGTATCAGGATATGCAGTTACCACTGTTGAGACGGTGGTAGAGGCACAAGCATTGCCCAATAGAATATTGGGCCAAAAGGCTGAATTGATTGCCCTCACTCAGGCTTTGCAGTTAAGTAAAGGCAAGCACGTAAATATTTGGACTGATTTGAAATATGCTTTCAGAATAGAGCATATGCATGGAGCGATCTGGAAAGAAAGGGGACTATTGTCCGCACAAGGGGCAGAGATCATAGACTCATAGAATCATTGAGGTTGGAAAAGACCTCTAAGATCATCGAGTCCAACCGTCAACCCAACACCACCATGCCCACTAAACCATGTCCCTAAGTGCCTCATCTACACGTCTTTTAAATACCTCCAGGGATGGGGACTCAACCACTTCCCTGGGCAGCCTGTTCCAATGTTTCACCACTCTTTCAGTAAAGAAATTTTTCCTTACATCCAATCTAAACCTCCCCTGGCGCAACTTGAGGCCATTTCCTCTCGTCCTATCGCTAGTTACTTGGGAGAAGAGACCGACACCCACCTCGCTACAACCTCCTTTCAGGTAGTTGTAGAGAGCCATGAGGTCTCCCCTCAGCCTCCTTTTCTCCAGGCTGAACAACCCCAGTTCCCTCAGCCGCTCCTCATAAGACTTGTTCTCCAGACCCCTCACCAGTCTCGTTGCCCTTCTCTGGACACGCTCCAGCACCTCAACGTCCTTCTTGTAGTGAGGGGCCCAAAACTGAACACAGTATTCGAGGTGGGGCCTCACCAGGGCCGAGTACAGGGGCACGATCACTTCCCTACTCCTGCTGGCCACACTATTTCTGACACAGGCCAGGATGCCATTGGCCTTCTTGGCCACCTGGGCACACTGCCGGCTCATGTTCAGCCGGCTGTCGACCAACAGCCCCAGGTCCTTTTCCGACAGGCAGCTTTCCAGCCACTCTTCCCCAAGCCTGTAGCGCTGCATGGGGTTGTTGTGGCCGAAGTGCAGGACCCGGCACTTGGCCTTGTTGAACCTCATACAATTGGTCTGGGCCCATTGATCCAGCCTGTCCAGGTCCCTCTGCAGAGCCTTCCTACCCTCGAGCAGATCAACACTCCCGCCCAACTTGGTGTCGTCTGCAAACTTGCTGAGGGTGCACTAATCCCCTCATCAAGATCATCGATAAAGATATTAAACAAGACTGGCCCCAGTACTGAGCCCTGGGGAACACCGCTCGTGACCGGCCGCCAACTGGATTTGACTCCATTCACCACAACTCTCTGGGCCCGGCCGTCCAGCCAGTTTTTGACCCAGCGAAGAGTACACCTGTCTAAGCCGTGAGCCGCCAGCTTCTCTAGGAGAATGCTGTGGGAGATGGTGTCAAAGGCCTTGCTGAAGTCCAGGTAGACCACATCCACAGCCTTTCCCTCATCCACTAGGCGGGTCACCTGGTCATAGAAGGAGATCAGGTTGGTCAGGCAGGACCTGCCTTTCATGAACCCATGCTGGCTAGGCCGGATCCCCTGGTTGTCCCGCTCATGCCTTGTGAGCGCCCTCAAGATGAACCGCTCCATAATCTTCCCCAGCACCGAGGTCAGGCTGACAGGCCTGTAGTTCCCCGGATCCTCCTTCCGGCCCTTCTTGTGGATGGGCATCACATTGGCAAGCCTCCAGTCTTCCGGGACCTCCCCCGTTAACCAGGACTGCTGATAAATGATGGAGAGCGGCTTGGCGAGCACCTCCGCCAGCTCCCTCAGCACTCTCGGGTGGATCCCATCCGGCCCCATAGACTTGTGAGTGTCCAGGTGGCATAGCAGGTCATTGACTGCTTCCTCTTGGATTATGGGGGGTTCATCCTGCTCGCCGTCCCTGTCTTCCAGCTCGGGGGGCCAAGTACCCTGAGGATAACTGGTCTGCCTGTTAAAGACTGAGGCAAAGAAGGCATTGAGTACCTCAGCCTTTTCCTCATCCTCGGTGACAATGTTCCCCCCTGCATCCAATAAAGGGATGGAGATTCTCCTTGGCTCTCTTCTTATCATTTATATATTTGTAAAAGCTTTTTTTGTTGTCTTTAACGACAGCGGCCAGATTGCGTTCTAGCTGGGCTTTTGCCTTTCTCATTTCTTCTCTGCACGACCTAACGAGATCCCTGTACTCTTCTTGAGTCGCCTGCCCCTTCTTCCACAAGCGGTAAACTCTCCTTTTTTTTTCCTGAGTCCCAGCAAGAGCTCCCCATTCAGCCAGGCCGGTTGTCTTCCCCGCCCATTCTTCTTATGGCGTACAGGGACAGCCTGCTTCTGCGTCTTTAAGACTTCCTTCTTGAAGATCGTCCAGCCTTCCTGGACCCCTTTGCCCTTCAGGACCGTCTCCCACGGGACTCTCTCAACCAGCGTCCTGAACAGGCCAAAGTCCGCCCTCCGGAAGTCCATGGTTGCGGTTTTGCTGCCCCCCTTCCTTACTTCACCAAGAATTGAGAATTCTATCATTTCATGGTTGCTAAGCCCAAGACGGCCTCCGACCACCACATCTCCCACCAGTCCTTCTCTGTTAGTAAACAGCAGGTCGAGCGAGGCACCTCCCCTGGTAGGCTCACTTACCAGCTGTGCCAGGAAGTTGTCTTCCACACACTCCAGGAACCTCCTAGACTGCTTCCTCTCTGCCATGTTGTATTTCCAGCAGACGTCCGGGAAGTTGAAGTCCCCCACGAGAACAAGGGCTAGCGATTGAGAGACTTCTGCCAGCCGCTTGTAGAACGCTTCATCCGCCCCTTCATCCTGGTTGGGTGGTCTATAACAGACTCCCAGCAGGATATCTGCCTTGTTGGCCGTCCCCCTCATCCTTACCCATAGACACTCAACCATACCATCATCACAATCGTTGAGCTCTAGACAATCAGAACACTCCCTAACATACAGGGCCACCCCACCGCCTCTCCTTCCTCGCCTGTCCCTTCTGAAGGGTCTATAGCCATCCATTGCAGCACTCCAGTCATGACAGTCACCCCACCATGTTTCTGTGATGGCGACTAAGTCATATCTCTCCCGCTGCACAATGGCTTCCAGCTCCTCCTGTTTGCCGCCCATGCTGCGTGCATTGGTGTAGATGCACTTGAGCTGGGCTATCAATTTCGCCCCCGGCATCGGCACGCCACCCCTCGGCTCATCTCTAGTGAGCCTGGTTTTATCCCCTTCCCCCTTCAAACCTAGTTTAAAGGCCTCTCAATGAGCCCTGCCAATTCATGAGCCATGATCCTTTTTCCCTTGTGAGACAGCTGGACTCCGTCTGTCACCAGCAGGCCCGGTGCCATGTAAACCTCCCCATGATCAAAAAAACCAAAATTCCTCCGATGGCACCAGCCCCTGAGCCATGCGTTGATCAGGTGTGTTTTCCTGCTCCTTTCAGTATCCTTCCCTGCCACTGCAGGGATAGAGGAAAACACTACCTGTGCTCCCGATCCTTGAACCAGTCGCCCCAGTGCCCTGAAGTCCCTTTTGATCACTTCTGGACTTCTCTCTGCAACCTCATCACTGCCAGCCTGTATAACCAGCAGCGGGTAGTAATCAGAAGGCCGTACCAAACCAGGGAGCTTCCTAGTGATGTCTCTGACCCGGGCCCCAGGGAGGCAGCAGACTTCCCTGTGGGACAGGTCCGGTCGGCATATAGGGCCCTCTGTTCCCCCCAGAAGAGAATCGCCTATGACAATTACCCTCCTTTTTTTCTTAGCAGCAGCAGTCATAATGCGTGGGGCTGACTGCCTCACCCTAGGCGACCCCCCGGATGGACCTTCATCTACATCCTCGTTTGCCTCACCCTCAAGTTCCAGGGCCCCATATCTGTTGTGTAAAGGCAACCAGGAAGGTGAGGGAGGCCGGGCGGGGGTTCGCCTGGCACGCCGAGCAGGGACCCGTTTCCATCCCCCCCCGTCGCTTAGGTCCCCTCTTTCTACCTGGTGGCAAGAAGGCAGGGGATCCTCTGCTTCTCGCGGAGCCTCCTTCTGCTGCCTCTGCCTCAGGGACGGTAGGGTGCAGCTCCACCAATCTATCTCCCTCTCACACTCCCGGATACTCCTCAACCTTTCCACCTCCTCCTTCAGCTCTGCCACCAGGCTGAGCAGATCATCCACCTGGTCACACCACACACAGGTGGTGTCTCTGCTGCCCTCCGATACAACTGACAGGCTCAGGCACTCCCTGCAGCCAGAGACCTGGACAGCTGTATGCTTGCATGTGAGCTCCATCTGGGTCGCCACATTCCTTCTGGCGACGGCTTTCGGCCGAGTGGAAACCACAGCCGGTCCTCTTCTCGGAAGCCGACGATTACCAATTGAGTTGGCCTCTGGAGCCGGGAGCAGGGCTGCGCCTTGCCTGCTCGCCTTGCCTGCACAAACTGCCGCGCCGCGCCCTTCCGACGCGCCACGTCCTGTTTGCCCGCCCTGTTCGCCACGCTCCGGGTCACTCGCGCTCCCTGGGGGCTGCTCTTCTAAGTGAGGGGATTTGGCCGCCGCCCCTCTTGTCCCCGCCCACGCTGAGTCAGAGCTGCCGCTCGTCAGGAACGCCCTCCTCCGGCTCGGGGAATGGCGGGGCTGGGGCTCCCTCTCGCTCCCTGCGCTTTTGCTTTTTGCGGGTTTGGCCGCGGTTTTGCCGCTTCAGGAAGGGTCCCCCGTCGCGATCCTCCGCTCCGGAGCCCTTCGCCTCGGTGGCTTCATGATGAAACATAAGGAAGAAATTTTGAGTTTATTAGAAAGTATAAAAGCTCCTGCTGCTGTAGCTATTATGCATTGTAAAGCTCATCAATCAGGACGAACCACTCAAGAGCAAGGCAACTCAAGAAGAGTACAGGGATCTCGTTAGGTCATGCAGAGAGGAAATGAGAAAGGCAAAAGCCCAGCTAGAACGCAATCTGGCCGCTGTCGTTAGAGACAACAAAAAATGTTTTTACAAATATATTAATGACAAGAAGAGAGCCAAGGAGAATCTCCATCCCTTTATTGGATGCGGGGGGGAACATTGTCACCGAGGATGAGGAAAAGGCTGAGGTACTTAATGCTTTCTTTGCCTCAGTCTTTAATACTCAGACCAGTTATCCTCAGGGTACTCAGCCCCCTGAGCTGGAAGACAGGGACGGCGAGCAGGATGAACCCCCCATAATCCAAGAGGAAGCAGTTAACGACCTGCTACGCCACCTGGATGCTCACAAGTCTATGGGGCCGGATGGGATTCATCCCAGGGTACTGAAAGAGCTGGCCGATGTCATTGTGGGACCTCTCCATTATTTTTCAATGGTCTTGGGAGTCTGGAGAGGTCCCAGTCAACTGGAAGCTGGCAAATGTTGTCCCAATTTTCAAGAAGGGTAAGAAGGAAGCCCTTGGTAATTACAGGCCTGTCAGTCTCACTTCAGTGCCTGGTAAAATTATGGAGAAGGTTATTCTGGGAGTTATTGAAAAACACTTTAGAGACAATGTAGTCATTGGTCATAGCCAGCATGGGTTCACGAGGGGAACGTCCTGCTTAACCAACTTAATTTCCTTTTATGACAAGGTCACCCATCTAGCTGACCAAGGGAAGCCAGTAGATGTGGGGGGTTTGGATTTTATAAGCTTTTGATACTGTGTCTCACAGTATCCTTCTGGATAAACTGTCCAGCTGTGGTGGGTTGACCCTGGCTGGATGCCAGGTGCCCACCAAAGCTGCTCTATCACTCCCCTCCTCAGCTGGACAGGGAAGAGAAAATATAACAGAAGGCTCGTGGGTCGAGATAAGGACAGGGAGATCACTCAGCAATTTTATGATCATGGGCAAATCAGACTCGAATCGGGGAAATTAATTTAATTTATTACCAATCAAATCAGAGTAGGATAATGAGAAATAAAACCAAATCTTAAAACACCTTCCCCCCACCCCTCCCGTCTTCCTGGGCTCAACTTCACTCCTGATTTGCTCTACCTCCTCCCCCCGAGCGGCACAGGGGGATGGGGAACGGGGATTGTGGTCAGTTCATCACACGTTGTCTCTGCCGCTCCTTCCTCCTCAGGGGGAGGACTCCTCACTCTCTTCCCCTGCTCCAACGTGGGATCCCTCCCACGGGAGACAGTCCTCCACAAACTTCTTCAACATAAGTCCTTCCCACGGGCTGCAGTTCTTCATGAACTGCTTCAGCATGGGTCCCCCACAGGGTCACAAGTCCTGCTAGCAAACCTGCTCCAGCGTGGGCTCCTCTCCACGGGGTCACAGGACCTGCCAGAAGCCTCCTCCAGCACGGGCTCTCCACGAGGTTACAGCCTCCTTCAGGCACATCCACCTGCTCCGGTGTGGGGTCTTCCACGGGCTGCAGGAGGATATCTGCTCCACCATTAACCTCCATGGGCTGCAGGGGAATCTCTTCTCTGGCGCCTGGAGCACCTCCTCCCCCTCCTTCTTCACTGACCTTGGTGTCTGCAGAGTTATTTCTCTCACATATTCTCACTCCTCTCTCCGCTGCTGTTGTTGCGCAGCAGTTTTCCCCCCCCCCTCTTAAATATGTTATCACAGAGGTGCTACCACCATCGCTGATTGGCTCAGCCTTGGCCCGCAGCTCTATCGAACATAGGGGAAGCTTCTAGCAGCTTCTCACAGAAGCCACCCCTGTAGCCCGCCCCCTGCTACCAAAACCTTGCCACACAAATCCAATACACCAGCACACAGCTAGACAAGTCCATAATATGTTGGGTGAGCAATTGGCTGATGGGTCAGGCTCAAAGGGTTATAGTAAATGGGGTTACATCAGGCTGGCGGCCAGTCACCAGTGGGGTTCCGCAGGGCTCTATTTTAGGGCCAGTGCTCTTTAATGTTTTTATAAATGATCTGGACGCAGGAGTCGAATGTACACTAAGTAAGTTTGCCAACGATACTAAACTAGGAGGAGCTGTGGACTCCCTCGAGGGTAGAGAGGCCTTACAGAGAGATCTGGATAGACTAGAGAGCTGGGCAATCACCAACCGTGTGAAATTTAACAAGAGCAAGTGCCGGATTCTCCACCTGGGACGGGGTAATCCTGGTTATACATACAAATTGGGGGACGAGAGGCTGGAGAGCAGCCCCGTGGAAAGAGGTCTGGAGGTTTGGGTTGAAGGCAAGTTGAATATGAGTCAACAGTGTGCCCTGGCAGCCAAAAGGGCCAGCCGTGTCCTGGGGTGCATCAAGCACAGCATAGCTCGCCAGTCGAGGGAGGTGATTGTCCCACTCTACACTGCACTGGTGCAGCCCCACCTCGATTACCGTGTGCAGTTTTGGGCACCTCAATATAAGAAGGACATCAAACTATTAGAGTGCGTCCAGAGGAGGGCGACCAAGATGGTGAAAGGCCTCGAGGGCAAGACTTATGAGGAGCGGCTGAGGTCACTTGGTTTGTTCAGCTTGGAGAAGAGAAGGCTGAGGGGTGACCTCATCACAGTCTACAACTTCCTCAAGGGGGGCAGCGGAGGGGGAGGTGCTGATCTCCTCTCTCTGGTGACCAGTGATAGGACACAAGGAATGAAGCTGCGTCAGGGGAAGTTCAGATTGGACCTTAGGAAAAGGTTCTTCACTGAGAGGGTGGTCGGTCACTGGAATAGGCTCCCCAGGGAAGTGGTCGTGGCACCAAGCCTGTCAGAGTTCAAGGAGCATCTGGACGACACTCTTAGTCATGTGGTTTAGTTTTAGGTAGTCCTGCAAGGAACAGAGTTGGACTTGATGATCCTTATGGGTCCCTTCCAACTTGAGATATTCTATGATTCTATGGTTACTGACAACTGTGCTCCTCTGGCACCACAGAGTCCTCCATGATAAAGGTAATTTTTTTGTCTGTGAGAGGATGATGTATCTCAGAAGCTGGTCTGAGACTGGCAAATGAATCCCTCTCAAAACTCAGACTGTCAGAAGTACGTGGTACACTTCACTCATCTTGCCTTCTCTCAGATCAATGAACAGCAAGGCGTACATTTATCTTTTAAACCTAATTCTAGGTTTTAATTCTAGATACTCCACTAAAATGCTTCTCCCTCTGGAGGGAGGTTGCAATAACAAATGTGTGCCAAGCGTTATTCCTGTTAATCAGTATGCTACTGGAAGAGAGCTGGGGACTATGCCAATGAGGAGAGTGTAAAAACCTTACCAGCGAGAAAGCTACTGGGATTCATTCTGTTATTTAGAGGGAATTCAATAGGCTTGCAGTGGATTACCTTTGTTGGTAGGATTTTCAAGAAGAGCACCTGTCCATGCACCCAGAACTGAATATCTCACTCCATCCTAGTAGAAGGCAAGTTTCCAGCTTGCATGGCTGCAGAGATAATCTTCCAAAACTGTAATTAAAATTACAAAATCTGTCTGAATCTGACAACAGCCTGAAACTCAGAGGTATGAACTTTTGTGATCCAATTAATTTGGCCTCAATATGTCCAACTACTACTTAATCACAGATTACTTTTGGTAGATAGGCATATGTGAGAGAGAAGACAAACTACAACAGTGGCCAATATGAGTGCTGCCAGAAAAGAAAGTCAGAGGAAAGAAGAGACTAGAGATAGAGGAGTGAAAGAAGGAAGGAAGGAGATCAAGGAAGAAGAAAAGCAGAAGCTGTAATGTAGTTGATGACAGCATGCTGTACAAATAACAAACAATTGCTTGGACAATATATAAAGGACAGACTTAACTTTTCTCCACCCCTTGCCGTGATCTCTCTGCCATCTTTTACCGATGAGTGAGCAGTCCCATGTGACTTGTGGGTAAATGTGGAATCCAGAGTTCATTCTCTGCCTTGTGAATTGCAATTTCACAATGCGCTGCAGTCCCTGACCCCGTCGGGAATTCCTGCCATGGGCCCTGCACTTCTCCCACATGTACTGCAATTCCTCCAGCTCTGCAAAGGCAGGCTGATAAGGGTGTGAGAGAGACACCACTGGCATCTCAAATACGCTAACAGAACTACCCCTCATCTGTAATTCCTGCAGCCTCGAGCATGCTCTCCCAGCGGGGATCACTCCGAAACTCGCATGCTGCTTTTTCTAAGGGGACCAGGTTTCTGCCTCCTTGCCTTGTCCCTGAGGCATGCAAGGGCTGTCCTCTCCACCATCTCCTGTGAGGACTTTGATTTCCCCCTCAAACTTCTTCCTGAGGTTCTTACAGTGATTTTGCAGGATATGGGCTCCAACTCCCTTCCTCTGATCTTTTGTTCAAATGGACTTCATCACCATTTCCTTGTCTTCTCTCGTATCCCAAAAGGGTACAGCTTTCCTTATTTTCCTGTCTCAGCTTTGTTCCCACAGAGACATAGCTTTTCTTCTGATCTCCTGTTTTTTCCCCACATATCATAAAATTAGAGCCTGGAACTCATTGAAGAGAGTATCAGTGTTACAAATTTAATAAAATTCAAAAAGGGACTGTATAAACATACATAATTTATATGGACATCAAAACCACTCAAAGTTATCAAAGTGAACAGCAAAACAAACAAATGAAGCTCATTTCCAAAACAAAGTCCACACAAATTCTCAAGACATAGCAACTCTGATGTTTCAGGGTTTAAACTGATCTCTAACTAACTGAGACTAGGATGAAACCTAAAGGAGAGGGCAGATAATCCCGCGTCTACCTAATGCGAAGTTTCTTGTACCTTCCTCTGTCTGTTAAATTTCAAAGACAGAATACTGCACTAAATGGATTTGGTCTTTTGTCCCACCAACGCTATATTGCACTGAAAGGATGCTTTGGGCTTCTTCTTGCTCATTCCTGGTTTTTTGTGGGTTCCTTGAACTCCACGATTTCCCCTTGCCTTCCTCCCTGACCCCTCCCCATCCCCTCTAATCTCCACAGGGGTTTCTATATTAGTCTGAGTGGCTGGATAGGTCTCAGCTTCCATCTGGGTGTATTAAACTTAATTTATCCTCTTAACTCAGCAACAACTTCCTCACCAAATCCTCTCCCTAGCTTTGCCTTCTCCCCAGGACTTGGCTACCACTTCAGCCCCGTCCCTCCCAGGGAAACCAGGGAAAAAAAGAAGAAACCGTGAATCCAAGTGTCAATGCCGATGCCCCCTGGGGAGAAGAGAAGCCGAGCTGGGGTCCCGCAGGACGGGAGGGGACCGAGGACATCCCAGCACCCCGCAGGCGCAGGCAGAGGGCAGGGCTGGGCTGGGGGAGGCCGGGCTGCGCCCTGAGGGGTCCTCGCTGAGGAAAGGGTGACACACGGCCCCAAGGTGCCCGGGGGGGGTCCCCGAGTGTCTCCCCCGCAGGGCCGAGGGTGCCTCGGCGGAGAAGCCGCGGGCAGGGCCGGCCTGCTGAGGAGGCATCGCCGGCACGGGGGTCACCCGGCAGGGAACGCCCCGACCCCTCGATCAGGGCCGGGTCGGGGCTGGGGGCTGCGGAGCGGCGGGCGGCGGCGGCGACCGGTGGGGGAGGTGCCGAGCCGTACCCAGCGCCGCCACGGCTGCCCCACGGGCGGCGGTAATCCCATCAAAGGGCCGGGCCCAGCCTCCTCCCCCCTTCCCTCCCCGTCCCTGCCCGGCGCGGGTAAAAGCCCCGCCGCTCCGCGCCAGCCCCAGCCCCGCTCCCCGTCCAGCTACCGCCCAGAGGGGCGCCCCTCGCTCGCGGCCACCGGCCCCCACCTCCCCCGCTCGGGCGGCGGCGGGGGAACGCGGCGCACATGGAGGTGCCGGGCCGCTGCCACCGCCACTGCTGCCGCCTCGCCTCGCTGCTGCTCCTGGCTTCGTGCATCGGGTGCGCGGCGGCGCCGCGGAGGAGCATCCCCCACCGGCAAAGTAGGGCGGGCGGCGGTGCCCGGCGGGTGCGCGGGCTGTTCCCAGGGTGGGGAGATGCCCTTTCAGTGCCGCGCTTGCACCAAGCAAAGTTTCGCGTCCCTTTAAAACTGGCGTTTGCTGCAGGGGGGAGACGCCAGCGGGGCCGAGTGGGAGCTCCGCCGGCCGGGCAGCGGTGGCGGGGCAGTGCCCGCCGCCGGCCGCTTCTCGGGCGGCTGCTGGCGTTTGGGGTCAGGTCGTGGCGCTGTCATGTGAAATGAACTTGTCCGTGAGCTCAGGACGGACCGAGCCCACAGCGGGGGCGGCCGGGGTGCCCGACCGGGCGAGCGCCGCTCCCCGCCCTTCCCTGCAAGCCCCTGCTTTGTCCTCCCACCCGCGGGTGGGAGAGGATGCCCAGGCAATGTCAGGGAATGTGCCATTGGAAGCGGTGAAGTTGCAGAATCAGTGTAAGATCCATTTTGTCTGGCATTTTCCACCCAATGCCGATGGGTTCACTCGAGTTACAGACCAAGACCCGACAGCTACTGCAGAAGTAATTGGCAAAAAAATTATCCATTTTCCCTGGAGCCTGCAACCTGTGGTGCTGCGTGAGCAGAGTTAGGAGCCAGGTGAACCTCTGTGCCAGTCAGAGGTTTTCTGTCAGCAAGGCTGTGCTTTGGCTGTGACATTTATTTGTATAGTAGTGAATAATGTAAGACATAGAGTAGTAAATGTGAAAGAAAATAGCTAGGGAAGCAATAATTTAATTTAAAAACTTTGGTTATTCTGTACCAAGCATGACGTGGGGTGCTTCAAGGTCCTGCTTCTGTCTGGCTGAATGTTAACAGTGACCTGCGGGAGAGTTCCCACTGCTGTTGGCGGGGTTTTGCATGTCGATCAAGGTGGTACATGGTCCTTAGTGGTTGAAAGTTAAAAACCTGGACTCTGAGCAGCTTATGAAACAGTAAGGTAAAATGTAAATGGTGAGATGGGACACAGTGCATGGTGAAGTTTGACATTCTGCATAACTTAAAAATTGTGGTGCTAAGAGAAAATACTGATGCCCAAGACTGTCTCAAACACTGACACTATCCTTAGAGTCTTTGAGGCCAACCCCGATTTTTATCACTGACTTCACCGGGATCAGATCAACAGAAAATATAACAAGTTTAGTAAATTTTGCCTCAGCTGACAAAGTGTTTGCAGGATCAGACCCTTTTTGTATATATTCCACAGTGTTAAAAGATTTGTATTGCTGTTTTTTAGAATCAATATTGTGCATTCTCTTGCTCTTGTGAGAAAAAAAAAATGCCTGTACAGTTGGAAACTTAATACTTAAATACAGCCTGAGCTTAAAGCCCTTACTGGACAGATGGCTAATTTTACTGGTCTGACCTTGTCTCTTAAGGATCTAGTCCCATGATCCTTGGTTATCATAATAGCTACCATTAAGTACTTGAGGAAATTAGATAGACAGTAGTTGTGAATGAGATGATTAGTAGCTTGCATTAAAATATGTGAAGTTGGGGATGGAAATGTGTAAATATTTTTAAAGATTCCTCTACCATACTGGCATACTTGTTTCCCCTAATCACAGCAGAATGACAGACCTAGTGGAAATGTATTCCTGTGCATTGAATGAAAACATTTTAAAACTTGGAAACAAATTATTTGTAGTACTGTGGTGGAGATAAATTAATATGCTAACATTGTGTTACCTTACTTTTGTTAGCTACACATTTTATGTTCATTTTTTTATAACATGTTATTTCAGGTTCACTGACTGATTCAGTCATTCCTTTTCTATTTCTTTGCTGTATAAGAAGTAGCCAGTTTTATATGGGAACAATTTTTTCAAAATCTGTGCAAAGATTTGAAAATTCACTTGTAGCAAGATTTAAAGAGGGAAATCCCCCAGAGAGTTTGTGTGCAGCAGTATATAATTTAAATCCCATCTGCATTCTGTCAAGGGCTATTGGAATTGCGGGCTTCCAAGACTCCCGTGGCTGGGTCCCTACTGTGAAATGTTGCTGTCAAAACACTGAGAACAGGTATAGTTCCAGGTAGCTCACATCTCTGCCTTGTTCTGCAGCATATCACATGCTGGGCAGTTAAGAGTGAAAAGGAACTATAATTTATTCACACATCCAAAAGTAGTGGGTGAAGAAGAGATAAGACAGTAAAAAGTTCTTTAAGATTTTTTTTTCCTTTCACTTTGCCCTTTTAATAGCAATAGAAGTGGGACTCGTACAGGAATTGTAACTGAGGTGAAAGCAAAAGGTTGTATTGAGAGAGAAGTGATAAAACCAGTTCATCTTCAATAATGGGAGCTGACTGGGAGGTCCTGTGGGACAAAAGAAAAAAGATAGTCAAATGCAGCTCCATTTTTCCAAGTTTTTCATTCAGGGCTCAGCTTACAAAGATCAATTTTGTAATCCCAAGAAAGCAACAGAGTGAGAAATCTGCCTGTGAAGTTAAAAATAAAATATATAGTAAAATGGCTTCAAATGCAACTTGTTAAATTAAACTTCAGGAAAAAAAGCTGTCATGCTCAAATTCGAAACATCCTGATGACTGCTAAACTCGTTTGAACATTTATTTACAGTTACATGATACATTCGCTGGAGACAAGGAAATGGATGACAGACACTTTGGGAAGGGCTTAAAACAAATCCTTAGACACCGTGTGGTGAATAGTGCAGTTGGGAACAGATTAGGCTGGGATTCTCTAAATCTTGTACCCTCAGAAGTTGGCACTCATGCTGCTGCTTTCAAATTGTTTTCTTGCTTTTGCCTTCTGCAAAGACACAGATTTTTGCCACTTCTGTTTCAAGTTTCGGTCAACTGGTTGAAGGCTGGAGAACGTAAACCTAGCCCCCAATGTGTAATACTACTACTAATATAAACATAATAATATTGAATTTTAATGGTTCTATGATTTTAGAGAATTATAGGGGAAAGAGCTGACCACTTAGCTGATTTCCCATGGATGTTCATGGCATGAACTTGTTGCACTATATTGCATTACTTTTTTAGTATCAGAGTGTAAAGTTCCAACGCCCTGTGAAATATTAAAACTGTTGAGTTGGTCTGCATGGAGAAAATAAAACATTCATATCTGATGCTTAGGAATCCTTTTTTATATATTATGCTTGCCAACTAATATAAACAAAGAATTGGGCTTGAATCGTATCTATTTCCCAAATGTCCATAATGGTAGACATAACTGACTTCATGTGTAAATGCTGGAGGAATCAGACCCATTAAAGTCTGAAGACTTTACAAGAGTGTAGCACTCAATATCAGGGCCAGATTTTTGAAAGAGCCCAGCTCCCTGGTCAACACTACAGTAAATGAATTTTTTCCAAAGAACTTGGCATTGCGATACTTGAATTCTTTAGAAAATCTGGCTATAATAAGAGCTGTTGGATATGGAACACTTTTGAAAGACTAGCCCTATTTAAGTATCAGAATAGGTCAAGCTACCTTGAAAATCAGGCCTACAGATATGGAAAATGTAGCAGTCTTTGGCAAAGAAGGTGCTTATTTTAGTTTTTTAAATATTACTTTTTTTTTTTGGAACAACAATAGAATGAGTTGTAATTCACTGTCATAATAAATCTCGCATGTAAAGTGTGCAAGGATGAGGTTGATCTGCTGCTGAATTTGAAGTGTCTGAGAAAAGGAATGAGTCCAAAGCTGAATGATTCCTAACACGAGGGCTGCAGAGCTGTCAGAGATGGTGCATATCTGTGAGGTAAAACTAATAAAGAAGATGTGAATAATTTATTTGGGGGAAGATTAATATAATTCTTTTATTGTTTCAGACATAGGCCAAAACGCACGCTATCAGACTACACTGGTCGATGTCTTCAACACCAATAAAATCAACCGAGCACTAATTATATATGTATTTGTTGTTGTTTATCGCATTTGGGTGTAAGTTGTTTCACAATGTTGTGTGACATTTTCATTTTGATTGGACTTGCCATCATAACTCTGGGGCCCGTACTCTGGTAAATCCTGCTAACGCTGATAAATCCCATCACCACCTTGCATAGATACGAGCATTCCCCTAATATCCTCTGGGGCAGCAATGGGAATGCACTAAATTATTTCACTTGAGTATGTTATTTGGTATGTCACTGTTAATCACTCATTTTGAAGTATGTTTTCTGATTTTAGTTCGTCTTATTCGCAGCAAAACGTGTTCCATCCTTTCCATCCTGAAATCGCTATCTTCCTCTGTAAAAGGAAACTTTTGGTAAATGTTTTTCTTGGGCACCATTTTGCCAATGCCCCCTCCAAAACTGCTATGCAGACTTTCGCCAGTGTTCAGAAAGGTAAAATTAGCCAAGAAATGTTTAAAAACTGGTGAAATTATACCTGTACCAGACATTGGGATTCCCAGTGATGCTTTAGAGAAGAGGGGTTGTTTTGGAGTTAAGGCACTAGAGTGAGCCTTGGGAAATCCTTCTGTCCTGAGGCTGTCAGAGACTTTTTTTGAGGGTTTGCCAGTCCTTCCCAGGCTAGACTTTCAGTTTTCAAAATGGGGTTGGAGTGGTTTTGCACTTTTATCCTTTTCCAACCATGCCACATTAGACAGTAATATGACTTCTGTACAGTGCTCAACACAGCTGTACCCCAATTTTAGTCAAGGCTGCTAGGCATTACCTTAGTAATAATATGTAGGTGAATGCCTCCATATCTTCAAGTGTGCCTTGCAGAAAAAAACCCCTCTCTTTCTCTGGAAGATACACAGTGACACTGGACTAGACAGGGCACGCTGTATACTGTGCATAGCTCATTATGAGCAAGCACATCCAACGTTCAGATTCACATTCTTAAACTTAATGGCAGGGATTCTGAGTATCGGTCACCCAAAAGACATCCTGAGGAGCAGGAGAGTACCCTGTTGTCTTAAAACAGTAAATTTCAGTGGATGAGGTCTTTTCAGTGCCCCATGAACTCATCAATTAGCTGGGGAGTTCCCATTCCTCAGATCAAACTTATATTGGGACTCAACCTTATGCCTGGTTTTGCTTATATCCCTTTAATGTAGTCTTACTAAAAATAATAAATAAAAAAAAAAGGTGACTAACATTGTTGCTTCATGATAGAGACTCAAAACAGGACTGATAGGACCTTTTCACAGCTTTTCTGCCACACATGAAGTGAAACACTAAAATAAATGGTTATAGAAAGTTTCTCATATGAAAAAGTTATTAAAATATATCAAAGATGCCTGTAATCTGAGTAAATTACCATGAAGAGGTCTTTGCAGACTTTATAATTTCATATATTAAAGAGTGTACAATTTGGTGCCATGTTTCTTGGTGAACATGCTGCAATGGTCTGTGATCATGTAATAAAGGACTTTCTAAACCACAGGCACATGGGAGACTGTTAGCTATGTGATCTTGAATCAAATTTCCTAATGTTTTTCTGTGCAAACAAATGATCTATCTGAAAAAAAAAACAAACCAAAAAAACCCCCAACAAAACCCAAAACCTGTTCTTCACAATTAATTCCAACTGAAAGGAAATACTTTTGGGTAAGAATAGGCAAGATTTGATTTCCTTTTATTTTTTATTTTTAGTAAAGATGCTTACACATGAAAACCAAATTAGTTCTTTCATATAAAACAAACCCCCCACAATTCCTTAATGTGAACATCCAAACCACAGCAAAAGATGAACATTATTTTTTCAGACTTTTCAGAGTTGCTGATCTGAGAACAAGCACAGACGAATTCATCTTTGAAAGTAACTGTTTCAGGAGGGCATAAGCCACTGAAAATTAGAGGCTTAGGGGGAAAGCTCAGTCAAAACCAGGTAACTAACTCAAACCTAGCTAATGATACGGTGTGTGGTGATCCATAAAACTCTCCAGGTGAGAGGTGTATAGCGTGAATTACAGAGTTCACACCAGTTCTTCTACTGAGTGCAGTGTAACTACACCCAGGAGTAAGGACTACTCATGAGGAAAGCTCCTCAGGATTTTGGCCTCCAATGAAAGAGAAATCCACACAATATTGACCCAGGGAGCCTTTTATCCAAAAGGAAGAAGACAGCTATTGGGCCATGGGAGAAACTGTTTCTTCTGTTAGTGACTTGCTGGCCATGTAATTGGATAGTCAAAATACACCGGCTTTGTTTTCTTAAAAAGATCTTTCATTCAAGCATTGGCAAAAGTTATCCTGGATAATTTTTAGACCTAGAAGAGATAAACCATATGCAGGTGCTAACATATTCTGCACCTGGCTTTCTGTGTGTATCACCAAGTGGTGATAGGGTGTCTTTCAATTTACCTTATTGTTAATAAACACTTTTTAAATAACAGTGCAGATAACAGTTGTGTTAAGGGCAGTTGTTCTGAGAAGGGGACACCAAGCAGTTCTGACTTTCCCTGTGTCCTCAGAGGACAGTCAGACTGGTGTAACTCACAAAGATATCCGAGGCTGTAAGAATCCCAAGCCAAATTATTCTTCACACCTCTTTTGATTTTTAAAGTAATTTAAAATTGCTGGCACCTGTGAAAATGATGGTACAGTCAAATATCAACACCTGTGTACATTTGGAACTTGCAATTTGAATCGTCTTTCTAAAGTGAGTAAAAATTAGCATCTCGTGAATGTTGAGCATGCTGCTTTCAAATAAAAAAATCATTACGATTCTTCTGATGTGTTAGAGGCATTATTGCACGTATAAAGTTTTAAACCAAGACTGGCTTTGTGTTGCTGAGCTCAAAAAATCTTCTGAAAAAATCCTAAGCGTAAAGATTATAGAGAATTTCACTCAAGTTAAATTCTTTCATGCATGAGAAATTTCAACTAGAAGATTATTTTAAGAAAAAACATGAACAAAACCTGTCAAACTGCAAATGGAAAGTGTCTAGGACCAAAACTTTTGTGGTTTAATTAGATAGCACAAGCCAGAATTTGTTACTTGAAACAGAAATGTTTCAGCTGTTTCATATTCTGCTTTCTAGATAATCACAGGAGAAGGCAACATGTTTCTAAAAATAAGCAGGCTTTTTATGAAGATGACTATTTACAAAGATGGTGGCATTGCAGCTGGTACTCCAGCCATGCACACAGAGACCAATGTCCTGCTGGCATTTTTAATTCCCGTTCCCATTTCATGATGTTCCCATTCCCACATGAACCCATTGCGTGCGGGTTGCTACTGTTTTCATCTTAATTGAACAGTCATAATGGCAGTGCTATGATATGGTGAACTATACAGTCAAGAATTGCAACTCTCTCCATATATATGCTAATGGACTTAGTAGGCTGAGGTGAGAGCGTTCAAGCCATTTACCTCTGTGGAGGCGTAAGATGTGATCATAGGGAGGATGAAAGAAGAAACCTGCAGAATATGAGGGGAAGAAAGTCACTGCTGGAAAAAGGACTAGACAGCACCTAAAATGGGCAGAAAGGGGAAAAGAAAGAGCCGTTTGAACCAGCTGATGTCAACAGAAGGGTATGGCTTGCATGGTGAGGCAACCCTGGTAAGGGTTGGTGCCAAAGGATTGGACTCTGCAAGCTGCAGAAGCTAACATGCCAGTGGAGCGGGGAATGCTTTGAGAGGATTAGGGAGTGTTAGATATTAGCTTTGTGGACATCGTAACTGTGCCTGGGTCATTCGCTATTTGTTCCCTTACGTAGTTGGTCTCTACTTACACTGAGATATATTTCTCTTGCAGCAAAGAAGGTTTCATCCCTCCCAGTCATTCTCCCAGCTTTCACATCCTACTGCTTGTTACTGGCTCTTTGGATACACAGCTGTGTCCCACACTACATTAGTGCAGGGATTCATGTTTAAAAAACACATCTATTTCAGTCAATAGACACAAAGAATTTCCTCCATGGTTTTTGCTGATACTGCTGGTGAATGGAGAGACTTGCTGACTGCAGAAGGTAGTGAAATTATCCTGTTTCTTATGGATGACCTGAGTTGGAGAAGAATTTCCTGCTCCTTGAGAAAATGCCAGATTTCCTCCCTGACCTGGCATTCATTAGCCTTTAATAAAATCACAGTTGCAATTGAGCTGATTTCTCCAGTCAGGTTAGGATCACTGTGCAGTGGCAGCCCTGGTGGATGTGCCCTTGCAGCAAAGAAGGCCAGCAGCATCCTGGGCTGCATTAGGAGGAGTGTTGCCAGCAGGTCAAGGGAGGTGATCCTTCCTCTCTACTCAGCATTGGTGAGACACATCTGGAGTACTGGGTCCAGTTCTGGGCTGCCCAGTACAAGAGAGACATGGAGGTTTTTCTATCTGACATATTACCACTTTTCCAGAAGCTCCCCTTGAATTTTGTTTCTTATACCAAGTAAACTATTTCTTCTAGTTCAGTTTTGTATTGCGTATCAGCGAGAGAGAAATTTGTAGTAGATAAAGCAAAGTGATTAAGAAACATCAAGGAGAGCATTTTTCAAGTAGCATGAGCAATTTTGCCATGGTTCCCATTGAAGATAATAAGCTTTGGATAGAGAACACCTGAAAAATATACCCTTAAGTGATATTGATTGATGGGAAAAGAAAATTTCAAGTTATTTATTTGACATTTTTATAGCTTAACTGGCCTTTTTATTTATATATATATTTTATATATATAATGAAGCTGTATTTTTTGATAATAAATACAAAGTTTTGATATGTGCTTCTCTTATGTATTTTACCCATGTTATAAATGCTCAGAAAATGTAGCAGGCTGACTTTTATCCTTATTTTTATTATTTCATTTCAGAACAGTAATAGCCTACTTAGTAGAGTTTATTTTCACCAACAATGCCTAAGACTCAGTTATAAACTTTAAGCACTGTGTGATCAACTTCGTTAATGTTTTCCTGTTTCTGCTTCCAGTAGAGTTTGGAGTGCCATGTTTTGTGGAGCTTCTCCGATGTTCGTGCTTCCTAACACCTCAGATGCATAACCCACAAGAGAAAAGAGAACAGCCTTTTTTTTTTTTTCTTCTAGTGGAAGTGGGTTGAATTCTCTTACATGACACCCAAATCAGTGTAAAAGGGGAGGGAGAAGCCCTGGGGTAAGAAGGTGGAGGTAAATATGTGAAGGGAGAGGGATGGAGGAGTGGGGAGGTGGCAGGGCAGGAGAAGGCGTGAGACCTTGCCCTTGCTACTGGCAGTGAGCTGCTGCTTTTGCTCATTGGTAGGATGAAACTACACCTCTGGATGACACAGTTTGTCTTGGGTGCAGTTTCCTCTGTGGCTCACCAGGTCTGTCTCACCCAGGCAGCATGTGCAAACCCACTGAGGTGCCTGGCTGGAAAGCTGCTGCTGCTTGCTGCTGCTGCTCATCAGCTGAGTGGCTTTTTAATTGATTGCTGTTCCCAGTGTAGTCCCAGTATAGAAACTCATGGAGGGAGATGGGGTCAGAGGGGATATCAGGGGATGTGCTTGGCATGCTGGTTCTTATCCAGGCCATCCTACTGATTATTAAAGTCTATTGCACAGGCATGCTAACATGCTGTTGCTTGTTTTCAGCTACTTTCTAACACTTATGTTAAACCTCCCAGAGACTTTTTTTTTAATTTATTTATTATTTATTTTTATTTATTGTTTTTAGTTATTTAAAAACTGGTGAAGTAGCTGATGAGAAGGCAGGCAGCGGCAGGGCAGGCAGGGCCCTGGCAGCAGGCAGGGCCAGCTGCAGCCCTCTGGACACTGGACACATCTGCAGGGACAAGGCAGGTCTGATCTCAAGCCAGGAAATCCCAAGTCAGGAAAAATCTTGAGCTCCATGCTCAAGCAGCCTGTAGGCTGGAGCACAGAGAGGTGAGCCTCAGTGCAGCCCCTTCTCCAGGAATAGGGACCTGGCTATCATTTTCCTCTGCCAGGCCAATATGCTGCAGAGACATCAGGAATTAGGGCAGCCATGCACCAGCACTGGAGCTTTGACAGCCAAAGTGCAAGCCTGGTTTTAGGGGCGTGAATGCTAGATTTTGACTCGGGCTTCCAGGAATGCACCTGAGGTTATGCAGCCGGAGTGTCTTGATGGGGCTTTTTAAAGGCATCTATACTACATTTATACTGGAAATGAAAAGTATTTCCATTAGGAGAAATATTTCACCAAGTATCTCAGATGCAGGTACAGTTTATGCAGTTGTGTTAGTCAGACTGGCCTCTGATCTGTAATTATCAAAGACACAAGCCTGTAAGAGTTATCCAGAGATTGCCCTGTCTGTTCCTCTTGACAAAGGCAGGACAAGTATAAACTAGACCTTTGCTCAGAGATAAAGGTCTACCCTGCTTTTAATAACCTTCAGCATCAGGAATTCCCCAAAAGCGGTTCCAGTGTGTAACCATCCACAGCTAGAATTTTTTTTCTATATCTATCTCTTAAAAAAATTATTTAAAAAAATCAGTTTCTGCTTTTCCTTCTCACACCTGGAAGGATGGGTCACTATGCACCATGCAGAGCTCCCCTCTGGGGAAAACCTCCTTTCTCCCGCCCTTCTCTGCAGAGTTGGAGCCTTCCCAGGAGCAGAGCCTTGCTCCGGGGAGGAGTGCGGGGTGGGGAACAGAGCTTCCCACCTCTGCCCTTCTCTTCTGCAATCTGCAGGGCCAAGGCAAAGCAGGAAAAACCGTGACAAAGTCACCACTGACGTTGTGCCTGTTCATTTTTAATGGGATTTGCTGTGTTGCACTGTAGCTTAAGTTCTGAGCTTTGTCTCCTTCATTCCTCTCCCTTGGGCTATAAATACCCTGATGACCGTCACCTCAAATGTACCTGGAGAAGATAACAGATGCTATATACTGCCTCAGAAAAACATCACGTGGGTCCAAGCCCACGTGAGTGTTCCCCTTGATTAATGGCTTCTTTGCATGGGACCAAAGTCATTGCTTCCATTACCAGTTTCATCAAAGCATTTTGGACAATATCAAACTTTCTGTGCCTGACAGACCAGAAAGGAGAATGACTGTATTTGTACAGAATGTGTTTAATTTTATGTTTATATAAATTGTTTCCTTGTTCTTTATGATCAGGGCTAATCTCCATGCCTTCTTAGATATTCACAGGATCCAACTGCAGAGGACATTTGCAGGTGGGATCATCACTGAGGCAGATCTTCAGAGCATATACAAGTAGTAGATATATTGCACCTCCCTTGTTTGCAGGTTCTCATCCAGCAGGCTGCAGAGGGGAGTAGGCTCTGTTGTGGTTTTGCACTGTGCATGGTGCTACCAGATTAACAGAGATTTCATGCTGAATTTTGAGGAGAGAGATATTTCTGACCTGAATTGTAGGAGGAACTACAAATACCCAGAGTTTTACCCTTGAAAACTATTTTTATTTTTTATAATGTAAGCGTGACCTTTGTATCATAAAGACATAAATTTTTAGACCAGTTTTAATATCCATTTTTAGTGTGCTTAATACATGATGTTTTGTAAAATCTTGCAAAATACCTCAAGCACACATTTATCTCAAAATAATTTGTTAGTAAAGCAGCAATATGTATTGCAACAGTTGTGATCAGCTGACAAACCGCTTTGATATAATGCTGCAGCATGACTGTTCCAAAGCTGTGACATCTCCTGCATCTCAGTGGCATAAACATTGCTTGTGTCAGATCCCGCAGTTACTTTGTCATGGTTGCGAAGGGTAAGTTCAGTCCAAAAATGGACATTCTTTGCTTTCTGCCGGGTTGTGTGAAATTCGGACTCTGTCAACCAGAAGTGACTCTGAATCCCTAGATGCACATCAATAAGCTGCAAGGTCAGGAGTGGTGACAGTGGAGGACTGTGGGGACAGCCACACCACATGAGATGCTCCTCTCTGCCTTGCCCTCTATTGTCCCCAAGAAATAACTTTGTTTGCAGGGCAGGGCTCGCTTAGGTTTTCCTTTTCCTCTTGGTTCCTGGTTTAATCAGGAGGCAGCGTGGTCCCCGGCAGGGCGAGCGCCACATGCCTGCTTGTCACGCTGTTTTGTCACAGGGAGGGCAGGATGCAGTGGCGTGGTGATCAGATCCTACACACTCCCCAAACCATTGTTTGACCGCAGAGCATTGGCCGAGGCTGCTCGCAAAGACAGTGCTAGGTGCTGATGGCACACCTCCTGCCACTGTCTTTGTTGTATTAGGGAAATTCCCTGACTTTTAGGGAGAATTAAACAAGGAGGATGGAAATAAAGACCTCTCCGGCTCCTTGCTCTCATTTTCCCTGGCGTGAGTTAGGACTTACTCCTCCAGTAACAAGTAATAGGCCGGTGTAATTGAGGTCAGTGTTTGGCTCTCTGTGTCTCTTTCATCATCTGCAAACTGGAGATAGTAGTGTTTAGTAGGGCTGGGTGAATAATTCATGGTGCGGCTCCTTATTAAACAGATGTTGCCTCTCTGTTTGCAGATAGTCTGCAAATGGATTACATTTTTTTTCAAATTTATTTTTTGTTCCAAATTATTCACCAAATACTTTCTGTAAATAATTTTATTGGCCTACAGTGCATTCAGAATATGAATTTGAAGCCTTCCTTAAATGAGTATTTGTCATTGTTTGGTAAAATTTGTTATTTCATCAACTATGCCTCCCAGCAAACTTGTCTCATAGAGCCTCCCCAGAAAAGTAATACAAGGCAGGCACGAATATGTTAGAGTGAATGTTTAGGGGGGGTATCTTTTTTCCTTTACTACTGTTGCAGCTCTAATACTAATCTACCTCACTGGGTATTGTGAAGATTGGAAAGGTGTTTTCTGAATGTGAAATGCTGCCTAAGTAGAGCTGTTGTTTCTAAGACACTGATACCTCAGCCCTGGCTGCTCTTCCCTGCCTCTCCTTTCAGTAGTGGGTGGTACTTGGTGGTGTATGGTCTAGCTACTGCTTCTGAATGCAGGGCAGGAGGCGAGCACGAGAGGTAGTACTCTCTGCTGTGCTCAGAGCCCCTGAACAAAGCAGGGATCCATGAGACTAAGTCTACGCTAATAAAGAAAATGGGTGAGGGCTCAGAGAGCAAGTAGCATGGCATGGTTTGGCTCTCATCCATATAGCTGAACTCCTTTCCTTCCCAAAGATGTCCATACTGACTTACAGACATGGCCTCTGAGCTGTGCTGTCCTCCAAACCATCCCGGGCACTTCCCCAGGAGACTTTCCTGGGAGGCTGAACCTGTGCCATGTACTGTACAGGCAGTTAAAATGTGTGGATGTCCCTGTCTTTGGATCCTGTGTAGTTTCCAGCATCTCAGGAACAAGTTTAAAAGCCTACGGGTTGCTCAACTGCATTGCCTGAAGCACTGAGTGGTTATTTGTTTACAGGAGGAGCCATTTAGGACATGCTCAGCTCCTCCGTGCCTCTTCTCTGGGAGCTAGGGGAAGGGAGGTGCTGATGGTGGCCTGGAAAGTGGCTGGGAGGGGATTGCAGCTCCCTGTTTTTACTGTCTGGGAAATGCGACAGGCTGGGGGGGAAAACTGGGGATCTGGCTGGTGGCTTGTGTTTACAGAGTAAGAGTCTGTTAGTGCAAACTGTGATTCTTTTGACTGCTCCCATTAATTCAGTCTAGATCATTGCAGTGAACGAGGACACTTCATGCAGGTAGAGCCCTAAGTATGTTTTCCCTCCTTAATGTATAAGTGTAGCAATGTGCTGTTATGGCTACAAGATCTACTCGGGGATGTTATAATAGTGCATTAGTTTTCAGAATTTCTTTCAAGTTGAACTGATAAGCAAGATCCTTGGGGTGTGTAGGTACAAACCTCTAGAGTACAATGGGTAGTCCCTTTTTCTGAAGGTGTATTGGTTTTTTTTATCCCCTGCTGTATTGTTTCAACAATAAAAGGAAAAAAAAATATAAAGTTCTTGGTGAGGAGCCCATCGCATGCAGTCCTTGTGCAGCCTTGCCCAGGAGACAATCTGCTGGGAATTTTTTTAGGTAAGAATGGCTGAAGCTTCAGGCATAAGGACCGAATGGTGAAAGAAGTTAGGGTCTCAAACCTCGTTTATATATTTATCCTTTCATGATTGCACCTAGCACTGTCCAGGATTTCTTTTAATGTTGAAGAGAAATAAATAGATAAAAGGGACAGGAAAACAATCAATCATCGGTGTTAACTGAGAGGTGTGGACCCTGCCTGGTCACATTTGCTCACTCAAATTAAGAAACGTAAAACAAAAAGTTTCCTAGGGGTGGGAAAATGCAGGGTCAGTTTGAAAAGAACCAGAATATCAGTTCTGCTCTTGTTTTAACTACTCAGGTATTGATGTTGATCAATACTGTGCAGAGTTTGTAAGCTGCTAAGTTTTGTATTTAGCTTCAAATCAAATATGTTGGTGGAAGTGACAAATGTAAATCTGATGTAGGCTTGCTTCACATCTAAAAATGACCTTTACAGTAGCTTGTTTTCACTTGATATTTTGTCAGAGCTAGTGGAAAAAAAGAAAAAAAAAGGGTTTTCTTAGCCTTTACTCACAATTTTCATAGATAAAAGCATGCAAAAAACTAAATATAGGAAAACTGTTGCCTTGAAAAATTTGAAGTTGCTGTTAAAATGTTTGAATCAGTTCTCTGTTGCAGTTGTTTGTTACATGAGTTTGGTTTCAAGAGCACAAACGATGGTGGTTTGGAGAATTTGTGTTTAAAATCTTCCTCGGGTTACAGAGCAGACAAGCTCCTCCGCCTGCCCCTTTCTCAGACAGTAAGTGCAGAGTACTAGAGACGTGGATCTCAGGGTTTTCTTTTCCTGCCATCTTTTTTATTTGCAGTAGTCGAATTAGCCATTGTACTGAAACGCCAACCTGTACTATGGGAAGAGAAGGAGATGGATAGGTACTGCGAGACCAATATAGCTGTATAAAAATACCCTCCTCCCACTGCAGCTGATGAGAGACGCAGTTGATCGTGGCAGCACTGAAAGGTCGGTTTGGGAGCACGACGGCGAGATGAGATCCCATCGCTGTAACATGCATCCAGAGAGGGGCAGGCAGGAACTGAAGGGTCCTTGGTGCTCATCTCATCAGGCTAAACTTTGTGTCTTACTTAAATCATTGCCCTTCCCATCCATAGCTGTCGTGAAGGAATTGAGGTTGCGCAGGTTGGTGGTGATCAGGAGACCTCTCGGTGGTCTGTGAAGGTGGTTTCTCAGCCTGTGCCAAAGCAGCAAAGGGCTGAGGAGGAAGCATGTTTTTGTTTTGGTTTTCCTCGCACCCAGGTGTTGCTGTTGGACGTGAAGCCTTGGGGACATTGAGGGTGAGGCTGAAGGTGTCCATGAAGTGTCCTGAGCTGATCAACAGCTCCTTGCCACTGAGAGAGGGGATGTCCCCCCTTGCCCCCTCTCTCCTGGTATCCCACTGCTGCCTTGGGGGGGCAGAGGGGGAGAAGGAAAAGGTCCACCCAATTCAAATCTGTGTAGTGGACTATAGAATCATAGAATCATAGAATAGTTTGGGTTCGAAGGGACCTCTAAAGGTCATCTAGTCCAACCCCCCTGCCGTGGGCAGGGACATCTTCAACTAGATCAGGTTGCTCAGAGCCCCGTCCAACCTGACCTTGAATGTTTCCAGGGAGGGGGCATCCACCACCTCTCTGGGCAACCTGTTCCAGTGCTTCACCACCCTCAGCGGAAAACATTTCTTCCTTAGATCTAGTCTAAATCTACCCCCCTTTAGTTTAAAGCCATTCCCCCTTGTCCTGTCGCAACAGGCCCTGCTAAAAAGTTTGTCCCCATCTTTCTTATAAGCCCCCTTTAAGTACTGATAGGCTGCAGTAAGGTCTCCCCGAAGCCTTCTCTTCTCTAGGCTGAACAACCCCAACTCTCTCAGCCTTCCTTCATAGGAGAGGTGTTCCAGCCCCCTGATCATTTTTGTGACCCTCTTCTGGACCCGCTCCAACAGGTCCCTGTCTTTCTTGTACTGAGGGCTCCAGAGCTGGACACAGTACTCCAGGTGGGGTCTCACCAGAGCAGAGTAGAGGGGCAGAATCACCACCCTCGACCTGCTGGCCACGCTTCTTTTGATGCAGCCCAGCATACGGTTGGCCTTCTGGGCTGCGAGCGCACATTGCTGGCTCATGTCCAGCTTTTCCTCCACCAGTACCCCCAAGTCCTTCTCGGCAGGGCTGCTCTCAATCCCTTCATCCCCCAGCCTGTATTGATACTGGGGGTTGCCCCGACCCAGGTGCAGGACCTTGCACTTGGCCTTGTTAAACCTCATGAGGTTCACACGGGCCCACTTCTCGAGCTTGTCCAGGTCCCTCTGGATGGCATCCCGTCCCTCTGGCATGTCAACCGTACCACTCAGCTTGGTGTCGTCTGCAAACTTGCTGAGGGTGCACTCGATCCCACTGTCTATATGTCATTGATGAAGATATTAAACAGTACCAGTCCCAATACAGACCCCTGAGGGACCCCACTCATCACCAACCTCCATCTGGACATTGAGCCATTGACTACTACCCTCTGGATGCGACCATCCAGCCAATTCCTCACCCTTTACCGGACAGTCCAGCCATCAAATCCATACGTCTCCAGTTTAGAGAGAAGGATGTTGGGGGGGACCGTGTCAAAGGCCTTACAGAGGTCCAGATAGACGACATCTGTAGCCCTTCCCGTGTCCACTGATGTAGTCACTCCATCCTAGAAGGCCACTAGGTTGGTCAGGCAGGACTTGCCCTTGGTGAAGCCATGCTGGCTGTCTCAAATCACCTCCCTGTCCTCCATGTGCCTTAGCATAGCTTCCAGGAGGATCTGCTCCATGATCTTCCCAGGCACAGAGGTGAGACTGACTGGCCTGTAGTTCCCCGGGTCTTCCTTTTTTCCCTTTTTAAAAATGGGTGCAATGTTTCCCCTTTTCCAGTCAGTGGGAACTTCCCCTGACTGCCACGACTTCTCAAGTACGATGGATAGTGGCTTAGCAACTTCATCCGCCAGTTCCTTCAGGACCCGCAGATGGATCTCATCGGGTCCCATGGACTTGTGCACCTTCAGGTGCCTTAGATGGTCTCGCACCTGATGTTCTCCCACAGTGGGCGGCTCTTCATTCTCCCAGTCCCCGCCTTTGCCTTCTGTGGCTTGGGCGGTGAGGCTCGAGCATTTGCCGGTGAAGACCGAGGCAAAAAAGTCATTGAGTACCTCTGCCTTCTCCATATCCCGGGTAACCGTGTCTCCTGTTTCATTCCAGAGAGGGCCCACATTTTCCCTTGTCTTCCTTTTATCCCCGACGTACCTATAGAATCTTTTCTTGTTGCCCTTGACGTCCCTGGCCAGATTTAATTCTATCAGGGCTTTAGCTTTCCTAACCTGATCCCTGGCTGCTCGGACAATTTCTCTGTATTCCTCCCAGGCTACCTGTCCTTGCTTCCACCCTCTGTAGGCTTCCTTTTTGTGTTGGAGTTTGCCCAGGAGCTCCTTGTTCATCCATGCAGGCCTCCTGGTGTTTTTGCCTGACTTCCTCTTTGTTGGGATGCATCGCTCCTGAGCTTGAAGGAGGTGATCCTTGACTATTACCCAGCTTTCTTGGGCCCCTCTTCCCTCCAGGGCTTTGTCCCATGGCACTCTGTCAAGCAGATCCCTGAAGAGGCCAAAGCCTGCTCTCCTGAAGTCCAGGGTAGTGAGCTTGCTGTGCGCCCTCCTCGGTGCCCTCAGGATCTTGAACTCCACCATTTCGTGGTTGCTACAGCCCAGGCTGCCCTTGAGCTTCACATTCCCCACCGGCCCCTCCTTGTTGGTGAGAACAAGGTCCAGCATAGCACCTCTCCTCGTTGGCTCCTCTACCACTTGGAGAAGGAAGTTATCATCGACGCATTCCAGGAACCTCCCGGATTGCTTATGCCCTGCCGTGTTGTCCCTCCAACAGATGTCGGGGTGGTTCAAGTCCCCCATGAGGACCAGGGCTTGTGAACGTGAGGCAGGCTGCCCTTGAGCTTCACATTCCCCACCATTCTCTCCTGTTCACCTGTGTTCCTTCTCCAGGCTCTGGGCATCTATTGCTGGCCCTGGCATCAAACTGGTAGGAGTGGGATGGATTGAGGTTCCCCTCCCCCGGCATCTCTACTTTAAAGCCCTCTTCACCAGCTTGGCAAGCCTATGAGTGAAGATGCTCTTCCCCTCCTCTGACAGATGGACCCCGTCAGCCCCCAGTAGACCAGGTTTCTCAAAACGAGTCCCATGGTCTAAGTAGCCGAACCCCTGGCTGTGGCACCAGTCCCGTAACCATTTGTTGACTCGCCAGATTCGACTGGCCCTTTCAAAGCCCTTCCCTTTGACCGGCAGGATTGATGAAAAAACTACCTGCGCTCCCGAGTCCCTTACCGCCACTCCCAGGGCTCTGTAGTCCTTCTTGATAGTCCTCAGACTGCTCCTGGCTGTGTCACTGGTGCCCACGTGAAACAGCAGCAGTGGATAATAGTCAGTGGACTGTACGAGGCTTGGTAGCCTCTCGGTGACATCCCTGATGCGAACCCCCGGTAAGCAGCACACCTCTCTAGAGAGCGCGTCCAGTTGGCAAATGGGTGCCTCCTATGCCAAACTATGTTTGACAGTTTTTAAAGAGGGCAGCACGTGTCTATTCTTCTTCAAAGCCATACCTGCCAGGTGGCTAAAGGAGAGGTTTTCTGTCCTATGGCTTCTTATACAATGTGATTTCGTTTTGAGCAGATAGGCTGGTGCCTCCTCTTGATATACTGCTGGATTCACTGAACTGCACAGCATTCAGCGTGCAATGGAGGATGCCAAAGCAGCATGCAAGCACCATCACAGGATATACGGTAAGTGATCCTTTATGCTGTTAGTAGAGAATTAGCCCTACATGGCCTCAGAGCATGCACGCAGCACAGCGAAGCAAGCAGGAGAGCCTGCTCTCGTAACAAATAGTACTATTGCCCAGAAAGGGTTCAGGGGACAGTGGACTTGAATGGATTGAACTGTAACTTTAAGAAACAAGCAGTTCGTGTTTTAGAAGCAAGCTATGATGGGAACTTGGGTTGGATGCCAAGGGCTTGTAGTGGATATAGATTGCTTTTCTGTTGTGGTTTTCACGCAAGGATGTCGGCGCTCTCTGCAACTGATAAAACTGTAGAGCAGAGCAGGTCGATATTACACTGTGCAAGTGAAGGGAGATCCATGGTGATTTCAGGGCCATTTGGATCTTTTGACTCATACTTCCAGCCTGAGGATTGCTTTAGCAGGAATAGCTATTCCAAACTGCACCTCTAAACCTTCCCAGAGTGGCAGCAGGTACAGGGGAAGGAGAGTTTCATGGTGTCTCTCCCCTTGATAGATACTGTACTGCATAGCATCCCTGGAAGCCCAGCCACAGCCTTAAATATCAAAAGGGACTTTGTTTTATTCCCCCCTCCTCTGTGGTGAATTCCCCTTAAAGAAGTTGTGTGATTTTCCTGTTTCACCCAGCAATTTTGTAGGGAAGGCTCTGACCCCCTCTGGACCTCCCCCAGATTCCCTTCTGCCTGTTGGGCAAAACAGAGTGGCTAACCTAAACTGGATACTGTGTTTTAGTGTGCAAGCAGAAAAACAATGAGCACTAATCTGCCATTCATTCATGTTTATTAAGTATTGCTTTAACAGGTATTCTATGGCAATGAAACTCAGTCCCAAAATAGAAGTTAGTCAGAGGGGAATTAGCACCAAAGATGTGGGATATTGACTTGAATTGGTTGTTTTCCCCTTTAACAAAAAACAAATAGGAGTTGTTTTTTGTTAGCATTTTCTGTGGAAGGATTTGAAATTTCCAGACAAAAATAATCCAAAATTCAGTTTTAAAAAGGTGGGAACAGAAAACTCCTGACTACCTTTAGTATTAATGTACACTAAAAGACAGAAAATACCCTGAAATCAGTAATTCTGGTACGCATACCCCTTCATCTCATGGTCTTATAAATGACACTAATACAGCCCAGCTGCACAGTTGTTTCTATTGTTATGAAAGTGCTTGTAGTCTAGGACACCAAGAAGCACTTGCTGTGGCCAGAACTTGTCTCAGCTGGGCTCTGTGTGTAGTTGGGTCCATTTTTCTGTGTGAAAACAGAGGTGCAGTGAGTAGGACTGTGTGTGGCATTGGCAAAGGGAATACTGGAGTATTGCTTATAGTTCTGGTATCGACTCCAGAAAAGGGACACTGACTGCTTGCAAATTCTTCTGGTTTAAGTGACTTTTCTATAGGTCATAATATTTTTCAAAACAGTTACAGTACTTTATAGTCAGAAATCATAAATAGTTTTCACTGTTCATGCAGTAGATCAAGCATCCAAGCCCTGGTTTATTTTTAAGTCTTGAGCTCATGTGTGGCATGATAATAAAACCAATGACAAACGTAGCATTGATAGTGCTGTACCCAAACCATCTTCACTTCACGTTAACTTTCGACCCTCGGGCATCTCAGTGTCTCTGTGCACAGGAAATCAGATTCTCCCTGGCTCATTGGTCTCCTGTATGCGGCAACAGACATGAAGAGAGACATTTATGATACAGCAATTTTTATAATGACATAGTCACATAATGTCAATATCTTCCTTATATGAAGTAAAATGCCTAACTTGTGCAGAACAGTCCCACAAATCTTCAGCTGTCCAAGCTGACCATGGCCAAATGATGCACAATTGAAGTTGTCAGTTCAAGTCTGCCCTGAAAGCTAGGCTGTGTTTCATGTCAGTTTAGCGTATACACTCTAAGATGGTGTCTTTTGGTCATACTGAAAATTTCTAGCAAATATGAAGGGAATGTTAAAGGGCGTTAGCTTTTCATGCATTTGAAAATGTAGGGGATCATAGGCTCAAATGCTGTCCACAACGTGATAACAATGCACTTGTTTTTAAGTCATTCTGAAGCATTGCTTTGTTGCTTTAACTGGCTTGACTATATCTTCCTCCCAAGGTCTTTTACTCAGAGGTTGAAGATGACAAAGCAGTTAAACAGCTCTCACACGATGTTCCCCTGAGTTTAGATATGCTTAGCATGGTGAGTATTACTTCTCATCAACAGTCAGAGCATTGGAGCAGAGCTTGCAGGTGGGAACTTGCAACCATCTACTTGCTGCTGGTTTGTGAATTATGCCGAGAATCCAAGCCCCAGATCTGCTCTGGGTATTGAGCAAAAAGGAAATCATAATGTTTTTCTATAATCCACTCAGTGTGATACACTTTTGCTCCTTGCTGTTTGACTAATTTATCATGTAAAACTATTGGGACTTGCTTTCGTCTTCCTAGCACTGACCTCTGGCATCTACCAAAATAGAACTTTTAATTTTGAATGTGCATTTTCAGTGAGAGACTCACTGTGCACTTCCACACATGGAAGGGGACTTGCACAACTCGATGCACAGTTAGAGTCTCAATATCAGTGTATGTGTATTGCAGTGTCTGACACAGGTAAGTGCATGAGTTAAAGGAGACACAGGGTTTTCAGTGTATTTTTGTCTCTGTGTGAGACTGTGGCCTCCTGAAGTATGGAATTTAAAGTTTAATTGTGCTGTTTTAGTTGCACTTGTGCAAGTCCACGTCCTCGAAGATCCCCTCAGCTTCTGGGGTTTTTTTGTTCTTAAAAGCACTACTTTTTCTCATTGCTTCCTATTTTTCTCCTTTCCTTTACTTCTGTTTTTCCTTTGCTTTTTTACTTTGCTTTATTTCACTCTCCCCTTCTCTTTCCTCCTTCCCTTTTTCTGTCCAATTTCCCCTTCCTTTCCCATTCATGAATGAACACCGCCCATCCTCTTCTCCTGTACTGCTTAGCGATTAGTGCCGAGATGAAAGCAATTCCTCCGTGCTTCTGGGTGGTTTTAATACTGTCTGCTTTTAAAGGGTATTCTCGAAACATGCCGGTGCTTCCTCAGTGTGGAGAAGCTGCTCTTTGAGTTCAGCAAGGCAGAATCAGTGATTTTCCAGCCTCTGTTCGGGCAGAGAGCGAAGGAGTGCCGCAGGTTGGGTGCACTGAGGGGAGCACTTTCATACCACGCTCTGCAAAGGGCAGTCTGTCCACGAGACAGCAACGTTACCAGCACAGGAATCAAAGGCTTATGTGTGTGCACAGAGGGGCATTGCAGGCTTTTGCGATTGTTATTTGGTGATCCTTTTTCACAATTCAATTTTTTTCCTCCTTTCTCTTCTACTCATCTCATTCTCTTTATTTCCTCACCCCTCTTCCTTTAGCCTCCCCACCTGATATGCATTCACTGATATTTTCTGATCCCTGCTGGGCAGTGCTCAGAAACCTTCCCCGTGAGAAGCGTGAGTGAGAGGGATGCTCAGATTTCCTGCAGTTTTCAGTCACTCTGGATCTCGGTTCTGACTCCTACAGGTTTCTGGGATCATGATGAATGAAAGAATATTTTTGCCCTGATATATTATTTCTTTATTTATGCATTATTTTCTCCCTTCTGATCTTTATCTCTGTATTCCTCACTTGCTTTTTTCCCCCAAAAAAACCCATTCTTGCTAGTAGTGCCAACAAAGATCAAACAGCACAGTTTTTTTAATCTTAATCCTGACAACAGTAATTCTTACTCACTTACTTACAGACTAGAGTCTGTATGCGAGTACTCACACAGATGAATAACAGCCACATATATATATGCTGCAGCATTTGCCTTGTTTTAATTCCCTGACCTTTTATTTATGTGGTTTTGCCATCACTTTTTTGTATGTTACTTCATTAAGAAGTCCTATTTTGCTTTTTCCCAGGGTCAACTTGAAGGACAAGCAATTTTTCTAAGTATTGGTTCACATGAAACTTGGTCACAGCTGTGATTTAAAATGAAATTGAATGTTCCTGATTTGGTCTTTCCACAGATTCACACACAAAAGAGTCTCCCTGTTGATCTCAAATGTTGATTCTACTTAGCACTTACACAGAATCTTTTGTAGTCAAAATGTGACAAATAGTAGCTAAAGAGGTAAAGAAGGGGGACATGTGTAGGTATAGTGGCTCCCTTTTTAGCAATGGATAAACTTTTCTATCAGTCATCAAAAGTATTTATGGATGTCTTGTTTTGCTGGAGTAAATTTGTGTAAAAAATGAGCTATATTCCAGCAGTGAGGACTTACAGGGGACAGGGACAGCTGGGTAGTCAGGCACACAGTGACAGGGAAGAACAAAGCAGTCCGGTAGTGGGATAGGAGACAGAGAGGAAAAACTCTGAGCCAGTCCATCAAGAGCCGAGGAGGAGGAACGCAGGAAGAGGCCAGCAATGCAACGCCCAAGAGGAAGGAGTGGGAGACTAACAACTAGTATAAAACAGGTTTGAAAGAAATATCAGCCCTCTTAATGGCTTTACAGCTGGTGAATTATTCAGATTAATTATTTCCAGTCCTGCACTTGGTCCAGTCTGCTTCCTATGAGCAGTAAACGGGCTTATTGTGAGGGGGGGAAGCAAGCAGGCAGTGCTTGGGTTTGGGTAGGATAAGGGCAGCGATTTCAGTGTTTAACCAAAATCCCTAACATCAACAACTTCTTGCAAACTTTTTTTTCTGAGATCTGTTCTAGAAATGGAGAAATCCCGCAAAGTCAGAGGATCTTGCATGGCTTTCACTGTCTGAATTAAAGGAAGTTTGACTGGACTGTAGGAGGCTGATGTCCGGATGAGACCTCAGGATGCACTTGAACCAGGACTATCTGGTTTGATCCCAGCTGAGCTGAGTCTGGATTATGGCATTTCAGAGTTGAGGTTCCATGCTGGGCCCTTTTTTTCTGCTTGATAAAAATAACACTTCTGAGGGGTACTTGTGGAGAAGTATGACTGACTGGGATTAATCAACTCCCAGCTGTCATTAATCCTCAGGAAGTGGTGTTCTTGATGAAATGCTTTCTGTTATATTCATACCAAACTCAACAGAAATCTGCAATAGTTTTGTGGTTAAGTCTGCATAATTTGTGTTTCCATCACTAAGTCTCCTCTGCTGGTGCCGGGTACGACCCCGCTGCTTTCTCAGAAGCTTCTCTGGGCTGTGCGAGACTCTCATAGCAAGAGCTGAACTGGATTGCCTGTTTCTCTGTGTGTGTGTGCGCATGCACATGCATGTGCCTGTGCATTAGCAAAGTGGATAATGTATTATGTCTGTATTATATCATTTTATCATAGAGAGTATGTAAGTGAGAACAGCCTGGAGAAGTGCAGATGCAGTACAATTTACTAAGGCAGTTGTTCTACTGGGCATAATATTCATGAAGTTGGGCACAAATATAAAAAAAAAAGCAGGAAAAATTAGCAGGCTTTAAAGGTGGGAGGTTATAAGTCAGGCACAGAGCCCTGGAGAGCAATAGTGCTCCCTATCAGATCACCAAACACACCGGTACAAAATGGGGAGTGACCGGCTGAGAGCAGTAGTGCAGGGAAGGAGTTGTCAGGGGATCAAGTGTCATTAAAACCATCTCAGTTTCTGCAGCTGTGCTGTAATCCAGGGCTTAGGGTTTTTGGAAAAGAATTTGTAATCTAGGTTTCTGTGAGGCAGCTTACTGCGCAGCCTCACAAACAGTTTCAACACACTTGGAGGGAGGGCAAGCTGTGTGGCAGGGCAGGGAGGGATATATGGTTCCTATGTACACCTGACTCCTCTACCACAGAAAAGGCATCACATTGCTTCACCCCATTCAACAATGTGAGATTGTAATGAAAATACCAAATGTCATTTTGCAGGATTTTAGCAAGAGTGTTGTGTAAGACAAGAAAGTGCGGTTGGTGCCTAGTAAAGCCTCATCGGCAATGTAATGTCCAGTTTTGGGTATCATGCTTCAAAATATAGAGGCAATATGGAAAGAGTGGAGAGAAAGGATACAAAAATGATGGGGAGCTGACTCTTCCACGTATCACCGAAGTTCCTTATCCGTGAGGCCAACTGTGTCTCTTCTGGGATGCAGAAAACTTGGGTTTAAGACCCTTCTCCTAAATACAAGAAAAAGAAAAGATGAAATGTGTACTCCCAGGCTCCTGGACAGTGGGGTACAAGGAAATGTGTTTCTTCTCCAGAATCTCATTTGAAAGTGTCCTGGTGTGAGGTGGGTATTCCCTGAGATTGCCACGGGTCAGGGTAGCTTGATGATGTCCTAAATCTTTACCTGTTCACTAATGTCTGGATCCTAGATTGCAAGATACTTGATTTCGAAGATACCCACTATATGTCAAAACAGCTGTGTTCATGGAGAGGACATTGCCAGAAGAAAGGGGCAGGTAGGCACTTCAGTGTGTGTAAGGCAAGAGAGCACCTTGCTGAGGTTTTTAGGATAAACATGTTGAACTTAAATACCTAAGTAAATATTAGGACTTTGATCTTGATTGGCCTTGCAGTCAATGAGATTCATTCTGTTTAGTTTATTGTAGACTTGAGCCTGGAGGTAATAATATGAGGCAAGTACATCAATATCCCACGCTCTGCAGAGACCAAGTTCCTGAATAGTGTGAAAGCAATAAGACACATAATGAAGAATTTTTTTCTCATAAGAATGAATGTAATAAAGAGGGATGCCGGCAGGAACAAATGTACAAAATTTAAGTACAGACGGACAGTATATATGGCATGGAAGATGGAGTGACAGGAGCAGGATCATCAGTATCGTCATCAGGAGGAGGTGCTGGGTTTTCAGCAACTGGCTTTTCAGATCACATTTTGAAAGATCTCAGTCAATTCAGCTACAAGACTGAAAGACCCAGATAAATCTTTTGGTTTGAGTGTTCTTGCTGCCTCTCTCTGGGCAGTTACTTTTTCAGCATTGTTCTCTCTCTCAGATGAATCCAAATCATTCAAGCAGATCAAGGCTGAATGATGGAAAAACAGGATAATGGTCAGGCAGTCCATGTTAATAAGAAATCAGTGACAGAGCTCCAAAACCGCGCCTAGAGAAATGACAGATGGCAGGGTGTTCCCCAAAGAATAGAGAGGGAGAGTTTGTCCAAAAGACTGTCATAAGGAAATTTAGCAGTTAATAAAATTTTGGGGTTGTTTACTATTTTACTGCAACTGGAAATACAGATTTAAAGTCTGTTCCAGCTTGAAGAGAAAGGAGATCTCCGCATTTTCACATGCGCTGTGAATAATGTTTTTAATATCAGAGAATGAAAAACAGAAGAAAAATCTCTGTAAAACAGTTTTTTATAAGTGCATTTTTTCCACACCAAAACAGTCTGTGGTGTAGAACCTGGTATTTCAGTTTACTTGTATAGGCTGTCAAAATTCATAAATCTGAGTCTTGCATTTATCTACAGATAGGCTACAGATAAAGAATTCTGAATTTTTATACACACATACACATGCTCCATTAAAGACCAGATCTAAATGTCTGAAGCTGATCCATGCTATGTGCGCCAGCCAGTGATAAAATGTAATTTTTTGGTGACATTTGCTAATTTCTGGGAGATTTGAGCAGGCTCCTCTGAACAGTATTCAGCAGCACAAGCTCTTCATGTGGAGGTTAGCATCGCCTCCCTTATAGTAGTTGGCTGTGAGTTAATCTTTCTGTTTATGGAAAAAGGACAAATAAGGGAATTGCTCACTTCAGGTCAAGGCTGATAGCATGAAGAGGCCGGCAAGATAGGAAAATTGTGAGAGGCAATGGGATTGGTCTCTGCTCTGTGAGAAATTAAAGATCATCGGTTCACACTGCTGCAAGTTGCTTCGTTCTATGGTCTCTGGATTTAAAAAACAAAACAAAACAAAACAAAACAAAACAAATGCACCAAACTGATTATGAATGCCAGCAATTGGCTCAAGGGTGGGAATAATACGTGACTTTGACTTCACCAGCAAAAAAGCCTGACAGCGAATGCAAACGATCTGCAACCTTGTGAGTTACACGGAGAAATGGGTCCAGGTCATCCCTGTAGATTCCCCTGGGGTAAAGCTGCAGCTTGAGAGGAAAAACGTGGTGCTGTTTGTGTTTACTGCTTCTGAGCTGGGCTGGGGACAATCTTCCTACGATGTTACATGGAAAATACCATGTCAGATCCCGGCGGCCCAGCTCACAGCACCATTCTCAGTTACATGGAAGAGCATTCACAATGTTTTTGTCTTGTTTTCTCTTGACTCTGGTAGGAAGTTGTTATTGGTGATCTAAAGCCAGGCACTCCACACCGCGTTAGCGTTGGAGAATACAGCTGGGCAGGGAAAGGACAACCCAGCATGCCCAGAGACGTGACAACCTTATCCCAAGGTAATGCTGCGTACATGGCTTTCTGTTGCAAAACTGGCAGGGCAGAGTCTATCCAGACATTTCACAGTGTCTTTGTTTCGGCTGGGATAGAGTTAATTTCCTTCCTAGTAGCTGATATAGTGCTGTGTTTTGGATTTAGTATGAGAGTAATGCTGATAACACACTGATGTTTTAGTTGTTGCTAAGCAGTGTTTATACTAAGTCAAGGATTTTTCAGCTTCCCATACTCTGCCAGCGAGGAGGTGCATAAGAAGCTGGGAGGGAGTATAGCCAGGACAGTTGACCCAAACTAGCCAAAGGGATATTCCATACCATATGACGTCATGCTCAGTATATAAACTGGGGAGAGTTGGCTGGGGGGTGGTGACCGCTGCTCGGGGACTGGCTGGGCATCGGTTGGCGAGTGGTGAGCAATTGCATTGTGCATCACTTATTTTGTATATTCTTTTATCATTATTATTATTAATATTTTCCCTTCCTTTTCCGTCCTATTAAACTATCTTTATCTCAACCCACAAATTTTACTTTTTTTTTTCTCTCCGATTCTCTCCCCCATCCCACTGGCGGGGGGGAGGGTGAGCGAGCGGCTGTGTGGTGCTTGGTTGCCGACCAGTGTTAAACCACGACAGTCCTTTTTGGCACCCAACGTGGGGCACGAAGAGTTGAGATAATGACAGATCTGACCAGAGCACGTTAAAATAAATTTGTTATAAGCATTCATTATATTATTTTAATAGTCACTGGTCACAATGTTGATTCATTTGATCGCATGGTTGTATTATATAAATCCCCACTTGCAGTATGTTTTCCCTGCATTGCTGTTCATCACTTCTGGGAGATGGGTCAGGATTATCATTTTGCTCTACTGTGTAACATCAACTTATGATACAATTATATTACTGGTAAAAAGACTAATTTGGTATTAGTATTTTGTATTGCCATCATCTCCATACTTCAGGCGCTATCTCTCGGAAATTATCAATAATGACACTCTTCACCTTTTCTCCTCAAAGAACCAATCTATGGGGAAGACAGAGGGGGATGCTTTCACCCGTTCTTTCACCTTCCCTTTCTCATTCAGTCTAGTTACACCAGCTTTTGAGAATTTTGAATATCCTTGGGATGTTCAAGCCAGCATGTTCCTATTCCTGTGTCTCCTGAATGCGAAGCCAACGAGGCGAAGGGCTCCGGTGCGGAGGATCGCGACGGGGGACCCTTCCTGAAGCGGCAAAACCGCGGCCAAACCCGCGAAAAGCAAAAGCGCAGGGAGCGAGAGGGAGCCCCAGCCCCGCCATTCCCCGAGCCGGAGGAGGGCGTTCCTGACGAGCGGCAGCTCTGACTCAGCGTGGGCGGGGACAAGAGGGGCGGCAGCAGTTTAAAAATCCACTGTACCCGCCATTTTCAGCGAAGCCACCGAGGCGAAGGGCTCCGGAGCGGAGGATCGCGACGGGGGACCCTTCCTGAAGCGGCAAAACCGCGGCCAAACCCGCGAAAAGCAAAAGCGCAGGGAGCGAGAGGGAGCCCCAGCCCCGCCATTCCCCGAGCCGGAGGAGGGCGTTCCTGACGAGCGGCAGCTCTGACTCAGCGTGGGCGGGGACAAGAGGGGCGGCAGCCAAACCTCCTCACTTAAAAGAACAGCTCCAGGGAGCGCGAGCGACCCGGAGCGCGGCGCGTCAGAAGGGTGTGGTGTGGCAGTTCGTGCAGGCAGGGTGTGCAGGGAAGGCAAGCGAGCAGGGCGCAGCCCGGCTCCAGAGGCCAACTCAACTGGTAATCGTTGGCTTCCGAGAAGAGGACCGGCTATGGTTTCCACTCGGCTGAAAGCCGTCGCCAGAAGGAATGTGGCGACCCAGATGGAGCTCACATGCAAGCATACAGTTGTCCAGGTCTCTGGCTGCAGGGAGTGCCTGAGCCTGTCAGCTGTGCTGGAGGGCAGCAGAGACACCACCTGTGTGTGGTGTGACCAGGTGGATGATCTGCTCAGCCTGGTGGCAGAGCTGAAGGAGGAGGTGGAAAGGTTGAGGAGTATCCGGGAGTGTGAGAGGGAGATAGATTGGTGGAGCTGCACCCTACCGTCCCTGAGGCAGAGGCAGCAGAAGGAGGCTCCGCGAGAAGCAGAGGATCCCCTGCCTTCTTGCCACCAGGTAGAAAGAGGGGACCTAAGCGACGGGGGGGGATGGAAATGGGTCCCTGCTCGGCGTGCCAGGCGAACCCCTGCCCGGCCTCCCTCACCTTCCTGGTTGCCTTTACACAACAGATATGGGGCCCTGGAACTTGAGGGTGAGGCAAACGAGGATGTAGATGAAGGTCCATCCGGGGGGTCGCCTAGGGTGAGGCAGTCAGCCCCACGCATTATGACTGCTGCTGCTAAGAAAAAAAGGAGGGTAATTGTCATAGGCGATTCCCTTCTGAGGGGAACAGAGGGCCCGATATGCCGACCGGACCTGTCCCACAGGGAAGTCTGCTGCCTCCCTGGGGCCCGGGTCAGAGACATCACTAGGAAGCTCCCTGGTTTGGTACGGCCTTCTGATTACTACCCGCTGCTGGTTATACAGGCTGGCAGTGATGAGGTTGCAGAGAGAAGTCCAGAAGTGATCAAAAGGGACTTCAGGGCACTGGGGCGACTGGTTCAAGGATCGGGAGCACAGGTAGTGTTTTCCTCTATCCCTGCAGTGGCAGGGAAGGATACTGAAAGGAGCAGGAAAACACACCTGATCAACAGGTGGCTTAAGGGCTGGTGCCATCGGCAGAATTTTGGTTTTTTTGATCATGGGGAGGTTTACATGGCACCGGGCCTGCTGGTGACAGATGGAGTCCAGCTGTCTCACAAGGGAAAAAGGATCATGGCTCATGAATTGGCAGGGCTCATTGAGAGGGCTTTAAACTAGGTTTGAAGGGGGAAGGGGATAAAACCAGGCTCGCTAGAGATGAGCCTAGGGGTGGCGTGCCGATGCCGGGGGCGAAATCGATAGCCCAGCTCAAGTGCATATACACCAATGCACGCAGCATGGGCGGCAAGCAGGAGGAGCTGGAAGCCATTGTGCAGCGGGAGAGATATGACTTAGTCGCCCTCACAGAAACATGGTGGGGTGACTCTCATGACTGGAGTGCTGCAATGGATGGCTACAGACTCTTCAGAAGGGACAGGCGAGGAAGGAGAGGCGGGGGGGTGGCCCTGTATGTTAGGGAGTGTTTTGATTGTATAGAGCTCAACGATTGTGATGATGGTACGGTTGAGTGTCTATGGGTAAGGATGAGGGGGACGGCCAACAAGGCAGATATCCTGCTGGGAGTCTGTTATAGACCACCCAACTAGGATGAAGGGGCGGATGAAGCGTTCTACAAGCGGCTGGCAGAAGTTTCTCAATCGCTAGCCCTTGTTCTCGTGGGGGACTTCAACTTCCCGGACGTCTGCTGGAAATACAACACGGCAGAGAGGAAGCAGTCTAGGAGGTTCCTGGAGTGTGTGGAAGACAACTTCCTGGCACAGCTGGTAAGTGAGCCTACCAGGGGAGGTGCCTCGCTTGACCTGCTGTTTAAAAACAGAGAAGGACTGGTGGGAGATGTGGTGGTCGGAGGCCGTCTTGGGCTTAGCAACCATGAAATGGTAGAATTCTCGATTCTTGGTGAAGTAAGGAAGGGGGGCAGCAAAACCACAACCATGGACTTCCGGAGGGCGGACTTTGGCCTGTTCAGGACGCTGGTTGAGAGAGTCCCGTGGGAGACGGTCCTGAAGGGCAAAGGGGTCCAGGAAGGCTGGACGATCTTCAAGGAGGAAGTCTTAAAGGCGCAGGAGCAGGCTGTCCCTGTACGCCATAAGAAGAATGGGCGGGGAAGACGACCGGCCTGGCTGAACGGGGAGCTCTTGCTGGGACTCAGGAAAAAAAGGAGAGTTTACCACTTGTGGAAGAAGGGGCAGGCGACTCAAGAAGAGTACAGGGATCTTGTTAGGTCGTGCGGAGAAGAAATGAGAAAGGCAAAAGCCCAGCTAGAACGCAATCTGGCCGCTGTCGTTAAAGACAACAAAAAAAGTTTTTACAAATATATTAATGACAAGAAGAGAGCCAAGGAGAATCTCCATTCTTTATTGGATGCAAGGGGGAACATTGTCACTGAGGATGAGGAAAAGGCTGAGGTACTCAATGCCTTCTTTGCCTCAGTCTTTAACAGGCAGGTCAGTTATCCTCAGGGTACTCAGCCCCCTGAGCTGGAAGACAGGGACGGCGAGCAGGATGAACCCCCCGTAATCCAGGAGGAAGCAGTCAATGACCTGCTATGCCACCTGGATGCTCACAAGTCTATGGGGCCGGATGGGATCCACCCGAGAGTGCTGAGGGAGCTGGCGGAGGTGCTCGCCAAGCCGCTCTCCATCATTTATCAGCAGTCCTGGTTAACGGGGGAGGTCCCGGACGACTGGAGGCTTGCCAATGTGATGCCCATCCACAAGAAGGGCCGGAAGGAGGATCCGGGGAACTACAGGCCTGTCAGCCTGACCTCGGTGCCGGGGAAGATTATGGAGCGGCTCATCTTGAGGGCGCTCACAAGGCATGAGTGGGACAACCAGGGGATCCGGCCTAGCCAGCACGGATTCATGAAAGGCAGGTCCTGCTTGACCAACCTGATCTCCTTCTATGACCAGGTGACCCGCCTAGTGGATGAGGGAAAGGCTGTGGATGTGGTCTACCTGGACTTCAGCAAGGCCTTTGACACTGTCTCCCACAGCATTCTCCTTGAGAAGCTGGCGGCTCACGGCTTAGACAGGTGTACTCTGCGCTGGGTCAAAAACTGGCTGGACGGCCGGGCCCAGAGAGTTGTGGCGAATGGAGTTAAATCCAGTTGGCGGCCGGTCACGAGCGGTGTTCCCCAGGGCTCAGTACTGGGGCCGGTCTTGTTTAATATCTTTATTGATGATCTGGATGAGGGGATTGAGTGCACCCTCAGTAAGTTTGCAGATGACACCAAGTTGGGTGGGAGTGTTGATCTGCTCGAGGGTAGGAAGGCTCTGCAGAGGGACCTGGACAGGCTGGATGGATGGGCTGAGGCCAACTGTATGAGGTTCAACAAGGCCAAGTGCCGGGTCCTGCACTTCGGCCACAACAACCCCATGCAGCGCTACAGGCTTGGGGAAGAGTGGCTGGAAAGCTGCCCAGCAGAGAAGGACCTGGGGGTGTTGGTCGACAGCCGGCTGAATATGAGCCGGCAGTGTGCCCAGGTGGCCAAGAAGGCCAATGGCATCCTGGCCTGTATCAGAAATAGCGTGGCCAGTAGGAGTAGGGAAGTGATCGTGCCCCTGTACTCGGCCCTGGTGAGGCCGCACCTCGAATACTGTGTTCAGTTTTGGGCCCCTCACTACAAGAAGGACGTTGAGGTGCTGGAGCGTGTCCAGAGAAGGGCAACGAGGCTGGTGAGGGGTCTGGAGAACAAGTCTTATGAGGAGCGGCTGAGGGAACTGGGGTTGTTCAGCCTGGAGAAAAGGAGGCTGAGGGGAGACCTCATGGCTCTCTACAACTACCTGAAAGGAGGTTGTAGCGAGGTGGGTGTTGGTCTTTTCTCCGAAGTAACAAGTGATAGGACGAGAGGAAATGGCCTCAAGTTGCGGCAGGGGAGGTTTAGATTGGACGTGAGGAAAAATTTCTTTACTGAAAGAGTGGTGAAACATTGGAACAGGCTGCCCGGGGCAGTGGTGGAGTCCCCATCCCTGGAGGTATTTAAAAGACGTGTAGATGAGGCGCTTAGGGACATGGTTTAGTGGGCATGGTGGTGTTGGGTTGACGGTTGGACTCGATGATCTTAGAGGTCTTTTCCAACCTCAATGATTCTATGATTCTATGATTCTATGGTTCAGGTCTTGTTTAGGGTTAAACAACTATTTTAAAAAATCACCCAGAGATCTGCCCCGAGGCTGGATGGTCATGGGTGGCATGGCATGTGGGAGAATACGGGCAGGTACATAGAGAACTTCTCACCTCCAATGGTCTGGAACTTCACTCCCGAACAATTACAAGATCCTGATGAAGTGATAGAATACTTGAAAAAAAAAAAAAAAAATGCCGTGGTTATTCCAAAGAGGCACAACTTATCGCACTGTGCTGGGCCCTGGCTAGTATCTACGAAACACTGCTCGGTATTATGCAGCACCCTCAGGGAGAAGAGAGGGAAAACAAACCGACAGGCACTGCGGCTGTTCCAACCCTGGCGACAGGCACTGTGGCTACTCAACCCCTGCAACAGGTACTGCAGCTCAATCAGAGAACCAACCCGTGCTGGTATCAGTCACCCCTATACACAAGAAGAAATACAGAAGAAAATCAACTCATTTAGTAAAGGATGAAGATGAACCAGGGCCATCACGAGAACAGAAGGAGGAAGAGGCAGAACCCATAAACAAGATGGTAACCACCCGATCCCTATCCCTGAGTGAGCTGTGAGATATGCGAAAAATTTCAGTCATCGTCCAGGCGAGCATATTGTCACCTGGCTGCTCCAATGCTGGGATAATGGGGCCAGTAGCCTGAAATTAGAGGGTAGGGAAGCCAAGCAGCTGGGATCCCTTTCCAGGGAAGGGGGCATTGACAAAGCGATTGGAAAAGGGGCACAAGCCCTCAGCCTCTGGAGGTGACTCCTGTCAGGCGTGAAGGAAAGGTATCCCTTCAAGGAAGATGTTCTGTGTCACCCAGGCAAGTGGACCACCATGGAGAGGGGTATCCAGTACCTGAGGGAATTAGCCATGATGGAGGTGATTTATGGTGACCTGAACAATGAGCAGTTATCCAAAGATCCAGATGAAGTCAGGTGCACGCGACCCATGTGGCAGAAGTTGGTATGGAGTGCACCATCATCATGTGTCAACTCATTGACAGTAATAACCTGGAAAGACAGAGAGACAAATGGTGGATGAATTGGCTAGCCAACTCTAGCAATACGAAGAATGTCTCTCTTCCTTCCTCATCTCGGCTCTGGAGAAACTGTCCTGGGAGTTCCAGCGATTCAAAGAGGATATGCCCTACTCCCCACCTGTACGGACCAGTATCTCAGCCATTAGGAGTCAGCGTCCCTCTGCTCAAGAGAGGATATAGTGGATATACACCACGGGCCACCCTGTGGTTTTACCTGCGTGACCACGGAGAGGGCATAAGGAAGTGGGATGGAAAATCTACCTTGACCCTAGAGGCACGGGTATGTGAGTTGCAAGGAAAAACAATCACAAAAGGGGGTTCTTCCAGGAAAATTGCTGCTCCAGTTTCCAGTGGGCAGTTCCCCAGAGAGAGTAGAAGGGCTGATCCTACTTCCGATCTTAATGAAGGGACTTCTGACTCGTATGTACAAGAAGTGAGTAACGGATACTATGACCAGGACTAGAGGGGCCCTGCCTCCAGCCAGGTGGAGGAAAGGGACAACCGAGTTTACTGGACTGTGTGGATTCGGTGGCCTGGCACATCAGACCCACAGGAGTAGAAGGCTCTAGTAGACACCGGTGCACAGTGTACCCTAATGCCATCAAGCTATACAGGGGCAGAACCCATCTGTATTTCTGGGGTGACGGGGGGATCCCAACAGCTAACTGTATTGGAGGCTGAAGTGAGCCTAATTGGGAATGAGTGGCAGAAGTACCCCATTGTGACTGGCCCAGAGGCTCCGTGCATCCTTGGCATAGACTACCTCAGGAGAGGGTATTTCAAGGACCCAAAAGGGTACCGGTGGGCTTTTGGTATAGCTGCCTTGGAGACGGAAGAAATTAAACAGCTGTCCACCTTGCCCGGTCTCTCGGAGGACCCCTCTGTTGTGGGGTTGCTGAAGGTCGAAGACCAACAGGTGCCGATTCCTACCACAACAGTACACTGGCAGCAATATCGCACCAACCGAGACTCCCTGATTCCCATCCATAAGCTGATTCATCGACTGGAGAGCCAAGGAGTGATCAGCAAGACTCGCTCACCCTTTAACAGTCCCATATGGCCAGTGCGGAAGTCTAATGGAGAGTGGAGACTAACAGTAGACTATTGTGGCCTAAATGAAGTCACGCTGAGTGCTGCCGTGCCAGACATGCTAGAACTTCAATACGAACTGGAGTCAAAGGCAGCCAAGTGGTATGCCACAATTGATATTGCTAATGCGTTTTTCTCAATCCCTTTGGTAGCGGAGTACAGGCCACAGTTTGCTTTCACTTGGAGGGGCGTCCAGTACGCCTGGAACCGACTGCCCCAGGGGTGGAAACACAACCCCACCATTTGCCATGGACTGATCCAGGCTGCACTGGAACAGGGTGAGGCTCCAGAACACCTGCAATACATTGATGACATCATTGTGTGGGGCAACACAGCAGGAGAAGTTTTTGAGAAAGGGAAGGAAATAGTCCAAATCCTGCTGAAGGCCGGTTTTGCCATAAAACAAAGTAAGGTCAAGGGACCTGCACAGGAGATCCAATTTTTAGGAATAAAATGGCAAGATGGACGTCGTCAGATCCCAATGGATGTGATCAACAAAATAACAGCCATGTCTCCACCAACTAGCAAAAAGGAAACACAAGCTTCCTTAGGCGTTGTGGGTTTTTGGAGAATGCATATTCCAAATTACAGTCTGATTGTAAACCCTCTCTACCAAGTGACCCGGAAGAAGAATGATTTCAAATGGGGCCCTGACAATCCTTTGAATAAATTAAAGAGGAGATAGATCATGCAGTAGCCCTGGGACCAGTCCGGGCAGGACAAGATGTAAAAAATGTGCTCTACACTGCAGCCGGGGAGAATGGCCCTACCTGGAGCCTCTGGCAGAAAGCACCAGGGGAGACTCGAGGTTGACCCCTAGGGTTTTGGAGTCGGGGATACAGAGGATCCGAGGCCTGCTATACTCCAACTGAAAAAGAGATATTGGCAGCATATGAAGGGGTTCGAGCTGCTTCGGAAGTGATTGGTACTGAAGCACAGCTCCTCCTGGCACCCCGACTGCCGGTGCTGGGCTGGATGTTCAGAGGGAGGGTCCCCTGTACACATCATGTAACTGATGCTACATGGAGGAAGTGGGTCGCACTGATCACACAACAGGCTCGAATAGGAAGCCCCAGTCGCCCAGGAATCTTGGAAGTGATCATGGATTGGCCAGAAGGCAAAGATTTTGGAATATTGCCAGAGGAGGAGGTAACGCGTGCTGAGGAGGCCCCAATGTATAATGAACTACCAGAAAATGAGAAGCAACATGCCCTGTTCACTGATGGGTCCTGTCGTATTGTGGGAAAGCATCGGAGGTGGAAAGCTGCTGTGTGGAGTCCTATACGACAAGTTGCAGAAACTGCTGAAGGAGAAGGTGAATCGAGCCCATTTGCAGAAGTAAAGGCCATCCAGCTGGCTTTAGACATTGCTGACCGAGAGAAGTGGCCAGTGCTCTATCTCTAGACTGACTCATGGATGGTGGCAAATGCCTTGTGGGGTGGTTGCAGCAATGGAAGCAGAGCAACTGGCAGCGCAGAGGCAAACCCATCTGGGCTGCCGCATTGTGGCAAGATATTGCTGCCCAGGTGGAGAACCTGGTTGTAAAAGTCCGTCACGTAGATGCTCCCGTACCCAAGAGTTGGGCCACTGAAGAACATCAAAACAACCAGCAGGTGGATCAGGTTGCTAAGATTGAAGTGGCTCAGGTGGATCTGGACTGGCAACATAAGGGTGAATGATTTATAGCTCGGTGGGCCCATGACACCTCAGGTCACCAAGGAAGAGATGCAACATACAGATGGGCTCGTGATCGAGGGGTGGACTTGACCATGGACACTATTGCGCAGGTTATCCATGAATGTGAAGCATGCGCTGCAATCAAGGAAGCCAAGCGGTTAGAGCCTCTCTGGTATGGAGGACGATGGCTGAAATATAAATATGGGGAGGCCTGGCAGATCGATTATATCACACTCCCACAAACCCGCCAAGGCAAGCGCCACGTGCTTACAATGGTGGAGGCAACCACCGGATGGCTGGAAACATATCCCGTGCCCCATGCCACTGCCCGGAACACTATCCTGGGCCTTGAAAAGCAAGTCCTATGGCGACATGGCACCCCAGAAAGAATTGAGTCGGACAACGGGACTCATTTCCGAAACAACCTCATAGACCCCTGGGCCAAAGAGCACGGCATTGAGTGGGTGTATCACATCCCCTATCATGCACCAGCCTCTGGGAAAATTGAACGATACAATGGACTGTTAAAGACTACGCTGAGAGCAACGGGTGGCGGGACATTCAAACATTGGGATACACATTTAGCAAAGGCCACCTGGTTAGTCAACACGAGGGGATCTGCCAATCGAGCTGGCCCTGCCCAGTCAGAACTCTTACGTACTGTAGATGGGAATAAAGTCCCTGTAGTGCACAAAAAAAATATGCTGGGGAAGACAGTTTGGGTTATTCCTGCCTCGGGCAGAGGCAAACCCATCCGTGGGATTGCTTTTGCTCAAGGGCCTGGGTGCACTTGGTGGGTGATGCGGAAGGATGGGGAAGTCCGATGTGTACCTCAAGGGGATTTGATTTTGGGTGAGAATAGCCAATAATTTGAGCTGTATGATGGTAATTGCTACGTAATACTGTATGTCATTACTACTATAGTTGTTATATGCCATATCAATGGTATTACAGTAAGCATCACCCAGATTAATGAAGAATTAACTTTGATGAAACCGAGGAAAGTGCAGTGGTGATGGGAACCAGAACTGTCTTCAGCATGGAACAATCCAACATGGCACACAATCTCTCCTGCCCTGAAAGACTATTATGAGTGATGGAACCCAAAGTCATGGACTGAATGAACTCAACGAATGTTTTATAGGGATGGCCCAAGGGAATTTTATCTGTTTGTATATATTAAAAGACAGGAAAAGTGGGGGTGATTAATTGGAATGTATTGGAAAGTGTGGGACCAGGCCATGACATAGATGGTATAGAATAAGGGGTGGATACTGTCCTGATTTTGGCTGGGATAGAGTTAATTTTCATCCTAATAGCTAGTAGCATGCCCAGAGATGTGACAACCTTATCCCAAGGTAATGCTGCATACATGGCTTTCTGTTGTAAAACTGGCAGGGCAGAGTCTATCCAGACATTTCACAGTGTCCTTGTTTCGGCTGGGATAGAGTTAATTTTCATCCTAGTAGCTAGTATAGTGCTGTGTTTTGGATTTAGCATGAAAATAATGTGATAACACACTGATGTTTTAGTTGTTGCTAAGTAGTGTTTATACTAAGTCAAGGACTTTTCAGCTTCCCATACTCTGCAAGCAAGGAGGTGCATAAGAAGCTGGGAGGGAGTATAGCCAGGACAGTTGACCCAAACTGGCCAAAGGGATATTCCATACCATATGACTTCATGCTCAGTATATAAACTGGGGGGAGTTGGCCGGGGGGTGGTGACTGCTGCTCGGGGACTGGCTGGGCATTGGTTGGCAGGTGGTGAGCAGTTGCATCACTTGTTTTTCCTGGGTTTTGTTCCTCTCTCTGTTGTTGTTTTCCTTTGCATTACAATTTATATTATTATTATTATTATATTTCAATTATTAAACTGTTCTTATCTCAACCCATGAGTTTTTTTACTTTTGCTCTTCCGATTCTCTCCCCCATCCCACCGTGGTCGGGGACGGTGAGCGAGCAGCTGTGTGGTGCTTGGTTGCTGACTGGGGTTAAACCACAACACACAGGTAAATACAGAGTGTGTTAAAGCCTCGATTTTCCTAAAGCTGTTGGTATTCAGAGGGCAGGATGTAGCTGTAACAGCAAAATGGTCAGAAACATCATTAATGTTTTAAAAGGATAGCGGCCACCTGATGTTTGGAGTGCCTTATAAACCTTTAATAAATACCTGCTAGACCATTTTAGATAAGCTTTCCTTTTACACTAGAGTATATGTGTATACACACACACACACACACGTGTTACATCTGTAACACAGCAAGTCACTCACACCTAAATCTCTGTCACGTGCAGTATCGTAATATTTTACTATTATTTTTCCACAAGTGTGGGGTTTTAGAGGGGCAACAGATGAGGGGAGAAGCCTCTAAATTTGATTCCCAAGTCTGTGGGTGTTGGCTTTTTGTGTGTATTAGTCCACCCGCTTCTCTAATGCTTTTCCTTTGCATTTCTTCTGGCTTACATAAGTGCATGCCCCCTGCACCGCCCTATCAGCTCCAGATCGTGGTAGTTTCTGATTCAGAAGTTGCATTATCCTGGAAATCTGGAGTCAGTGAAGGAAGTTCTCCCATCCAGTTCTACATGGTGGAGTTTATCAGGCAAGTTTGCCAGTGGAGTCCAAATGTCAGTGTTTGTGCACTACAGGTTTTTTTTCCTAAACTGCTCTATTAAACTGCGTATAGATTCTTGTCATGATTTATTTACTCACTGTGTATAGTACACTTAGTTTTGCTCTTGATGTGTGTTGAATTACCATGAAAATTTAAAGACAAAGCCAGAAATAATCTAATTTGATATAAAATCACCAATAAGTTGTACCTTCTGATTGAAGAAAATAAGGTCTAATTTGATCTGTTCCCTCTAATAAAAGCCTGGGTGAATGAAGCTTTAAGTTTCTCCTGTCATCAAATGCTGTCGAATCATGCTGAGAAAAGAGTCTGTGGCAGAGCAGTTCCCCTGAGCAGGAGTACCCTGGGCTGCTATAGGAAATAATCTGGGGATTGCAAACTCAGTATATTGGGCAGTTTTAACTGACAAAAGTCTTTTGGGTCTTGAGCTTGCAGGACTCAGACTTGCTTTGTTATCCTAATGCTAATCAAGTTTCCATGAAATGTTGGCCTTTCTTTTTAGATTTTTTTTTCGGGGGAGGGGCGTGGGATGTTGGTGTTTTGTCTTTTCTTCTTTTATGTTGAACTCTCTAAAATTTGCAGTAATAGAACTGAACTGTGAAAAGTTGCCAGTCAAGTTGCTTTTATAAGATGCATATGAAGGGTCAGGAGGAGGTGGTTGTATCTGCATGCACAAACAAGTATTCATACCTGACTGTTCATATGCTTGTGTAAGCTAATATCTGCATACAAAGTTATTTATTTTCATGTGCTTGCCCCTGTGTTTATCCTTACAGTGAATGCAAAATTCAACCTTTGGACGTTTAATCCTTTGGGTGAACACTTGATGACAGGTTTTAGTTGAGGGTCATGGATAAGAAGAGAGAATTGCTTCTTTAACTACTCTGAGCTGTAAAGGTCAAAAAATCGTTCTTTGGAAAGACACATTCATTTTTTTAAAAGAATTGTTGTTGTAAAAACAGACAGAACGAACTATTGGTTTTCAGTGCTTAAAGTATGGTTACAGTCTAGAAGTTATTGATATAATGAAAAGAATTCCCAGGCTGAAAGCCTGCTTGTGAACTTACGTTGCACTTTGTGTTTGAATCAAAATGCCCCATATTTAGTGGGAAGCCATCCAATGTTCATTGCACTGGGAGGCAGGACACGAGGGCTGAAGTTATCTTATGGCCATCATGTAAACTCTGCTGTAGAATTACCATGAAATTTCTCCAATACCTATTTTTCCAACACAGTTGTTATCTGAGCCTTTCTCTCTTCTCCCCATCTCTTAACTCTCATTTGCTCGGTGGATGGGAAAGGGATTTTGTTGGGTTCTGACTGACCGCACTTCTGTCGCCTCCGTGCTTTTTCCGGAAAGTGGAGCCTGCAGGTTTATGTACACTTCTTCATAGCACCAGGGACCTGCTAATGGAAGAAGAAGTGAGCACCATCATCTCCATCTGACACATTGAAAGTGCACCCTTGAATGTTTTTCATTCTCCAGAGAGTGGAAAGCTTCCTTCACTGTTTAAGTCAAAAGAAGCGAGTAATTGAAATTTCAGTGTTTCGTTGTTTTAGACTTTGGGAAAGAATTTGCTAACAGTACAATGTTTTGATTATACTGTTTAGTTTGAGGTTTAAAGTTAAGCTTAAAGTGTATTTGTTAATTTTGGGATTATGCTCTCTTAGACTTGGAAGCTTGATTATATATTTGAAGAAAGTTCAATGAGCCATAAGCCCTAATGGCAATTAGAGGTAAAGATTTAACTTTAAGCTTCATTGTCTTTTGCTGCATATAGTTTTAATCACTATAAAATGTATTAACACAAGTTAAAGCTGTTGTAATTAAACCAGTGTAAAACCAAAACAAAACAGTGCAAGTAAATTTAGAATTAAGCCCTCTTATGTCAAAGAAATACAATATTATCCTGTGCTTTTTAAAAATTAATAACTTTCTTATGCAAATCTATAATTCCTCTTGGGTGCAGCACAAACCTCTAGAAACTATCATCGAAACATAGAATCATTAAGGTTGGAAAAGACCTCTAAGATCATCGAGTCCAACTGTCAACCCAACACCACCATGCCCACTAAACCATGTCCCTAAGCGCCGCATCTACACGTCTTTTAAATACTTCCAGGGATGGGGACTCCACCACTTCCCTGGGCAGCCTGTTCCAATGTTTCACCACTCTTTCAGTAAAGAAATTTTTCCTCACGTCCAATCTAAACCTCCCCTGGCGCAACTTGAGGCTATTTCCTCTCGTCCTATCGCTAGTTACTTGGGAGAAGAGACCGACACCCACCTCGCTACAACCTCCTTGCAGGTAGTTGTAGAGAGCCATGAGGTCTCCCCTCAGCCTCCTTTTCCCCAGGCTAAACAACCCCAGTTCCCTCAGCCGCTCCTCATAAGACTTGTTCTCCAGACCCCTCACCAGTCTCGTTGCCCTTCTCTGGACACGCTCCAGCACCTCAATGTCCTTCTTGTAGTGAGGGGCCCAAAACTGAACACAGTATTCGAGGTGCGGCCTCACCAGTGCCCAGTACAGGGGCACGATCACTTCCCTACTCCTGCTGGCCACACTATTTCTGATACAGGCCAGGATGCCATTGGCCTTCTTGGCCGCCTGGGCACACTGCTGGCTCATGTTCAGCCGGCTGTGGACCAATACCCCCAGGTCCTTTTCCGCCAGGCAGCTTTCCAGCCACTCTTCTCCAAGTCTGTAGCGTTGCCTGGGGTTGTTGTGGCCGAAGTGCAGGACCCGGCACTTGGCCTTGTTGAATCTCATACAGTTGGCCTCGGCCCATCGATCCAGCCTGTCCAGGTCCCTCTGCAGAGCCTTCCTACCCTCGAGCAGATCAACGCTCCCGCCCAACTTGGTGTCGTCTGCAAACTTGCTGAGGGTGCACTCGATCCCCTCATCCAGATCATTGATAAAGATATTAAACAAGACCGGCCCCAGTACTGAGCCCTGGGGAACACCGCTCGTGACCAGCCGCCAACTGGATTGAACTCCATTCACCACAACTCTCTGGGCCCAGCCGTCCAGCCAGTTTTTGACCCAGCGAAGAGTACACCTGTCTAAGCCGTGAGCCGCCAGCTTCTCTAGGAGAATGCTGTGGGAGACAGTGTCAAAGGCCTTACTGAAGTCCAGGTAGACCACATCCACAGCCTTTCCCTCACCCACTAGGCAGGTCACCTGGTCATAGAAGGAGATCAGGTTGGTCAAGCAGGACCTGCCTCTCATGAATCCGTGCTGGCTAGGCCTGATCCCCTGGTTGTCCCGCTCATGCCTTGTGAGTGCCCTCAAGATGAACCGCTCCATAATCTTCCCCAGCACCGAGGTCAGGCTGACAGGCCTGTAGTTCCCCGGATCCTCCTTCCGGCCCTTCTTGTAGATGGGCATCACATTGGCAAGCCTCCAGTCGTCCGGGACCTCCCCCGTTAACCAGGACTGCTGATAAGTGATGGAGAGTGGCTTGGCGAGCACCTCCGCCAGCTCCCTCAGCACTCTCGGGTGGATCCCATCCGGCCCCATAGACTTGTGAGCATCCAGGTGGCGTAGCAGGTCATTAACTGCTTCCTCTTGGGTTATGGGGGGTTCATCCTGCTTGCCGTCCCTGTCTTCCAGCTCAGGGGGCTGAATACTCTGAGGATAACTGGTCTGCCTGTTGAAGACTGAGGCAAAGAAGGCATTGAGTACCTCAGCCTTTTCCTCATCCTCGGTGACAATGTTCCCCCCCGCATCCAATAAAGGATGGAGATGTTAACAACTATGATGTTGTTTAAATCATTTCAGTCCCCTTAGAACTAACTTTATTACTTTTACCCTAGAAAAACCATGCTGGGAGACTGAGGTGAGGGAAAAACACTCTTTTCATTTGTTCAACTCTGATATTGGGGATTAAAACCTCATGAAAATTCAGTACATTAATTGTTTGCACATACCAGAATCTAATCAGAACGAGAGCTAACCTGCAGTCTGTTTCTGCTCAGGGTCTAAATTTGGGCCTGTATTTAGGCACTTGCATGGATTTCCCTTGGGACCTTTTGGTTCATTATAGGCAGTGGAGGGCTACAGGCGGTTTCAAATGTAGGATGGGCTGGGCTAATTCAGGCTCTGCTCTGCTGTTGACTATAATAGAGGACACTAAGGAGACCACAATCCCAACTTGGCTAAATGCTGAAAATCAGGAGGGTGAATCTAGGTCTCACTGCTCACTGCACAGTTCATAGGGAATGTGTAAAAGAATATGTTAAACCCAAAATAGCTAATGGTGTCTGGAAGCTTGTAGGCTCAGTGTTAATAGTCCATTGGTTTATGCTGAGAAATATTTTATGACAATTTTATGACAAACGGCATTCTTACGAAAGTCCCTAAAGCAAGACCCTGGACTTAAATATACTAGTTTGGGACTTTTTCCTGAAGATACTATTAAAAAACTAATTCTCAAAAATGTCTTAGGCATTTTCATTTGAATACTCAAATTTGTAATCTACTGAATACCTACCCAGTCTTCTAAATTTGGAGATTAATTTATCCAAATTTTTATAGTCAGCTAGCTTCTACAGAACCACAAGTGTTTCAGCAGCATATCCCTTAAAAGAGTAGATCACTTTCTTTTCATCTCCTTGACATGTAGATGGAGTCAACAACTTTCAATATTAATCTTGACATACAGGGGAAATTTTTCAATATCTCAGTAGTGACGTGAAACTTCTGCTGCAATGAACTAGGTGGGTTCTGCTGATAAAACTGGAGAGATTTATCAGTATACAGATGTTCGGATGGAGCAGATTCAGCAGTGTTGTGGAAAGATTTCTTGATTAGTTTCAAGCCTTCCCCCCAAAAAAAGTTTATCCCTGAATCCATTCCATGTTGAACTAGCTGTCCCTGGTGCTGCACTGAACCAGGCAGTCATATTTGCTTTTGTTTGCAAAGAACTTGAAACAACAGATCTGACCAGGGAGACACCTCCTAATGCCTAGCAAAAATACCTTTAATACTGCTTTCCTGATTAATGCATGAAACAGAGACATCTGCCTCAACATTTACCTCACTATTTGTGAGGGTTAAATCCCTGAAAAGATAATTAATGAAGAAAGAGGAGTGGAAGATGTAGGCATTCAGGAGGAAATGCTTAACAATGTTAGACAGCATCAGAGTAAGATTTATCAAAAGAATGAGGTTAGAAAATTGTCTATTTTTCTTTTCCTCAGAGTCGACCTGGCATATTGGTTAGGATATGTCGTAGAAAGTGTCACAATAAAGCTAAATAGTAATAATTACTAAAAATAATATCCTATAGTGTATTATTTTCTACACTGAGTATTTTCCATAGCAAATAAGAATGCATTGTACTTGTCACTGTATTTATTATTTGTAGGAATATATTTAAAAATATTTTGTAGAGCTGAATTTGCTACTTGAGATGAGTACAAACACGGCACAAAGGAACAATCAAAAAACCTGGAATAGATTTATGGCAGGTGCTTCACTCTGTTAAATCATTTCCAGGTGATTTTAAAAGGAAGTTCAAGTGAATATAAAATTGCTGTTCTCCACATCAGAAAGATTTCCTTTCTTAAGTTGAATCAGTCCCCAGATTACAATATAAAGCCCTAATCCAAATGTTTTGGGTACGTTTGGGGCAGAATTCTGCCCTCAGTTTATATCCATCCAGTCCTATTGACTTTACCCATATGTTTATTATTTTAAAAATGCTCTGACTTTGTCACTGGCCAGATTCTTACTGCATGGCATTTCTGCATTGGAGATGCACAGCTGTAACTTCAAGAGCAGAAAATGCCCATGGAAGATGTCTGATTTCCCCATGCACATATACATCGTCCGGAGCAACCCTGCGAGATCTTGGCCAGAGACAGAGACACCTGTGCCAGTCCAGGGAACGTAGCTCTGCAGAAAGACGGGAAAAGTGGCATCAAAATGAGCCATTCCGGTGTAAAAGTTGACACAAACTGAAATTTGATGCAAAAAGGACCATTGAGACAGTTTTCAACAAAATGTTCCAAGCCTAGAAAACAGGAGCTGGCTGGCCCTGAACATAGTCACCAGCTGAGTTTATTGTGTTCCTCTCCCAATCTGTTTGCCGTTTTATCATTTTGTACTGATTTGTTCACACAGGGAACATTCTGGAGAAATAGCAAAGGTCAAGTGATAAATCTCCCTCTTTCCCTCTCCTTCAGCTGCAGATACTTACACGTTTGCAGGCATTTCCTTTATTATTCACTTCTGTAGAAGGAAGTCTTGTGAGAGACAGTCAGTGAAGTTGAAGGCTAGCCTACAGTTTGTGTTATCTTCTAAATCTTTGTAGAGAGCAATACCTCCTTTGGGTCCCTTCATCAGAGGCGTGTGTTTCCATTTGGGCACAGACGTCGGCAGGGTCTGTTGCAAAGTGACTGTAAGGCAGTACTTGAACTAGCAGGGATCCTTTGGATTGAAATTAGAGCCAAAAAAAGATGTGTATAGGAAAACTGAAAGCACTACTAAGCAAGGAACGAAGCAATGTTAACAGCTTTCATTTGGAAAACACTATACATTTTCATTTTGGCCCAGGCATCAAAAGCTCAGAGGAGGGAAACAATGAAAAAGTAGCCAAAATAAATGCCCTCCTGTCTACCAGGAAATGGTGGTGGAGGGTGACTTAAGATGGTCTGATTTTATTTTTATTTTTAGCGAGACAATGAAATATTTGCATCCTGTGTGCCATTGCACATAGGAGCCAGGCAGCTGGGAGCTACTGCTTTGCCAGTGCATTTGTCCTGCTGGCACAAAGAAATGAAACCCCAGTGATCAATAAATCTTGTATTGACTGATAAAAGAAAACATACGTTAACTTTGGCATTTTCTTCTAGCTGCAAATAACCAAATGCAAAATGCCTACCTTGTGCTATAATTTTTATTGGAAGACTGTTGGAGACATTTGCAGCTAGTCCTATGTAAACATTAGTAGATTCAGGGAGCACTTGGAGGTTATTTCCTGTAATAAATATCACAAGGACATCTTAGAAAAGGACACTAGAATAATTTTCTCTGAAAGGTCATTTCTGTCCCTATTTTACTTTCATAGGCTTCAATTTGAATATTTTGGGTGGCCTAGACCTAGTGTTTACATTTTTATTTTGTTTATATTCATTTACCTTCTCATTCCATTTTCTCTTTGGTAAGAAGAGACCACTTTTAGAGAGAGTAGAAATGGTGTGAAAATATCAGAATACTCTCTCAAAGTATTTGAAGTAGCCCTTCCCTTTCAGATGTCCCTCTGCATATGAACTTAAGCATTTCTAGTTTTTCTACATCAGTGTTGAGAACAAACTAACTGCCATGTGAATGGTTTTACTGATTTCAGATGGATTATAATGGCACTTAGAGCAAGCGTTTCTTGGAAGCTGGCTTCCAGTATGAATCAGGATTTAACCAGGCATTGTCCGAAGGCAGACGTGAATTTTGTTGCAAAATCCACATAAGTAGGCCAGGTTATCTGCATTATTGTTCTGGTTTTTTGGTCATTTCTGGGGAGAAGATTTTGGATCCAGATTTTCCAATGTGGGTGGATTAACCTAATTGCCTGGGAAATCAAATGTTAGATTTTGTTGATGCGTTAGAAACCACGGAAGCACCTGAGAACAGTCACATAGGAATTAGGGCTTCTCCCCCAAAAAAGGTGGCAGGATCAATGGCCCAACTGAAGTGCATCTACACCAATGCACGCAGCATAGACAACAAGCAGGAGGAGTTGGAAGCCATTGTGCAGCTGGAAAACTATGATATAATTGCAATCATGGAAACATGGTGGGATGACTCGCACAACTGGAGTGCTGCAATGGATGGCTATAAACTCTTCAGAAGGGATAGGCAAGGAAGGAGAGGCGGTGGGGTAGCCCTGCATGTTAGGGAGTGTTTTGACTGTCTAGAGCTTGGCGATGGTGATGAAAGGGTCGAGTGTTTATGGGTAAGAATCAGGGGAAAGGCCAACAAGGCAGATATCATGGTGGGAGTCTGTTACAGACCACCCAACCAGGATGAAGAGGCAGACGAAATATTCTATAAGCAGCTGGGAGAAGTCTCATGATTGCTAGCCCTTGTTCTCATGGGGGACTTCAACTTACCAGATGTCCGCTGGAAATACAGTACAGCGGAGAGGAAACAGTCTAGGAGGTTCCTGGAGTGTGTGGAAGATAACTTCCTGACACAGTTGGTGAGTGAACCAACTAGGGAAGGTGCCCCGCTGGACCTCTTGTTTGCGAGCAGAGAAGGACTTGTGGGTGATGTGATGGTTGGAGGCCGTCTTGGGCATAGCGATCATGAAATGATAGAGTTTTCGATTCTCGGAGAAGTAAGGAGAGGGGTTAGCAGAACTGCTACCTTGGACTTCTGGAAGGCAGACTTTGGCCTATTCAGGGGCCTGGTTGACAGAGTCCCTTGGGAGGCAGTCCTGAAGGGCAAAGGAGTCCAGGAAGGCTGGACATTCATCAAGAACGAAATGTAAAAGGCACAGGAGCAGGCCATCCCCATGTGCCAAAAGACGAGCCGGTGGGGAAGAAGACCGACCTGGTTGAACAGAGAGCTTTGGTGGGAACTCAGGAAAAAAAGGAGAGTTTATGACCTTTGGAAGAAGGGGCAGGCAACTCAGGAGGACTACAAAGCTGTTGTGAGGATATACAGGGAGAAAGTTAGAAGGGCCAAAGCCCAACTAGAACTTAATTTGGCTACTGCCATAAAAGAAAATAAAAGTGTTTCCATAAATACCTTAACAACAAAATGAGGGCTGGATGTGGGGGGAAACATAGTGACAAAGGATGAGGAAAAGGCTGAGGTACTTAATGCCTTCTTTGCCTCAGTCTTTAATAGTAAGATCAATTGTTCTCAGGGTACCCAGCCCGCTGAGCTGGAAGACAGGGACGTGGAGCAGAATGAAGCCCCCAGAATCCAAGGGGAAATGGTTAGCGACCTGCTACACCACTTAGATACACACAAGTCTATGGGGCCGGATGGGATCCACCCAAGGGTACTGAGGAAGCTGGCGGAAGTGCTCACCAAGCCACTTTCCATCATTTATCAGCAGTCCTGGCTAACCGGGGAGGTCCCGGACAACTGGAGGTTAGGAAATGTGACGCCCATCTACAAGAAGGGCCGGAAGGAGGATCCAGGGAACTACAGGCCTGTCAGTCTGACCTCGGTGTCGGAGAAGATTATGGAGCAGATCATCCTGAGTGCCATCACACAGCACGTACAGGACAACCAGGTGATCAGGCCCAGTCAGCATGGGTTTATGAAAGGCAGGTCCTGCTTGACTAACCTGATCTCCTTCTATGACAAGGTGACCCGCTTAGTGGATGAGGGAAAGGTTGTGGATGTTGTCTACCTGGATTTAGTAAAGCCTTTGACACCATTTCCCACAGCATTCTCCTGGAGAAACTGGCTGCTCATGGCTTGGACGGGAGTACTCTTCGCTGGGTCAAAAACTGGCTGGATGGCAGGGCCCAAAGAGTTGTGGTGAATGGAGTTCAATCCAGTTGGCGGCCGGTCACGAGCGGTGTTCCCCAGGGCTCAGTTTTGGGGCCAGTTCTGTTCAATATCTTTATCAATGATCTGGACGAGGGGATTGAGTGCACCCTCAGGAAGTTTGCAGACGACACCAAGTTGGGCGGGAGTGTTGATCTGCTCGAGGGTAAGAAGGCTCTGCAGAGGGACCTGGACAGGCTGGATCGATAGGCCGAGGCCAATTGTATGAGATTCAACAAGGCCAAGTGCCGGGTCCTGCATTTCGGCCACAACAACCCCATGCAGTGCTACAGGCTTGGGGAAGAGTGGCTGGAAAGCTGCCCCGCAGAAAAGGGCCTGGGGGTATTGGTCGACAGCCGGCTGAATATGAGCCGGCAGTGTGCCCAGGTGGCCAAGAAGGCCAATGGCATCCTGGCCTGTATCAGAAATAGTGTGGCCAGCAGGAGTAGGGAAGTGATCGTGCCCCTGTACTCGGCCCTGGTGAGGCCCCACCTCGAATACTGTGTTCAGTTTTGGCCCCCTCACTACAAGAAGGACATTGAGGTGCTGGAGCGTGTCCAAAGAAGGGCAACGAAGCTGGTGAAGGGTCTGGAGAACAAGTCTTATGAGGAGCGGCTGAGGGAACTGGGGTTGTTTAGCCTGGGGAAAAGGAGGCTGAGGGGAGACCTCATGGCTCTCTACAACTACCTGCAAGGAGGTTGTAGCGAGGTGGGTGTCGGTCTCTTCTCCCAAGTAACTAGCGATAGGACAAGAGGAAATGGCCTCAAGTTGAGCCAGGGGAGGTTTAGATTAGGGAAAATTTCTTCACCAAACAGGTTGTCAAGCATTGGAACAGGCTGCCCAGGGAAGTGGTTGAGTCCCCATCCCTGGAGCTATTTAAAAGACGTAAGACGTGTAGGCGTGGTGCTTAGGGACATGGTTTAGTGGTGGACTTGGTAGTGTTAGGTTAATGGTTGGACTCAATGATCTTAAGGGTCTTTTCCAACCTAAATGATTCTATGATTCTATGATTCTCATCCTTCTAATGCTTGTATATGTTTGAGGGGACTTAGTGGCATTAGAGCACAAGCTCTTAGAAATAAATCAGAATCTTTCCCTCTGTTGTGAAGTATTGCTTTATACAGCCAAATAGGGGATTGGGAACTGCAGGTAATATACCTCCACTTGAAAACTGTGAACTCAAAATCCACAAAAACAGATAAACAGAACTTGATTTGTCAAACTGTTCTCTAAACAACCTCCTTGGCTTTATAAGCAAAATCAGAATATTGTTTTTGTATCACTGTATAGTGCAATGTTTCCATATCACAAGCTTTGCAGCTTAGTAATGGTTGCAGAGTCTGGCCCCTTAAGAGTGAAGGATTTCAGTGATGATTTAGCAGGCTTATATCTCATTTATTTTGTGTATTTCTGAGGAAAGTTTAAAGGCAATTATTTTATACAGCCAGCTTTAATTATTTATGATCTTGGCTTTTTTTGATCCTGAAGGCCAGACCTTGACAGCAATTGGACAGTAATAAGAGAGCAGATCCAGATGGAGTCCATGGTTCTCAAGGGACTTCTCCCAAATACCAAGTATCATTTTGCCATCCGAGCAGCAAACTCCTATGGATCCAGTCCCCCCAGCGCACCGAGTGATGTCATCCGAACATTCAGTGAGTAGAAACACCTTTTTGTAATTAAAGCTGTCTATCCGGGGTAGCCTGTGGAGGACTGCTGGTGGAAGGAGTCACTCTCCAAGCTCAGGCACCCCCAGTCTGACACCTCTCGGTCCTGTCCGTGGAGCTTGCAGCATCCTGTGAAAGTCAAGCCAAAAGCAAAGATTTGAAAAGCTCCAGACAGAAGCACTCTCATGTTGTTTCTCTGCTCTGGAGGTCATTGCCAGATATTTTTGGATCGCTACTTACTGACTTTTGTGCCAGCTTCATGCAGAACTGATAAGTGAATATCATGGGAAGAAATGAGAGAGACAAGTCTATTATTCATCTTTTTTTTCTGTTCTTCAAAACTGAACTGTATATATTACATGTATAATTTCATAGAAACATAGAATCATTAAGGTTGGAAGAGACCTCTAAGATCATCGAGTCCAACCATCAACCCAACACCACCGTGCCCACTAAACCATGTCCCTAAGCACCACATCTACACGTCTTTTAAATACTTCCAGGGATGGGGACTCCACCACTTCCCTGGGCAGCCTGTTCCAATGTTTAACCACTCTTTCAGTAAAGAAATTTTTCCTCATGTCCAATCTAAACCTCCCCTGGTGCAACTTGAGGCCATTTCCTCTCGTCCTATCGCTAGTTACTTGGGAGAAGAGACTGACACCCACCTCACTACAACCTCCTTGCAGGTAGTTGTAGAGAGCCATGAGGTCTCCCCTCAGCCTCCTTTTCTCCAGGCTAAACAACCCCAGTTCCCTCAGCCGCTCCTCATAAGACTTGTTCTCCAGACCCTTCACCAGCTTCATTGCCCTTCTCTGGACACGCTCCAGCACCTCAACGTCCTTCTTGTAGTGAGGGGCCCAAAACTGAACACAGTATTCAAGGTGCAGCCTCACCAGGGCCGAGTACAGGGGCACGATCACTTCCCTACTCCTGCTGGCCACACTATTTCTGACACAGGCCAGGATGCCATTGGCCTTCTTGGCCGCCTGGGCACACTGCCGGCTCATATTCAGCCGGCTGTGGACCAATACCCCCAGGTCCTTTTCCGACAGGCAGCTTTCCAGCCACTCTTCCCCAAGCCTGTAGCACTGCATGGGGTTGTTGTGGCCGAAGTGCAGGACCTGGCACTTGGCCTTGTTGAATCTCATACAGTTGGCCTCGGCCCATCGATCCAGCCTGTCCAGGTCCCTCTGCAGAGCCTTCCTACCCTCGAGCAGATCAACACTCCCACCCAACTTGGTGTCGTCTGCAAACTTCCTGAGGGTGCACTCAGTCCCCTCATCCAGATCATCGATAAAGATATTGAACAAGACCGGCCCCAATACTGAGCCCTGGGGAACACCGCTCGTGACCGGCCGCCAACTGGATTGAACTCCATTCACCACAACTCTCTGGGCCCGGCCGTCCAGCCAGTTTTTGACCCAGCGCAGAGTACACCTGTCTAAGCCATGAGCCGCCAGCTTCTCTAGGAGAATGCTGTGGGAGATGGTGTCAAAGGCCTTGCTGAAGTCCAGGTAGACCACATCCACAGCCTTTCCCTCATCCACTAGGCAGGTCACCTGGTCATAGAAGGAGATCAGGTTGGTCAAGCAGGACCTGCCTCTCATGAACCCGTGCTGGCTGGGCCTGATCCCCTGGTTGTCCCGCTCATGCCTTGTGAGCGCCCTCAAGATGAACCGCTCCATAATCTTCCCCGGCACCGAGGTCAGGCTGACAGGCCTGTAGTTCCCCGGATCCTCCTTCCGGCCCTTCTTGTAGATGGGTGTCGTGGTTTAATCTCAGTCAGCAATTAAGCACCACGCAGCCGCTCGCTCACTCCCCCCACCCCCGGTGGGATGGGGGAGAGAATTGGAAGAGCACAAGTTAGAAAGACTCGTGGGTTGAGATAAAAACAGTTTAATAATTGAAATAAAATGATAATAATAATATGATAATAATAATAATAATACACAAAACAAGTGATGCACAGCACAATTGCTCACCACCCGCTGACCGATGCCCAGCCAGTCCCCGAGCAGCGGCCCCCCCGGCCAGCTTTTCCCAGTTTATGTACTGAGCATGACGTCACATGGTATGGAATGTCCCTTTGGCCAGTTTGGCTGTGCCCCCTCCCAGCTTCTTGTGCACCTCCAGCCTTCTCAGTCAGTAGAGCATGGGAAGCTGAAAAGTCCTTGGCTAGTGTAAGCATTACCTAGCAACAACTAAAACACCGGTGTGTTATCAACTTTGTTCTCATCCTAAATCCAAAACACTGTACCAGCTACTAGGAAGAAAATTAACTCTATCCCTGCCGAAACCAGGACAATATCCACCCCTTATTCTATACCATTTGCATCATGCTCAAGTCTCACATTTTCCAGTACATTTTCATTAATCACCACCCCCTTTTATATATATATATACACACATACACAGATATCATTCCCTTCATCTGTGGGCCATCCCTCTAAAATGTTCGGTGAGTTCATTTAGTCCATGACTTCAGGCTCCATCTGTCATAATAATCTTTCAGGGCAGGAAAAATGGAGATGGTATGTGGTGTTGGATTGTTCCATGTTGAAGTCAGTTCTGGTACCATCATCACTGTGCTTTGCTTGGTTTCACTGAAGTTATTCTTCATTAATCTGGGTGATTCTTATTATAATAACATTAGTATGGCATATAATATTATTAGTATGATTAGTATCTCTGTGTATTATTAGTATAACTATTATAACTATAATTAGTACTTAACATCATATAGTTCAGATCATTGGCTATTCTCACCCAAAATCAAATCCCCTTGAGGTACACATCGGACTTCCCCATCCTTCCGCATTATCCACCAAGTGCACCCAGGCCCTTGAGCAAAAGCAATCCCATGGATGGGTCTGCCTCTGCCTGAGGCAGGAATAACCCAGACTGTCTTCCCCAGCATATTTTTTATGTGCACTACAGGGACTTTATTCCCATCTACAGTACGTAAAAGTTCTGACTGGGCAGGGCCTGCTCGATTGGCAGATCCCCGAGTGTTGACTAACCAGGTGGCCTTTGCTAAATGCGTATCCCAATGTTTAAACGTCCCACCACCCATTGCTCTCAGCGTAGTCTTTAACAGTCCATTGTATCGTTCAATTTTCCCAGAAGCTGGTGCATGATAGGGGATGTGATACACCCACTCAATGCCATGCTCTTTGGCCCAGGTGTCTATGAGGTTGTTTCGGAAATGAGTCCCGTTGTCTGACTCAATTCTTTCTGGGGTGCCATGTCGCCATAGGACTTGCTTTTCAAGGCCCAGGATAGTGTTCCGGGCGGTGGCATGGGGCACGGGATATCTTTCCAGCCATCCGGTGGCTGCCTCCACCATTGTAAGCACGTGGCGCTTGCCTTGGCGGGTTTGTGGGAGCGTGATATAATCGATCTGCCAGGCCTCCCCATATTTATATTTCAGCCATCGTCCTCCATACCAAAAAGGCTTTAACCGTTTGGCTTGCTTGATTGCAGCGCATGTTTCGCATTCATGGATAACCTGTGCAATAGTGTCCATGGTCAAGTCCACCCCTCGATCACGAGCCCATCTGTATGTTGCATCTCTTCCTTGGTGACCTGAGGTGTCATGGGCCCACCGAGCTAGAAATAATTCACCCTTATGTTGCCAGTCCAGATCCACCTGAGCCACTTCAATCTTAGCAGCCTGATCCACCTGCTGGTTGTTTTGATGTTCTTCAGTGGCCCGACTCTTGGGTACGGGAGCATCTATGTGACGGACTTTTACAACCAGGTTCTCCACCCGGGCAGCAATATCTTGCCACAATGCGGCAGCCCAGATGGGTTTGCCTCTGCGCTGCCAGTTGCTCTGCTTCCATTGCTGCAACCACCCCCACAGGGCATTTGCCACCATCCATGAGTCAGTCTAGAGATAGAGCACTGGCCACTTTTCTCGGTCAGCAATGTCTAAAGCCAGCTGGATGGCCTTTACTTCTGCAAATGGGCTCGATTCACCTTCTCCTTCAGCAGTTTCTACAACTTGTCGCATAGGACTCCATACAGCAGCTTTCCACCTCCGATGTTTTCCCACAAGACGACAGGACCCATCAGTGAACAGGGCATATTGCTTCTCATTTTCTGGTAGTTCATTATACATTGGGGCCTCCTCAGCACGCGTTACCTCCTCCTCTGGCAATATTCCAAAATCTTTGCCCTCTGGCCAATCCATGATCACTTCCAGGATTCCTGGGCGACTGGGGTTTCCTATTCGAGCCCGTTGTGTGATTAGTGCGACCCACTTGCTCCATGTAGCATCAGTTGCATGATGTGTACAGGGGACCCTCCCTCTGAACATCCAGCCCAGCACTGGCAGTCGGGGTGCCAGGAGGAGCTGTGCTTCAGTGCCGATCACTTCTGAAGCAGCTCGAACCCCTTCATATGCTGCTAATATCTCTTTTTCAGTTGGAGTATAGCGGGCCTCGGATCCTCTGTATCCCCGACTCCAAAACCCTAGGGGTCGACCTCGAGTCTCCCCTGGTGCTTTCTGCCAGAGGCTCCAGGTAGGGCCATTCTCCCCGGCTGCGGTGTAGAGCACATTTTTTACCTCTTGCCCTGCCCGGACTGGCCCCAGGGCTACTGCATGAACTATCTCCCGTTTAATTTGTTCAAAAGCTTGTCGTTGCTCAGGGCCCCATTTGAAATCGTTCTTCTTGCAGACCAGTTATCCTCAGGGTACTCGGCCCCCCGAGCTGGAAGACGGGGACGGCGAGCAGCATGAACCCCCCGTAATCCAGGAGGAAGCAGTCAATGACCTGCTATGCCACCTGGACACTCACAAGTCTATGGGGCCGGATGGGATCCACCCGAGAGTGCTGAGGGAGCTGGCGGAGGTGCTCGCCAAGCCGCTCTCCATCATTTATCAGCAGTCCTGGTTAACGGGGGAGGTCCCGGAAGACTGGAGGCTTGCCAATGTGACGCCCATCCACAAGAAGGGCCGGAAGGAGGATCCGGGGAACTACAGGCCTGTCAGCCTGACCTCGGTGCCGGGGAAGATTATGGAGCGGCTCATCTTGAGGGCGCTCACAAGGCATGAGCGGGACAACCAGGGGATCCGGCCTAGCCAGCACGGGTTCATGAGAGGCAGGTCCTGCTTGACCAACCTGATCTCCTTCTGTGACCAGGTGACCCGCCTAGTGGATGAGGGAAAGGCTGTGGATGTGGTCTACCTGGACTTCAGCAAGGCCTTTGACACTGTCTCCCACAGCATTCTCCTAGAGAAGCTGGCGGCTCACGGCTTAGACAGGTGGACTCTGCGCTGGGTCAAAAACTGGCTGGATGGCCGGGCCCAGAGAGTTGTGGTGAATGGAGTTCAACCCAGTTGGCGGCCGGTCACGAGCGGTGTTCCCCAGGGCTCAGTACTGGGGCCGGTCTTGTTTAATATCTTTATTGATGATCTGGATGAGGGGATCGAGTGCACCCTCAGCAAGTTTGCAGACGACACCAAGTTGGGTGGGAGTGTTGATCTGCTCGAGGGTAGGAAGGCTCTGCAGAGGGACCTGGACAGGCTGGATGGATGGGCCCAGGCCAACTGTATGAGGTTCAACAAGGCCAAGTGCCGGGTCCTGCACTTCGGCCACAACAACCCCATGCAGCGCTACAGGCTTGGGGAAGAGTGGCTGGAAAGCTGCCCAGCAGAGAAGGACCTGGGGGTGTTGGTCGACAGCCGGCTGAACATGAGCCGGCAGTGTGCCCAGGCGGCCAAGAAGGCCAATGGCATCCTGGCCTGTATCAGAAATAGTGTGGCCAGTAGGAGTAGGGAAGTGATCGTGCCCCTGTACTCAGCCCTGGTGAGGCCGCACCTCGAATACTGTGTTCAGTTTTGGGCCCCTCACTACAAGAAGGACATTGAGGTGCTGGAGCGTGTCCAGAGAAGGGCAACGAGGCTGGTGAGGGGTCTGGAGAACAAGTCTTATGAGGAGCGGCTGAGGGAACTGGGGTTGTTCAGCCTGGAGAAAAGGAGGCTGAGGGGAGACCTCATGGCTCTCTACAACTACCTGAAAGGAGGTTGTAGCGAGGTGGGTGTTGGTCTTTTCTCCGAAGTAACAAGCGATAGGACGAGAGGAAATGGCCTCAAGTTGCGGCAGGGGAGGTTTAGATTGGATGTAAGGAAAAATTTCTTTACTGAAAGAGTGGTGAAACATTGGAACAGGCTGCCCAGGGAAGTGGTGGAGTCCCCATCCCTGGAGGTTTTTAAAAGACGTGTAGATGAGGCGCTTAGGGACATGGTTTAGTGGGCATGGTGGTGTTGGGTTGATGGTTGGACTCGATGATCTTAGAGGTCTTTTCCAACCTCAATGATTCTATGATTCTATGATTCTTCTGGGTCACTTGATAGAGAGGGCTTACGATCAGACTGTAATTTGGAATGTGCATTCTCCAAAAACCCACGACGCGTAAGGAAGCTTGTGTTTCCTTTTTGCTAGTTGATGGAGACATGGCTGTTATTTTGTTGATCACATCCATTGGGATCTGACGACGTCCATCTTGCCATTTTCTTCCTAAAAACTGGATCTCCTGTGCAGGTCCCTTGACCTTACTTTGTTTTATGGCAAAACCGGCCTTCAGCAGGATTTGGACTATTTCCTTCCCTTTTTCAAAAACTTCTGCTGTGTTGCCCCACACGATGATATCATCAATGTATTGCAGGTGTTCTGGAGCTCCACCCTGTTCTAATGCAGTCTGGATCAGTCCATGGCAAATGGTGGGGCTGTGTTTCCACCCCTGGGGCAGTCGGTTCCAGGTGTACTGAACGCCCCTCCAAGTGAAAGCAAACTGTGGCCTGCACTCCGCTGCCAAAGGGATTGAGAAAAATGCATTAGCAATATCAATTGTGGCATACCACTTGGCTGCCTTTGATTCCAATTCATATTGAAGTTCTAACATGTCTGGCACAGCAGCACTCAGCGGTGGCGTGACTTCATTTAGGCCACGATAGTCTACTGTTAGTCTCCACTCTCCATTAGACTTCCGCACTGGCCATATGGGACTGTTAAAGGGTGAGTGGGTCTTGCTGATCACTCCTTGGCTCTCCAGTCGACGAATCAGCTCATGAATGGGAATCAGGGAGTCTCGGTTGGTGCGATATTGCCGCCGGTGCACTGTGGTGGTAGCGATTGGCACTTGTTGGTCTTCGACCTTCAGCAACCCCACAACAGAAGGGTCCTCCGAGAGACCAGGCAAGGTGGACAGCTGTTTAATCTCCTCTGTCTCCAAGGCAGCTATACCAAAAGCCCACCTGTACCCTTTTGGGTCCTTGAAATACCCTCTCCTGAGGTAGTCTATGCCAAGGATGCACGGAGCATCTGGGCCAGTCACAATGGGGTGCTTCTGCCACCCAGTCCCAGTTAGACTCACTTCGGCTTCCAATACAGATACCTGTTGGGATCCCCCCGTCACCCCAGAAATATAGATGGGTTCTGTTCCTATATATCTTGATGGCATTAGGGTACACTGTGCACCGGTGTCTACCAGAGCCTTATACTTCTGTGGGTCTGACGTGCCAGGCCACCGAATCCACACAGTCCAGTAAACCCGGTTGTCCCTTTCCTCCCCCTGGCTGGAGGCAGGGCCCCTCTAATCCTCATCACAGTACTCGTTTCTCATTTCTTGTACGTATGAGTCAGAAGTTTCTTCATTAAGATCAAGAGTAAGATCAGCCCTTCTACTCTGTCTGGGGAACTGCCCGCTGGAAACTGGAGCAGCAATTTTCCTGGAAGAACCTCTTTTGTGATTGTTTTCCCTTGTAATTCACGTACCCGTGCCCCTAGGGCTGCAGTAGGTTTCCCATCCCACTTCCTCATGTCCTCTCCGTGGTCACGCAGGTAAAACCATAGGGTGCCCCGTGGTGTGTACCCTTTATATTCTCTCTCTTGAGCAAAAGAACGCTTACTTCTAATAGCCGAGATACTGGTCCGTATAGGTGAGGAGTAGGACCTATCCTCTCTGAGCTGCTGGATCTCCCGTGACAGTTTCTCCACAGCCGAGACGATGGAGGAAGAAAGACTTTCCTCGTATTGCCGGAGTTGACTAGCCAATTCATCCACTGTTTGTTCCTCTCCATCTTTCCAGGTTATCACTGCCAATGAATTGGCGTATGACGATGGTGCGCTCCTTATAAACTTCCGCCACATGGGTCGTGTGCACTTGACTTCGTCTGGATCTTTGGATAGTTGTTCATTGTTCAGGTCATCATAAATCACCTCCAGCACAGCTAATTCTCTCAGAAACTGGATACCCTTCTCCATGGTGGCCCACTTGCTTGGGCGACATATGACATCTTCCTTAAAGGGATACCTTTCCTTCACGCTTGACAGGAGTCGCCTCCAAAGGCTGAGGATACGTGTCCCTTTTCCAATTGCTTTGTCAATGCCCCCTTCCCTAGAAAGGGATCCCAGCTGCTTGGCTTCCCTACCCTCTAATTCCAGGCTACTGGCCCCATTATCCCAGCGTCGGAGCAGCCAGGTGACAATATGCTCACCTGGACGACGGCTGAAATCTTTTCGTATATCTCGCAGCTCACTCAGGGATAGAGATCGGGTGGTCACTGCCTCGTTTATGAGTTCTTCCTCTTCCTCCTCCCCGATCAGCGGCCGGCTTTCCTCCTCCCGTTCTCGTGATGGTCCTTCTCTAGGGTCATCTGTCTCGTATACTTCTTCCTCCGGTTCCCTTTTAGAAGAAGCTTCTTCCTCCCTTACTAAACGAGCCGACTTCCGCTTCCAAGATTTCTTCTTGTGTACAGGGGCGACTGATACTGGCACAGGCTCGTTCTTTGGTTCAGCCACAGGGCGTGTTGCTGGGGTTGGAGTGGCCGCAGTGCAAGTGCATGTCACCGGAGTCTGAGCGGCCGCAGGGCCTGTTGCCGGGGTTGGAGTGGCCGCAGTGCATGTCGCTGGGGTTGGAGTGGCCGCAGTGCATGTCGCCGGGGTTGGAGTGGCCGCAGTGCATGTCGCCGGGGTTGGAGTGGCCGCAGTGCAAGTGCATGTCACCGGAGTCTGAGTGGCCGCAGGGCCTGTTGCCGGGGTTGGAGTGGCCGCAGTGCAAGTGCATGTCACCGGAGTCTGAGTGGCCGCAGGGCCTGTTGCTGGGGTTGGAGTGGCCGCAGTGCAAGTGCATGTCACCGGAGTCTGAGTGGCCGCAGGGTCTGTCGCCGGGGTTGGAGTGGCCGCAGGGCCTGTCGCCGGGGTCGGAGTGGCCGCAGAGCCTGTCGCCGGGGTTGGAGTGGCCGTAGTGCGTGTTGCCCGGGTTTGAGTGGCCGCAGGGCGCGTTGCCCGGGTCTGAGTGGCCGCAGTGCGTGTCGTTTTACTGTCAGATCCAGAGACCTTCTCTTCCCTTTCAGGGTACTGAATGGTGTTGAACAGGGCTCGGTAGGCATGGGCCAGGCCCCAGCACGTTGCAATGATCTGCATCTCTCTAGAGTTGCCAGGGTGACAGCATACTTTTTCCAAATATTCTACTAACTTTTCAGGATTCTGCATTTGCTCAGGGGTGAAGTTCCAAAACACTGGGGGTGCCCATTGGCCTAGGTACTTGCCCATCTTGTCCCACACACCCTGCCACTCATAATTATCCAGCTTTGGGGCAGATCTCTGGATGATATTCTTAAATTGCTTACCAACTTTAGACAAAACCGAAACAGTATTCCCAAGAAGTATTAATAGAAGTATCTTAACTACCCAAGGATGTTCAAGATACTGAAAAGTTACTGTAATGAAGGAGGAAACATCATAGAAGAAGGTAGTGACACTGCCATTCTGTATTTCCTCCGTAAAAAAACTCTCAGAAAAGTTACTGCAATTGCTAGTTGTCTCCATGATATGGTATCCATGGTACAGTAACGGCTTCATTGCGAAGTTTACATACCACAGAAACGTCAAGGTCAATGTTCTAAAAACAAACCTCACAAGCGAGACATTACTATTCACTGCAGACCACAGCAAACTGCAAAAACCAACACCAATCTTTAACATGTACAGCAGGAAAAAGAGCGCGATGCAGATTATAAAAATCAATATCGAGAACAGAGAAACCAACATTGTGACCCTCAACTATTAACAGATATAAGTTCCTTAATACACTCCGGTTAATCTGTTATTATCTCAAACCCTTCGTGCCCCACGTTGGGCGCCAAAAAGGACTGTCGTGGTTTAATCTCAGTCAGCAATTAAGCACCACGCAGCCGCTCGCTCACTCCCCCCCCACCCGGTGGGATGGGGGAGAGAATTGGAAGAGCACAAGTTAGAAAGACTCGTGGGTTGAGATAAAAACAGTTTAATAATTGAAATAAAATGATAATAATAATATGATAATAATAATAATAATACACAAAACAAGTGATGCACAGCACAATTGCTCACCACCCGCCGACCGATGCCCAGCCAGTCCCCGAGCAGCGGCCCCCCCGGCCAGGTTTTCCCAGTTTATGTACTGAGCATGACGTCACATGGTATGGAATGTCCCTTTGGCCAGTTTGGCTGTGCCCCCTCCCAGCTTCTTGTGCACCTCCAGCCTCCTCAGTCAGTAGAGCATGGGAAGCTGAAAAGTCCTTGGCTAGTGTAAGCATTACCTAGCAACAACTAAAACACCGGTGTGTTATCAACTTTGTTCTCATCCTAAATCCAAAACACTGTACCAGCTACTAGGAAGAAAATTAACTCTATCCCTGCCGAAACCAGGACAATGGGCGTCAATTTAACAACTTGGAAAGACCAAAGCAAATCTATACTGTTTTCTGAGGAGTAAGACTCTTAAACTATTAAGAACAATCATGAAAATAATGATATAAACAAGTAAGCATCCCTTTTTGATCAGAAGCTGCATAGCAAAATTATTAGGTGAAAATGCATTCAAACACACTTGACTAATCACGACTGTGAAAGTGCAGCATTTGTGCAGCAATGTAGGCCATGCACACTGCAATAAGGGGTAGGTCCTGAATACCTCTCCTGATGGCCTTCCTTGGGATATAATCCTGTGCTAGTGTCTCTGTGGGCTGACTTTGGGATGCTGTTGCTCCTCATCACCCCCAAAGTCATAGCTGTATGTGAAAATCCCAACCAAGCTGACACAGAGCATGTTGGGAATCGTACAAATCGTGTCTCTCGCACAGTGAAAAACCCAGTGTCACAAAGCAGAGTCAATGCAGGAAGCAGAGCCAAGGCTGGTGGGGAATGTGGACTAACTGAGCTATATCCTTAATGTGCCGAACTTTTCATTGCGTTTAAAAGGTTTCAGTATTTTTAAGTTCCAGTTTTGAAGGCATGTATAGGGGATAGAACACCACGCAAGAAAATGACTGGATATAATTTTAGCAGATTAATGAACTATAAAAAAGAGCAGCAAGACTGAATTTTTTTTCTTTTCTCACCTGTGCGCTCAATTGCAAATCATCTTTAACTGACTGGTAGAAAATGAGCAGCAGAATTTGCATGCTGCAGAAATGTGGGACACATCCTTAATGATTGTCCTGGTTTCGGCAGGGATAGAGTTAATTTCTTTTCTACTAGCTGGTACAGTGTTTTGGATTTAGGATGAGAACAAAGTTGATAACGCACCGATGTTTTAGTTGTTGCTAGGTAATGCTTACACTAGCCAAGGACTTTTCAGCTTCCCATGTTCTACCGACTGAGAAGGCTGAAGGTGCACAAGAAGCTGGGAGGGGGCACAGCCAAACTGGCCAAAGGGACATTCCATACCATGTGACGTCATGCTCAGTACATAAACTGGGGAAAGCTGGCCGGGGGGCCGCTGCTCGGGGACTGGCTGGGCATCGGTCGGCGGGTGGTGAGCAATTGTACTGTGCATCACTTGCTTTGTGTAGTAGTATTATTATTATCATATTAATATTATTATCATTTTATTTCAATTATTACACTGTTTTTTATCTCAACCCACGAGTTTTTCTAACTTGTGCTCTTCTCTTCCAATTCTCTCCCCCATCCCACCGGGTGGGGGGGAGTGAGCGAGCGGCTGCGTGGTGCTTAGTTGCCGACTGAAGTTAAACCACAACAGTACTTTTTGGCGCCCAACGTGGGGCTCGAAGGGTTTGAGATAATAACAGGTTAACCGGAGTGTATTAAAGAACTTATATCTGTTAATAGTTGTGGGTCACAATGTTGGTTTCTCTGTTCTCGATATTGATTTGTATAATCTGCATCGCGCTCTTTTTCCTGCTGTACATGTTAAAGATTGGTGTTGGTTTTTGCAGTTTGCTGTGGTCTGCAGTGAATAGTAATGTCTCGCTTGTGAGGTTTGTTTTTAGAACATTGACCTTGACATTAGTGTGGTATGTAAACTTCGCAATGAAGCCGTTACTGTACCACGGATACCATTTCGTGGAGACAACTAGCAATTGCAGTAACTATTCTGAGAGTTTTTTTACGGAGGAAATACAGAATGGCAGGGTCACTACCTTCTTCTATAATGTTTCCTCCTTCATTACAGTAATTTTTCAGTATTTTGAACATCCTTGGGCAGTTAAGATACTTCTATTAATACTTCTTGGGAATACTGTTTCAGTTTTGTCTAAAGTTGGTAAGCAATTTAAGAATATCATCCAGAGATCTGCCCCAAGGCTGAATAGTTATGAGTGGCAGGGTGTGTGGGACAAGATGGGCAAGTACCTAGGCCAATGGGCACCCCCAGTGTTTTGGAACTTCACCCCTGAGCAAGTGCAGAATCCTGAAAAGTTAGTAGAATATTTGGACAAAGTATGCTGTCACCCTGGCAACTCCAGAGAGATGCAGATCATTGCAACGTGCTGGGGCCTGGCCCATGCCTACCGAGCCCTGTTCAACACCATTCAGTGCCCTCAAAGGGAAGAGAAGGTCTCTGGCTCTGACAGTAAAACGACACGCACTGCGGCCACTCAGACCCGGGCAACGCGCCCTGCGGCCACTCTGACCCCAGCGACAGGCCGTGCAGCCACTCAGACCCCGGCAACAGGCCCTGCGGCCACTCAAACCCGGGCAACACGCAGTACGGCCACTCCAACCCCGGCAACATGCACTGCGGCCACTCCAACCCCGGCGACATGCACTGCGGCCACTCAGACCCTGGCGACATGCACTGCAGCCACTCAGACCCCGGCGACATGCACTGCGGCCACTCAGACCCCAGTGACATGCACGGCGTCCACTCCAATCCCGGCGACATGCACTGCAGCCACTCAGACCCCGGCGACATGCACTGCGGCCACTCAGACCCCAGCGACATGCACTGAGGCCAGTCAGACCCCGGCAACAGGCCCTGCGGCCACTCAGACTCCGGTGACATGCACTTGCACTGTGGCCACTCCAACCCCGGCAACAGGCCCTGCGGCCACTCAGACTCCGGTGACATGCACTTGCACTGTGGCCACTCCAACCCCGGCAACAGGCCCTGCGGCTACTCGGACTCCGGTGACATGCACTTGCACTGCGGCCACTCCAACCCCGGTGACATGTACTGCGACCACTCCAACCCCGGCAACAGGCCCTGTGGCTGAACCAAAGAACCAGCCTGTGCCGGTATCAGTCGCCCCTGTACACAAGAAGAAATTTTGGAAGCGGAAGTCGGCTCGTTTAGTAAGGGAGGAAGAAGCTTCTTCTAAAAGGGAACCGGAGGAAGAACTGTACGAGTACCCTGGAGAAGGGCCATCACGAGAACGGGAGGAGGAGAGCCGGCCACTGATCGGGGAGGAGGAAGAGGAAGAACTCATAAACGAGGCAGTGACCACCCGATCTCTATCCCTGAGTGAGCTGCAAGATATACGAAAAGATTTCAGCCGCCGTCCAGGTGAGCATATTGTCACCTGGCTGCTCCGATGCTGGGATAATGGGGCCAGTAGCCTGGAATTAGAGGGTAGGGAAGCCAAGCAGCTGGGATCCCTTTCCAGGGAAGGGGGCATTGATAAAGCAATTGGAAAAGGGACACGTATCCTCAGCCTTTGGAGGCGACTCTTGTCAAGCGTGAAGGAAAGGTATCCCTTTAAGGAAGATGTCATATGTCGCCCAAGCAAGTGGGCCACCATGGAGAAGGGTATCCAGTTTCTGAGAGAATTAGCTGTGCTGGAGGTGATTTATGGTGACCTGAGCAATGAACAACTATCCAAAGATCCAGATGAAGTCAAGTGCACACGACCCATGTGGCGGAAGTTTATAAGGAGCTCACCATCGTCATACGCCAATTCATTGGCAGTGATGACCTGGAAAGATGGAGAGGAACAAACAGTGGATGAATTGGCTAGTCAACTCCGGCAATACGAGGAAAGTCTTTCTTCCTCCATCGTCTCGGCTGTTGAGAAACTGTCCGAAAAACTGTCCCGGGAGATCCAGCAACTCAGAGAGGATAGGTCCTACTCCTCACCTGTACGGACCAGTATCTCGGCTATTAGAAGTAAGCGTTCTTTTGCTCAAGAGAGAGAATATAAAGGGTACACACCACGGGGCACCCTATGGTTTTATCTGCGTGACCACGGAGAGGACATGAGGAAGTGGGATGGGAAACCTACCGCAGCCCTAGGGGCACGGGTACGCGAATTGCAAGGGAAAACAATCACAGAAAGAGGTTCTTCCAGGAAAATTGCTGCTCCAGTTTCCAGCGGGCAGTTCCCCAGAGAGAGTAGAAGGGCTGATCTTACTCTTGATCTTAATGAAGAAACTTCTGACCCGTTCGTACAAGAAATGAGAAACGAGTACTGTGATGAGGATTAGAGGGGCCCTGCCTCCAGCCAGGGGGAGGAAAGGGACAACCGGGTTTACTGGACTGTGTGGATTCGGTGGCCTGGCACATCGGACCCACAGGAATATAAGGCTCTGGTAGACACCGGTGCACAGTGTACCCTAATGCCATCAAGCTATATAGGGGCAGAACCCATCTGTATTTCTGGGGTGACGGGGGGATCCCAACAGCTAACTGTATTGGAAGCCGAAGTGAGTTTAACTGGGAATGGGTGGCAGAAGCACCCCATTATGACTGACCCAGATGCTCCGTGCATCCTTGGCATAGAGTACCTCAGGAGAGGGTATTTCAAGGACCCAAAAGGGTACCGGTGGGCTTTTGGTATAGCTGCCTTGGAGATGGAGGAAATTAAACAGCTGTCCACCTTGCCTGGTCTTTCGGAGGACCCTTCTGTTGTGGGGTTGCTGAAGGTCGAAGACCAACAAGTGCCAATTGCTACCACCACAGTGCACCGGCGGCAATATCGCACCAACCGAGACTCCCTGATTCCCATCCATAAGCTGATTCGTCGACTGGAGAGCCAAGGAGTGATCAGCAAGAACCGCTCACCCTTTAACAGTCCCATATGGCCAGTGCGGAAGTCTAATGGAGAGTGGAGACTAACAGTAGACTATCGTGGCCTAAATGAAGTCACGCCACCGCTGAGTGCTGCTGTGCCAGACATGCTAGAACTTCAATACGAACTGGAGTCAAAGGCAGCCAAGTGGTATGCCACAATTGATATTGCTAATGCGTTTTTCTCAATCCCTTTGGCAGCGGAGTGCAGGCCACAGTTTGCTTTCACTTGGAGGGGCGTCCAGTATGCCTGGAACCGACTGCCCCAGGGGTGGAAACACAGCCCTACCATTTGCCATGGACTAATCCAGACTGCACTAGAACAGGGTGGAGCTCCAGAACACCTGCAATACATTGATGACATCATTGTGTGGGGCAACACAGCAGGAGAAGTTTTTGAGAAAGGGAAGGAAATAGTCCAAATCCTGCTGAAGGCCGGTTTTGCCATAAAACAAAGTAAGGTCAAGGGACCTGCACAGGAGATCCAATTTTTAGGAATAAAATGGCAAGATGGACGTCGTCAGATCCCAATGGATGTGATCAACAAAATAACAGCCATGTCTCCACCAACTAGCAAAAAGGAAACACAAGCTTTCTTGGGCGTCGTGGGTTTTTGGAGAATGCACATTCCAAATTACAGTCTGATCGTAAGCCCTCTCTATCAAGTGACCCGAAAGAAGAACGATTTCAAATGGGGCCCTGAGCAACGACAAGCTTTTGAACAAATTAAACGGGAGATAGTTCATGCAGTAGCCCTGGGGCCAGTCCGGGCAGGGCAAGAGGTAAAAAATGTGCTCTATACCGCAGCCGGGGAGAATGGCCCTACCTGGAGCCTCTGGCAGAAAGCACCAGGGGAGACTCGAGGTCGACCCCTAGGGTTTTGGAGTCGGGGATACAGAGGATCCGAGGCCCGCTATACTCCAACTGAAAAAGAGATATTAGCAGCATATGAAGGGGTTCGAGCTGCTTCAGAAGTGATCGGCACTGAAGCACAGCTCCTCCTGGCACCCCGACTGCCGGTGCTAGGCTGGATGTTCAGAGGGAGGGTCCCCTGTACACATCATGCAACTGATGCTACATGGAGTAAGTGGGTCGCACTGATCACACAACGGGCTCGAATAGGAAACCCCAGTCGCCCAGGAATCCTGGAAGTGATCATGGATTGGCCAGAGGGCAAAGATTTTGGAATATCGCCAGAGGAGGAGGTAACGCGTGCTGAAGAGGCCCCAATGTATAATGAACTACCAGAAAATGAGAAGCAATATGCCCTGTTCACTGATGGGTCCTGTCGTCTTGTGGGAAAACATCGGAGGTGGAAAGCTGCTGTATGGAGTCCTATGCGACAAGTTGTAGAAACTACTGAAGGAGAAGGTGAATCGAGCCAATTTGCAGAAGTAAAGGCCATCCAGCTGGCTTTAGACATTGCTGACTGAGAAAAGTGGCCAGTGCTCTATCTCTAGACTGACTCATGGATGGTGGCAAATGCCCTGGGGGGGTGGTTGCAGCAATGGAAGCAGAGCAACTGGCAGCACAGAGGCAAACCCATCTGGGCTGCCGCATTGTGGCAAGATATTGCTGCCCGGGTGGAGAACCTGGTTGTAAAAGTCCATCACATAGATGCTCACGTACCCAAGAGTCGGGCCACAGAAGAACATCAAAACAACCAGCAGGTGGATCAGGCTGCTAAGATTGAAGTGGCTCAGGTGGATCTGGACTGGCAACATAAGGGTGAATGATTTATAGCTCGGTGGGCCCATGACACCTCAGGTCACCAAGGAAGAGATGCAACATATAGATGGGCTCGTGATCGAGGGGTGGACTTGACCATGGACACTATAGCCCAGGTTATCCATGAATGCGAAACATGCGCTGCAATCAAGCAAGCCAAGCGGTTAAATCCTTTTTGGTATGGAGGACGATGGCTGAAATATAAATATGGGGAGGCCTGGCAGATCGATTATATCACGCTCCCACAAACCCGCCAAGGCAAGCGCCACGTGCTTACAATGGTGGAGGCAACCACCGGATGGCTGGAAACATATCCCGTGCCCCATGCCACTGCCCGGAACACTATCCTGGGCCTTGAAAAGCAAGTCCTATGGCGACATGGCACCCCAGAAAGAATTGAGTCAGACAATGGGACTCATTTCCGAAACAACCTCATAGACACCTGGGCCAAAGAGCATGGCATTGAGTGGGTGTATCACATCCCCTATCATGCACCAGCCTCTGGGAAAATTGAACGATACAATGGACTGTTAAAGACTACACTGAGAGCAATGGGTGGCAGGACGTTCAAACATTGGGATATGCATTTAGCAAAGGCCACCTGGTTAGTCAACACTAGGGGATCTGCCAATCGAGCAGGCCCTGCCCAGTCAGAACTTTTACGTACTGTAGATGGGAATAAAGTCCCTGTAGTGCACATAAAAAATATGCTGGGGAAGACAGTCTGGGTTATTCCTGCCTCAGGCAGAGGCAGACCCATCCATGGGATTGCTTTTGCTCAAGGGCCTGGGTGCACTTGGTGGATAATGCGGGAGGATGGGGAAGTCCGATGTGTACCTCAAGGGGATTTGTTTTTGGGTGAGAATAGCCAATGATCTGAATTATGTAATGTTAAGTACTAATTATAGTTATAATAGTTATACTAATAATACACAGATATAGTAATAATACTAATAATATTACATACCATACTAATGTTATTACAATAAGAATCACCCAGACTAATGAAGAATAACTTCAGTGAAACCAAGCAAAGCACAGTGATGATGGTACCAGAACTGACTTCAACATGGAACAATCCAACACCACATACCATCTCCATTTTTCCTGCCCTGAAAGATTATTATGACAGATGGAGCCCGAAGTCATGGACTAAATGAACTCACCGAACGTTTTAGAGGGATGGCCCACAGACGAAGGGAATGATATCTCTGTGTGTGTGTATATATATATATATATATAGGGGTGGTGATTAATGAAAATGTACTGGAAAATATGAGACTTGAGCATGACGCAGATGGTATAGAATAAGGGGTGGATATTGTCCTGGTTTCGGCAGGGATAGAGTTAATTTCCTTCCTAGTAGCTGGTACAGTGTTTTGGATTTAGGATGAGAACAAAGTTGATAACGCACCGATGTTTTAGTTGTTGCTAGGTAATGCTTACACTAGCCAAGGACTTTTCAGCTTCCCATGTTCTACCGACTGAGAAGGCTGAAGGTGCACAAGAAGCTGGGAGGGGGCACAGCCAAACTGGCCAAAGGGACATTCTATACCATGTGACGTCATGCTCAGTACATAAACTGGGGAAAGCTGGCCGGGGGGCCGCTGCTCGGGGACTGGCTGGGCATCGGTCGGCGGGTGGTGAGCAATTGTACTGTGCATCACTTGCTTTGTGTATTATTATTATTATTATCATATTATTATTATTATCATTTTATTTCAATTATTAAACTGTTTTTTATCTCAACCCACGAGTTTTTCTAACTTGTGCTCTTCTCTTCCAATTCTCTCCCCCATCCCACCGGGGGTGGGGGGAGTGAGCGAGCGGCTGCGTGGTGCTTAGTTGCCGACTGAAGTTAAACCACGACAATGATCCACCAGTTTAACCCGCTAAGGATTTATTTCTAAATCGCCTCCCTGCGGGGATTAACGGCACGGACTCTGGCAGGCAGCAACCAAAGACCTTTATTGCTCTTTGTTAGCATCTTTTATAGCAAGCAGAAGTGTACACGCGCTACCTGCAGCTTGCAGATAGGTTATAGCCTTGTGTTCACGCGCATCTATGCTCTAGCAGATTGGCCCGTTCTTCCTGATCATGCGAAATGCCCTCATGGCCTTTATCTTGTTTTTCTCCTTCCAGCTGCACATTCCTTTTTCCGTTATCTTCTGCTTAAGTGCCTTGTCATGCCAGGTGGTACAGTGTTTGCTCATTAAAATCAAACTCAGGAATGTCCGTTAGTGAGATTCCCATCCCCACACCTCCCTATCTTGAAATCCCTTGTTTTCATTGACTCTTTTATGGCATTTTTCATCCTTTTTTCCCCTCTGTCATGAATTGAATCCTTTGAACAGTTTGCATTAAGTTTTGTATGGCTGCTGAACTCTAAGTTTAACTTCTGAAGCAAATGTTTGTGAAAACCACGAAGGTGCAGTGTGCTCTGGGGTTCCTTGGCCCCTGGATCCTCAAGAGTCAGCTCCTGCTGCCTCAGGCATGCTTGTGTGCTCTTCGGTATCCTGTTTATCTTTGGATGTGAGTGTCTGCATTCTTTGGTCAGAAAAGATAAAGTGTTTAGCTCTGTTAATAAGGGTGGAGTAGTCTTCATACTGCGCTTATTACTGCAGTACTCTAGGAAAGGCACTTTGCCTTTGCAAGTTTGAAAAATTGGAAACCGCCTGTTCTGCAGAGACCTGTCAAGATGGCTCTAAAACATGGATCTTTGTCAGTAGAGCTTGGAATCAAATTCACACACTGATTTCTGGAGAGGTTCATACCGGGCATGAGCTTGACTCTGCGTCTGGATCAGATCTGAAAAGTTAATGTATTATCCATGTTGCACTGCTCTCTGAATAGGCTTAAAAACTATGTGCTGGTCTGTGGGAGGCGCATGGGTGCCACTGTGGCTAAGAGGTTGGTCTCCCTGCACCAAGGGGCTGGCAGTGCTTGGGGGAGACCCTCATGAGCGGGCAGAGCTCCCGCAGCCTGGAGCCACTTTATGTCAGTGATGTGTTCCAGCCCCACACCAGGTCAATTGTACTTAAGGCTACTTTGGCAAACTCTGGGCCCTTTGGCAAATGCGAATGTGGTTCCTTTGCCAGTCTGCTCTTAGTTTCCAGGATGGACTTGGCAAATAGGCTTAAAAACTACATATAGCCACTATGCATGAAAGCCTATGTTATCTTGTGGATAGTTGTCTTCACAATAACCAGCTTTTTGCAGAGCAAGAAGTGGTGTTCAAAGGCGACAAAAGATGCATGCCTTTAGAAATAAGTTCTGCGGCTTTCTGGAAGCAGGAGTGTAACTGAGTATAGCAGCTCTCACTTGGCTTTAGTTATGATGTCTGTGTAAGAAACTGGTTTGATGTTAACCAGATACACAAGTACATTGTGCATTAGTAGAAAAGCTAAACTTTTGTTGTGAAAAAATGTTCTTGATTAAAGCAGTGCATAGCCTGAACATTTATTTTTCCCAAAAACACTAAAAAAACTTGAAGAGTGATTTAAACCAATGAAAAGTTTAATGTGACAAAAATGTTCAAGGGCAACCAAGTAAAACTCACTCCTAGTTCACATTATGTAACTGTAGGTACCTTCCCCCTTCTAGTAGCCAGAAAGCCAATAGTTACCTTCTTTGGCCCAGTTAATCATTCAGTTCAGTTGCTCAGGTATAGACATTCGGTGGATTTGAGGTCCCCTAGGTCCTGTGGTTTTCAGCTGCCACTGCAGGAGGGCATGTGCCTCCCATGCATCTCCCAGACACCTGACAGTCCTCTGGGGATGTCTCAGGTACCATAATGCGTCTCAGATGGCACCAGATACCTGAATCTCTCAAAGTGCCAGCAGATACCTCTTAGTCACCTATCATTGCTGGAAAGGTGTCAGACAGTTGGCATGTCTGAAACTGAAGCATCTTTGCTCTTTGGGGTGCACATCGTAGGAATTACTACCTTCATTATGCCATGGTTCGTCCTCCCATGTAAACAGTGAAACATGACACAAATATTTGATGCTATTTTCTGACTGCTTGTGTATTCCTCAGAAATACCTGAAATATCTTAGGAAGCTGGCAGAAGTCCATACAATGCCTAGTTCCTTTGCATTACCTAGTCCACATAGTGCTGGCACTAAGGTCCTTAGGGTGTTTGGATTTTAAAAATTTGTAGCTTTATGCTTGTATATCCTGGATTTTTATGCTTGTTTTGAAATAATTAGTGGCTTTCCGATGCTTATTTTAACTGAAGAGCAAATTCCCAGCATTACCTCAAATGCAGGGGACCTTCAGGGTCTGTGTTGCATTGTGTCAAGTCTCTCGCAGCTCTTCTAGGCAGGCTGAGACAGAGATGAGTCCTGCAGACACTGAGTCCACGCTACTTGGGGATTTTTTCTGCTGAGGTTTATTTCATTCTCATGTGTAATTCTCTCACTTTGGTTTCAAGGGTGGCTGGATTTGCAGTACACTTGACTGTGCATTGTTTCAGGTCCGCATAGGAAACCGTTGTCTTTGCTAAAATGTTCCTCTGAAGAGGTGCTGACTGTATCACCTAATGTGACAGACCTCCCAAGGCCCTTGCAAGTAGAACATGTGGCCTTGATTATAAGCAGTTACCCCCTTACCTAGTAAAAAATGCATGCTTGGTTTATGTTACATTGATCCATTTTCAGGGAGGAAAGAGAGAGCAAGTTTCCCCAAGGGTTCTCATTTATTTATGATTTGGTTTCATTTTTTTATAGAAGGAAATTATGTAATAAATCAATTTTTTGTTGCCTTAATTACAAATGCAGGTTGCAGGTATTTCACTTATATGGCTGTTGGTTTTTTGCTATATCAAATCTTTCAATGTGTCATGGACAATTTACTTGAAAACAAAAGATTTCATATATCAAGTTTAGTAACAACAAAGTGTCATCACCTGCATCGCTTAAATACCCTTCATCTCCTGGGGAAACAGATGGAGTTTGCACTGTGCCTGGAAGGTCACCAGCCTTGGGCTTTGTCAGACCAACAGAGGAAATGTCTTCTGTTAAAAATACTGTCCTGCTTGTCTCCACAGAAAATGTGACAGAAGTGGCTGCTTAATCCAGGTACATCCCTTCCTCCGGGCCTGGCAGACACCGCCTGACTTCTCACAAATGGGGGTATCCATATGCTCTGGCTCATACTGAGCAAGGCATTGGCACAGGTGCTTAAATATTCTGCATGGTGCTTGAATGTGTCAGCTGAGGCTCAGGCACAGGAAAAGAGCAGTCCCTCAGGCCCAAACCTTGATGTAAATGATGGTGATGTGTCTTGGAGATAGCAAATGGAGAATGTTTTCCACAGAACTGTTCCCCGCAGATCTCCAAAGGCTTTACAAATGCAGCATTTGTATTTATTGTCCCTGTTATACGGACAGGGACAAAAAGCAAGAGACAGGCCAAGCGATATGCAGTGCCTCACTGTGAGTCACTGACAAGAAAAATCTCAGATAAAAATGCCCCGATGTATTTTGGACTTAGACCTGTGAGGTCTTCTGCACGAAGGTGATCAGTCTGTTAACATTTCCATTCAATCTGCCTGCGTTGCAGCGCCTGGTGGTCTACCAGGATCCTACACTCTTCTGTGTCTCCTGATCAGTATGCTGTCACCTAATCATCAAAACAAAAGTTTGTGTGACTTTCTGTTTGTTTTGAGAAAGATTTCTTTGGTATAACTTAATCCCTGATTATTTGGAAAGAAGCTGTTTTATGTTCATGACCCCCCACAGGTTTTCCAATTAATTATAAAACAGGATTATAGGACTGGTAGAGGGTCTTAAACAAGCTTCATCTCCTTGTATGCTGAAACACTGATTTAATGAAATATAGCACACTTATAATCTCTGTAGTCATTGTTTTGGTATTTGCAGAGTACCACTTTGCTTAATTGTCCCTGATTTGCCACCCATTATGAGATGAGCTCTTCACTAAAGCTATGCAGTGCTCTTAAGAGATGGGCTCGCGTGGGGGTTTCTCTACAAAAAGTCCTGTTAGCTTCTCTGCTTTCTGTTTATTTTGCAGTTTTGTTGCATCACGTCACATGTGGGTATCATGTCACATCCAGTGAGCCAACACCAAATGTAGGGCAGAGCAAGGCAATTGAGAAGCCAGTGGGCTGTTAGATGGTCTCATCATTTGTGTGTGTACTCACCTGTATAAATCCAGGCATAGTTAGAAGAGAGTACATCTCCATGTCTTCATTGCTCCCAGGTACATTATGCATTACCAAAACTGCTCACAGATCAGCAGGTAGAGTAACGTAGCATGTGCCAGCTGAAACTCAGATGGAGCCAGGGGAGCGAAAGCAGGGATTTGGGGCCATATTAGAGGCCTGTGGATATTAGGACACCTTCTGAAGTTATAGTTTTCCTGGTGATGCCAAACTTACGTCCTGAAGGTCTTTGAAGAAGGGCCTCAAAGCAGTCTTTTCTACCAGCCACAATAAGCCATACCTTCTTTGCTGTCTCCAGGCTGTAAATGTTGTACCAGTTCAATAAGGTGAAAGGAATCATTGTCTGGTTTAAAATAGTGGGTACATTTTGTCTCCCAAGGTCTTCTGTTGGAAAAGCATGGAACATTTTGGTCTGCCAGATGAAAGAGGTGCACTTTCTGCTTGGGGAACTGCCTGTGTTTCCTAAGTTACCAGGTCTCATTTCATGCTGGTGGTTATTGATGTAGTTTAGTGTTAACTCCACTCAAATCAGGAGAGTTACACTTCTGTAAAACTGGCATGGCATTAAAATCATATCTATACCTGTAAGCAAGTGTGCATATCTGAATGCAAAATCAAGACCTAACATTTTCCTACATGTTAATGTGAAGATACTTCGTTCTCTGTATTGCTTCATTCCTGCCATTCTTACTGAACCTAAATCCCATTAAGCCAATAGAAAGTTTGCTTGAGAAGAGAAAAAATGTGGCAGAATTTGAACTATAACAGGTTTTTATTTTGTAGCTTGTGACCTCTAAATTAGAAAATGGAGTTTGTGTATCACAGCTTGTTTGAATACAGATTAGATTGTTTTCCCTGACATATGATTGATCAGTAATGTGTGATTTTTTCCTTTCTTTTTCCCAACTTAGTTTTATTGCTTCTGTTACTCTTAGGTAAATTACAGTTTCATCCATTAGAAGAACTGAATTAGTTCTGAAATAATTTCAGACACACAATATAAAGGCAATAAGTAATATTACAGACCTGACTTAAAAGCAAGAGTATTCCAGTGAGCTGAAAATTGCTGCATCTGCTGGGAGCTGAGTTAGTGCTGGGCTCTGCTTCATTCATATAATTTCCATTAAACTGCAAGTCACATTTATAATGTTTATGTTTGGGGTTTTGCATATTCTTTTGTAGAAATGCATGTCTTATAAAGTCACTTTTGCCAAAAGAAGGAGATTCTGATGCAGTGATGGATGGAAGAGAAGTGGCCAACCTTCCTACCTTCCTACCTGGAGTAAAATTATCCTGTGGTGGTGATTAACCTGAGTGACTATTCAAGTGAATACTAGGAGTAAGAGGTTTTGCCCTATTTGACCTATTGTTTTCCATAATGAATGCAGGATTGGGACCAGTTCATAAATGCACAGTCTGTTTCTCCAGTAGTAATCCTTTGCCTGTGCATTCACAGTCACTAGCAGAAATAACCTGGATGCAGTTTGTCCAGTTGGCCTCATCTCATTACCAATCATAAAGCTATGAGTTCTCTGCTTACCTCAGTTGCTAGAACTCTTATGCTGAATACTGGTTTAATATACAGTTAAACTATATTATTTACAGATGATTAGGTATACATGTTAGAGTGGAAAGGCTTATATACATTCTCTCCTAGTCTAGCATGCTGTTTTGGTTGCAAATGTGTATGCCTCATTACCTCTACTCATTTGCTTCTGTTTTTTCTATATGCTGATGTAAAGCCCATTGATAAGTAACTCCCACAGAGTGTATGGTGGGCAGCCAATTAGCCAGCCAGGGCACGTGTTCGTATCTGGTGCACATATGCTTAATTTCATAACTGTCTGCCAGGATTTCTGGGTTGCAGTCACGGCAAAGGAAGAGAGAGTACAAAAAGATTTAGACAAGTGCTCTCCTGCCTGAATCAGGTCAGTGAGATACTTTTCCTTTATTCTCCACTGAGGTGGGAGATGGCTGACCCCAGTTAGACTGGCTCAAACAGCGTGATAACACCGTGCTCACACTGCTCCTTCTGAAAGCCTGCTGGGCTTTGTTAGCTTTTCCTGGCTCCATCAGGTTGTTCAGTGGTGGTAGTGAAGCTCTCACTACCATCAAGTGATTGGTTAGCTGGCGTTTTCTGGCTTGTCAGGTCTCCTTTCCGCAGACAGCCACTGCTCAGCAAGACTTTGCGTCTCTGCGTGTTGCAATGTGAAGGACCTGCTAACTCATGAGAAAATATGGGCAGCTTGTGGCTGCTAAAATAAACAAGCACACATGGTCAGCCCGTACAGAGACTTAGTAAAGCAAGGATTACCTACGCTGTTTTTAAGTGACCGCAGAATATTTTATGGAAAATACAAATGTATGAAGTCCACTGTTTCACTGGTTACCAAATGTGTTATATTCTTAACCTTGCTGAAATGACAAGAAACCGTAGTGATGAAGTTACCCTTATTATCTTTCCTCATGACTTCTGGTAAATTTTAGTAGCTAAAAAGCATAAACCATTGTTTAAGCAGAATTTGCTGTGTAAAGTGCAGAAAAACACAGATATTTTCCACGAGGATCATCTTACTGTTTAAACTGGCCATTCCCAGCCCAGAGTCCTTCACAGTGCAGTTCAGCGCTCCAGGGAGAGGCGGAGGCAGATTATGCACATGAAAAGCACATGATGTTTGTGCGTGTTCCTTTTTTCCAGGTGCTAAATTGCATTTTAAAAAAAGCCTAAAAATACACTTAGGATGTTAATTTCAGGAGCATTGGAGCCAGTGGAAGTAGGTAAAGGCCTAAGCAGAGTGTGCCAGAAAAGCCCTACCTAGATGCATCTCTTTTGCTGTTCCAGTAATTTGGTCACCAGTAGGGCAGGTAGAGGACTGTATTTATAAAAGGGAAAAGTTTGATCTAAAAACAATACAGCTATTACAATGTAGTCCATGCTGAAAAAAATTCAGAGCTGCTCTCCTGGAAGAATGATAGATAAAAGTCATTTTGCAATGGAAGAACTGAGCTTTTCCTGCTTTGTTAAGGAAACACAGTAAGTGACTAAATGAAGGTCTTCACTTAGTTTCTTTTAAGTTGCATATGTATCACTTGGACAACGTCTTCCATCTTCAGGCTGACACTTGCATTGTCTGTACAGAATGAACATCACCACCGCTTCAGATTTTAGTGTGTTGAATCAGGGGGAGGTAAGATCTGAGTTGCTGTGTGTATAGTGAAAAAATATATGAACTGAATATGCCAGTTGTGTCTTTTTAGGCTCTGAAGAGTTAGGAAGTGGAAGCTATGGGCATCGGTATATCACAGACAGTGACTGGTGATGATGATGGATTTGATATCGATGACTCAGACTACGACATTTACATAGAAGAGGTAACTTTCAAGATTTCACTTTGACATTTCTGTTTCCTTTATAGTCTTAATATTTTAAAGTGTCCGGTCTTGTCAGAAAGTTTAATATCTGATATTGTATGCTCAGATATAATAATGTGGTTGTTTCTTTTTCTTCAGTGAGGATGAATTTGTTACCTCAGATCTGTATCTTGGAAGGTATTTTTTTCATTTCCATGTAGCATTTTAGGTTTTACTGAATTTATGATTCTTTATTACCTTTCAGCTCAGACCGCTTCCTGCTATCAAAGGAGGCAACAGAAAATTTCTGGTCGAAACTAAGGTCACGCCAGGGTCTAGTTCCAGGCTCCTATCACAGGTCCTTACAACCACTTCTGAACCCACTACTTCCACTCCCACCGCCACACGGCCTTCAACCACAGCAAGGGCAACTACAGCTAGGGCAATGAGGAGGGGTGGCACTTCTTCTGCAACGCACCTCTTTGATCTCTCCTGCGATGAGACCATCTGTTCTGCAGACAGCTTTTGCATCAACGACTACAACCAGAGTGGCTCACGCTGCCACTGCAACTTGGGAAAAGGAGGAGAGACATGCGCGGAAGGTAGGTTTCCACATGCCCACAAGTCTGTGGGACTGTGTTTCCTCAATAGCCCCAGACAAGGCATCCCTCCAGCATCAGCAGGCCGAATGTCTGTGGCCTCTGCGCAGTGACAGCCACCTTGGGGAGCACCAGTCTGCTGTAAGCCAGCTGTGGGCAGGTTGCTGCTCTGCTGCTGGCTTCTGTTAGCCTGGGACAAGGAGCAGCTTCGTGGTAAACCAACCAAAGTGCGTTTTGGGAATAGCAGGCTGGGCTTAATGGATCCCTAAGGACAGCAGTGGCTTCCACTCCCAGTTCAGACACCAGTCCCTTTGCTTCTCTTTCCTCAACTAGGTTTGAAGAAGTTATTCTTTAATAAAGCTGAATGCAGACCCTGTGTAGATGTGCACAGGGGAGGTTAATACTCCTTCCCCCACCTAGGAGTGGGAGGGTGAAGGCGACAGGTATATTGGTAGGCACCCAGGCCTGACAGGGTCCAGCCATGGCATCCACAGCTTCCAGCAGGGACATTCGACCCCCATTTGACCCTTGCCTTTTGCCTGCAGCTGAAGCCCTGAAACACACACATTTCTGGTGTGGTCCATCAGATGATGCTGATCCTGCAGCAGGGAAGCGAGACAGAGCCACCATTGTAAAACCGTCTCCGGAGGAGGCTTTCCCCATGGTCTATGGGGCAGAAGTGCTGGAGCGGTAGCCCCAGCTCTCACATCAGGCAGCCTGGGGCAAAGGAGACCTGAGCCGCCACTCGAGCTTTGGTTACAAACAAAACCCCCTCCCCAGTTCAGAAAACATGCCCTGAAGCCCGGGTCAATGTGAGGAGGTGTCATTGTCCCAGTCAGGCCTCGCCATGCGTCCTCTCACCTCTCTGCAGGGCAGCTGAGCCAGGGCAAGAGCTCGCTGAGCTGAAGGAGGCCATTCTGCTTCTCCTTCCCTGGCTGCCTTCCTGTCCTCTCCCTCTGTGGGCCTAACCTCGCCCTTTCGCCGGGTCTGATGTTGAGCTGATCACCTGGTGAGCCAGTCCAGCTCGCTTACCAAGCCAGAATCAGTTCACTTTTTTTTCCCTGGAGTTATTTTTCTGCTGATTTGGTGACCAAGGGGTCAGATGAATTCCAGAGCTTGTGCAAAGAAAGTGTCCCGTTGCTTGTAGTGGTGCTGTCCCACTAGCTAAGAAAGAGCTGATCCATCCCTCTGCATGCTGATCTGATCTGCCAAGACCCTGCCACACAGCAGAGCATCAGGGACACATGTTTCTTCTGCAGGCTCGTGTTAGACATTTGTGATGCACAGTGTTGTGCATCAGAGATACAGACACTGGGGGTGTTTGATCTCCTCCCGGTGCTGGAGTAAAGAGAGCTCATTCTGAAAATAATCTGTTGTGACTCAGTCACATGGAACAGCTGCAGATGTGATTTTTGGCCTTGATCAAGTATGAAGAGCTGAGGATTTATTTGAACTGACATAGCTGTATACAACTTGTAGAGCTGGTTTGTTAACATCAGTCCAAAACCACCATTTTTCACAAGGGAGTGTTTTATTCCTTGGTAAGCAGTAGCATCATGTACCAATATTTTCTTGTATTGAATTTCTCCACAGCAGCCAATATTGTTAAATAGTATATTAATCTGAATGAAAACAGACTTTTCTTTAAAATCAACAGCTGCATGATGCTCTGGTCCAGTCAGTTCTGCTTGTGATCAGGGCATGAGTTAATTGCTGTCTGCTGTGGTAGCATTCAGGTTTATACCGCCGGTTCTCTTCACCTCAGTCTAAAATGTATTTTATTTGTTTGCCTTGCTAACAAAAAAGCTGAGAGAATTGTATCCAGATCCAAATATGCGAGAAAAATCCACTCAGTATTCAAATAACAAAGAGGAATAGGACTCCTCATTCTTCCTTCCTCATTAGACTTTGACCCACTGCAAAAATAAGAATTCAGGCCTGAAACTGGGTCTGTCCTCAGTGCTTCTTAGGAAAATGAGCTGCAAAGGTAGCAGTAAGACATCTCTCTGTTTGTTTTTTTTTTTCCTATGCTGGAGCTGGAATGGTCCTCTAACATAAGACGGTAAAGGTGTGGATTGATAATGCCAGCTGACAAGAGCAATATGAAGGGCCACTATTGCAGCCAGGGATGGAGAGATGCCTGCAGGGACCCTCTTCTCCCTATCACTCCCTTTACCTTCTGCCCTGAGCTGACTAGAGGGAAGCACTGGGAGTTGCTGGGCTTTTATGAGCCATCCAAGGATTCTCCAGATGCTGGACATAGCACCTATGGAGCAGCAGTGACTAATACAGTCTGGAGCCTGGCCCAGTGCACATTTCCTGCATATGTTTTTATAATCCTGCAAAACAGAAAACTACTTTGTTGTCTCTGTGTTATATGAATTCTTAAAAGGAGATAAATATAAAGTAGATGGGTTCTGTCTTCTGTAACAAGGATGAAAATCTGGAGAAAGTTCCACTGAAGTCAGCAATTAAACTGTTGAGCAGTATTTGGCCATCAGTATCCTGTTTCTTTCCAAGTTCACCAGATCCTTGGGAATAAAGGAATTAGTTATGAAAGGTGGTGGGAGCACAAGGTAATAGGTTAACTGATTGTTGACCGCTGCTGACTAACGGTTGTCTCTGGAGGAACTCTGCCTTGCATTTTCACCTGATGTTATCTAGTGCTAAATGTGTATATCAATTTTTATATGGGAGAAAACTGTTAAACAACATGTTTCTGTCTTTGCTTTTCAGATATTATTATCCAGTATCCTCAGTTCTCTGGCTACTCACACATCACCTTTGAACCACTGAAAAACTCCTATCAGACATTTCAAATTACCCTTGAATTCAGGGTAAGTTTAAGCAATTCCAAACTCACATAGGAGTTTTAAATTTTATTCACTTATTCTGATGCTGTGGAAAATGGAACAGTAACTTAGCTTCAGTATAGCTTATAATGTAATTGTGGTGAGCCTATACATAACCTTCATCTCTAAAGATCTGGCTTCACATTCAGTGAATGCAAATGAAGTTGGTAAACTGGGCTAAAATATTTGTGTCCATTATTGGTAGGCAGTGCATGAGAGAATGCCTGGGACTAGTAATACTGGCATTGCAGACTAACAGCAATGTACATTGGCAGGGTTATAGCCATGTGAATGAGCTACAGGCTGAAGTACACCTGGACTTTTTGTGAATTACAGTTTGGAAGTGGCATGCAGTATCTTTACATATAAGAAACTGTGATCTTCTTGTTGTACTGAGCAAAATACTGCCCTATATCCAGAGTTCCTTTCCTACCCTTCAGGATTTAAGTAGGCATTATTTTTCACCTCTGAAGTTTGGGACACTGGCTACTAATACATGCAAGATACTGGACTACTTAAACTACAGGTCTGAAGTGGTGGGGTACATCCCACACTGGCTTGTGTTAATGCTGTCTGTGTATTACGGACAGAGCTGGTAGGGCTGCCTGTAGGGAGGGTGGCCAAGCAGGTGTCATACATGAGCTCTCGGATGCACCCCTGCTCCCACGTAAGGCAGACTCGCCAGCCTCATAGCCTAGGTACGAGACTGTCACTAGAGCAGCAGCAATCTGTTGCCTCATGTGGTGATCTAACACTCTTCTGGCAATTTGTCAGCTTAACTTGCAGGATGGCTGCAAAAAGTCACTGTGTCAGCTCTATGTACATATGGAGAAATCTTGCCTGCACAGATTGTTCAGCTTGAAAAGTGTCAGGATCACTGAACGTGTGAAGCAGAGTGTGCAGTAAGTCTGATGTGTCTACACTTAACAGGCTTGCTAGGACATCCTTGCTAGACTTTGTGCTTAGAGGTCTCATATGGGATGTCTGACAGTTTTTAATGCTTTCAAGCTTGTTTGTAGGTCTGATATTATCACACTTGTGCTGGTTTTGGCTGGGATAGAGCTAATTTTCTTCATAGTAGCTAGTATAGTGCTGTGTTTTGGATTTGTGATGAAGTCAGTGTTGATAATACAGGGATGTTTTAGTTACTGCTGAGCAGTGCTTACACCGAGTCAAGGCCTTTCCTGCTCCTCACACCACCCCACCAGTGAGTAGGCTGGGGGTACACAAGAAGTTGGGAGGGGACACAGCTGGGACAGCTGACCCCAAGGGACCAAAGGGATATTCCATACCATATGCCATCATGCTCAGCATAGAAAGCTGGGGGAAGAAGAAGGAAGGGGGGGGACATTCGGAGTTATGGCATTTGTCTTCCCAAGTAACCGTTACGCGTGATGGAGCCCTGCTTTCCTGGAGATGGCTGAACACCTGCCTGCCAATGGGAAGTAGTGAATGAATTCCTTGTTTTGCTTTGCTTGCATGCGTGGCTTTTGCTTTACTTATTAAACTGTCTTTATCTCAACCCACGAGTTTTCTCACTCTTACTCTTCTGATTCTCTCCCCCATTCCACTGGGGGGGAGTGAGCAAGCGGCTGTGTGGGGCTTAGTTGCTGGCTGGGGTTAAATCACGACACTGTAAATAGAAGAGATGTTCTTAAACCATTTAAGCATTAAGGAAATGTTTTTTTTAGGTTCTTCAAATGCAAGATTCAAAATCGATCAACCAGTTGCTGATTTTGCAAGTTAAAAACTCCATCTGAAAACTGTTGTCCCTTTTCTGGAGAAAAGTCTCCCAGTGCTGCTTGCATTTATCTGTCACTGTGAGGCTTAGACTTTGATTTTTTATGTTGATGCTCTGATTGCAGGCTGAATGAGAAGATGGTTTGCTGCTATACTGTGGAGAAAATGAACATGGTCGTGGTGATTTTATGTCACTAGCAATCATCCAACATAGCATCCAGTTCAGGTAAAACATGGATTTCTACTAGGCTCACCGCCACCCTAAATCTGATGTAAAGAGAAGGGGCCATTACTGCCTCCTGAGACTGCTTTATGTGATGAATATCTGTCGTGTCTTTGACTTCTGCCCCATGCAGTGCACAAAATGGATAGTATTACTTCATTTAACAGTTCTTCAATATTTTGTTCTCTCATCCTTGTTTAGCGTGTAGGCATGTGCCCTGTTAAACTCTTTTTACTCAGACCTTGGTGTAAAGACAAAATGATCAGTTTTCTTCGAAGCATTAGTCCGGGGCTCATTGCTATGTTATCAGAAATGCCAGTGAGCCACTGCTCTTGCTAAGCTTATGCTATATCAAGCCGTGCATAGTCAATGTTTTTGCTTCACAGCAAAAGGACCTGCAGATAACATAGCAAAATAAAGGATTTAAAGCCAGCAAGGGGTCTAGAACTTCATCCATATCCCTTGTTTAGATGGGAGTTGCAGGTTTTTTAAATGAAGGTGGAGGGGGTTTCTTGCAGTCCCATAGATATGAAGCATGTGAAAGAGTATCTCCAGGATCTCCATATTTGGGAGGGTGAGTCCTTTGAAAGTGGGGAAAAATAAAGTGGGTGATGTGCCTTAGTTCTGTTTCTGTTCACCTCCTGCACTGAACAGCAGTCAGAGAAAATGGCATGTTTTGTGCACATTCAGCTCCACAGAGACTCTCCTGGAGGTCTCCTTGTCAATCAGTACTGAGTTTCATATAGAATCGCAGAGTCATTAATATAGCACTGCCTTTCACCAGGGAGCTAGAAAAAATCCCAAGAGAAATTACTGTGATAGCAGGAACTCAGATTGTAATACCCTGCATCTTGAAACAGTTTCAGCTGTTGGCAAGCTTTGCAATGCACTTGGTACGGCCAGAGGATGCAAAATCTTCTCCATGGGAGAAAGACAGATAATGAAGTTTGAAACTTAGAACAGATCATATGTAGACCTGCTGTCTAATTTTCCTGTAGCCTGTTAATATGCAGTGTGAAACAGAGAGCTTCCCGGAGCGAAAGGAATATTTGGAGTCTAAAAGCAACTTTTTGTTATTTGGTTAATGTAAGATTGTCACCCTGCCCTCTCCGTCTCATGCTCCCAGGTTCAGCTGTGGCGCCAGAGTTGCAGTCATAACAAGTGAAAACAAAATCAAACTGGGGAACTGGCACAGCATCACGTTGTTCAGAGACAGGATGAATGGCTGGCTCAGGATGGACAATGACGCTCCAGTCACAGGAAAATCTCAGGTAGGTAATCCTGCACCTGCAGCTCGACCTTGGGCTCTCTCAAGATTATGATGACATTTTTTCTTGCCAGCAGAAGTCTGATCAGATTTTAAAGGTACATTTTTATTCATCAGTGTTGGGGCATTTAGTGAACCAGGATTAGTGTACAGATTACTCTTCTACATACGTAGTCTAGAAATCACATAGATAAATATCCTAGTGCTGAATCCCATCACAGTTTCTCTGTTGTCCTCCATCCTTGCTCTGCCGTCCTTCTGCTACACTTCGTTAATCTCAGATACAGGCTGCTGTTAGAAGTTTACCAGATTTTACAGCTGCTGTCCCCGATTGCTTTCTTTTTCAAGCCTCAGAGAACTTCTCTGCTTCCTCAACCAGAAAAATTAGATGCATATGTGTATATGTGTATATATTTATGTATAATATGCATATAGCCACACAAAGTTTGTATACAGAAGTGTAATTACATGTATACCATGGACATAGATTTAAGCACAGTAATGAAGAGACATTCTGCCCGGACTTATGTTAACACCAACAATTTCATATGAGGCCGCCAGGATAAAATATAATAGAGGAAGATGTCTTGACTTGCTCATTTGTTACCAGGCCAGAAAACAGAAGTGAAATTAAGGCACTGAAAAAAAGACAGTTGCAAATTGTTTCAGATGTCTTTCCTCTTCCCTTTGATAACCACTATTAGCATGCCATCCCTAGCCCTGAAAAAAAGTGGCTTCAGACGTCTTATTACTTTACACTTTCATGTACAGGCACTGAAAGGAAAAAAATCTCGAGGACCTGAGTAATAGGAATGGGATGAAGCCTGTCAGCATAAATGCTGTGTCCTTGGAGCCTAATGGCAAGAACTTCTGCTGTGCATTGAGTGCTCATCAGCTGGAAATGACAAAGGAAAAGCTACCAAGGCTATGAGGCCACGCAAAGGGCAAATGTGAATCAGGAGAGATACATCCAGTAGAGACTAATGCCATTGTACAGCACTTTGGTAAGACTGCATCTGGTTACGCAGGGCTATGATCACCCATAGCTGAGAAAGATGAAGTCAAACAAGAAAAGGTGCAACGAAGGACTAGTAGGAGGTTTATGGTTCAGAGTCTATTACAAGAAGAGTTTGACAGTGGACACACATTTTTCTAGCTGCATCTACACCAGAAAAAAAGTTAATTGCTCCAGGTGCTGCTCTCCACCAGAACTTGCTGCTACCATAGTATTGTTGCTCCAGTGAGTCCTCCTCAGCCCTTCCTAGTGAGAATGACCTGAATTAGTGTCAGCAGAGTGGTAGTCTTTTCTGACATGGTTCATTTTGACTTGAACAGTCTTAGAGAGTGCCCACAAGAGAAGTGGAGCTTGACAGACCAAGGGGGGTAGGAGCATCAAAGGCGATAGGAGATGGCAAGCAGTTGGAGGCAGGCTGGAGAGCTGTATGCCCACAGCCCTGGCATATGCCCACCATGAAACCCTGTGGACATCTGAACTCTCTTTAGCCACAGGCTCCACCTGAATTATTTTTCCCTGCTGAAATTGAGATCCATTTGATGTGTTTCTGCAGTGCACTGTGCAGTGAACATCCATAGACTCAATAACCTTGGCTTATTTAGCCTGGCAAAATATAGGCTACGGGGATATGATTTATTGTTATAAATACCATGGAAGCAGGGCAGGGGTGAAAAATCCAGAAAGCTTTTGGGATAAAAGTCAGCACTGTCAGAAGGACACATTGGAAAAAACTGGCCATGAATAAATGTGGGAATTCTGAATGTTTTCTTCTAAAGGGCAGTGAGGTTTTGAAACAGCCTTTGAGTAGGAGGCAAAAGACATATATTTTGATCAATTTATGAAAGGAATCATGACTCCATTGCCCACAATAGCATGGAGTTTGATTCAGTGATCCAAAAAGTTCTGTCTGGGCTTTTTTTGTTCCTTTCTGTGCACTATAGCAGTGCTAGTAAACTTGTATGTGTACGTTTCTATAGGCAGATTAAGGTAAAAAATAAAAAAGATGGGGAGTAAATTTAGTGCTGGCAAAGTGAGCAGAACCCCACTGAAGTTGTAGTTGTATCAGTTTATGTCTTGTCTTGGTTTTTACTGTTGTTTTTTGTCATTTCATTATTATTCAACACTAAGCACTTGCTGGGTTCTGTGCAAAAGGCAATATCCCATTGGTCTGTGTCCCCCAGGGCTTAGAGTTTAGAAGACAAACAATTTTGGCAAAAGTAAAGGAAGAAATTGCAACAAAAGACAGATTACAATCCCTCCTCAGAACATAGTGATTTTTAATATTTTTATTTTGTATTAAATAGTCCATGTTATCATGATGGATGCAGGTGCAAAAAGTAACATTTAAAATGATAGACTGAGCGGAGGAATGACTAATGAAAAGGAATTACCAATGAGCAAACTACATATCCCCTGAGACAATTCTTCATGGAGAAAAAAATTGATTATACACAGTGTGGCTTAATTAGTTATCCTGTGTTATATCTGTTCTACATCATGTCGTGCTCTGTTTTCCCTTTAGGGCCAATATAGTAAAATTATGTTCTGGACTCCCTTCTACGTTGGCGGTGCCCCCAGCATGTACTGGCTGGTCAGAGCCACAGGCACCAACTGTGGGTTTCAGGGCTGTGTTCAGTCGCTCAGCGTCAATGGAAAGATAATTGATATGAGACCCTGGCCATTAGGGAAAGCTCTCAGTGGTGCTGATGTCGGTAAGTGTAATGGTATGGGGTCTTTAATCAGTGATAAACCAGGGGTTACTTTTTTTGCCTGTTGAAAAAATTGAGTAATGGTCCAGGTTTGAGAGATGAAAGGTGCGGTCTCTATTTTTGGCATGGTATTTCTCTGTGACTTTGCACATTGCTTTTGCTGGGTCTGTAGTAGGAGAGTTTTATCACACTGTGCAAGTAAACATCACTGTAGTATACCAAAAACCCTTGTGAATGCAGTTATCCAACACAATAGTAAAACTAGTTCTCATGGGCAAACAGTAAACTCAGTGTTGCTGATATAATTACATCTGCACCAGTATTTTTGCCAACATCTCTCAGGATGCCTCTTCATGCTCCTGACTGACACAGTCATATCATCAGAAATCAATAGTATGCACACTGTGTTTGTATTTAAAACACTATGGACCCAACAAAATGTGTTTTGCCTAAAGGCATCATTACACTTGTCCAAAACAACGCAGGGATCTTTCGGACCCACAGCAGTGCTGTGGCCATTACAAAGGGCTTTTCCCCATGAAACCCCATTACTGCTGAGGCAAACAGGCTTTCCCACTGACCATCCATTGTTTTCATTTCCAGGGTCACAGTATGTTTAAAAAATACTGTGGAAGAATTTCTTTCAACAGCTTTATTAAGTGTTATTATAACATTATCTCCCCTTCACAGATTAAAAGATGGAGAAGTAGGGAAGTTAATTAACTAGTCCTGTCTTCTATACATTCTATTCATCTTTATTTCATCCATGTAATGGGCACTCAAAAAAAATATAGGGCAACAAAATCCTTGCTTTAATGACCCCCAGTCTAAACAGTTTAAGAGTAAGAGTAAACCCAAGTCAGAAAGCAAGTGGTAAAGGCAGGAAATAGATCCCATATCACTGAACTCTCTGTGCCATGCTTCAGCCACAAAGTCATCTTTCTTCTCTTCTATAGCTTTGCATTTGGCATCCCAAGGACAAAGTGATTAATGAGAAACTTCCTAACAATTGCTCTGTATTCTCTAGATACCATGACCAAACTTCTGTGCAATATAGGGGGGGAACAGAGTGGCCCAAGAAACAGATGCTGAAAAGAATAAGGCTTTGGAAGCAGAGAGTAATTTCATGATAGAATAAGAATCTATGGAATTTATATAGATAGATGAAAGCCTTGCTGAAGTTCTCAAAGCCCTAATCTCTCTTGCCTTTTGGGTTGCAGCTAGCTTTATTCCCATCCATGAATGCTCCACATACTACTGCATTAACAATCAATAACAATGAAAATAAATACTGGGTTCTGCCATGTGTGACTCAAAACTGAGTGATAGAGCCTTACTGTCCTTACGTGGCTGCACACACTTATATGAAACTGTACCAGGAGAGATTTGCAAACAATATGCCATATAAGTTAAGCTTAAAAGAAATAAATTGCAAGTGAACTCTACTAGGGTTTAGGGATGGTTTTTGCTAGCCAGTCTTTTGTTTCTTTCCTATTGGCATAGTGTATAAATCAGGGGTGCTGTGGTATATGGACCGCAGAATTGAGGGTGGGGAGGAGAGGGGTCCATCCTGCCCCTGTGCCATCTCTGCCGGCTGCAGTAGAATTCCCACTGGACCATGAGTTAAGGGGCTGACGGAGGAGGCAGCACTCGTGGTTCGGAGCAGGCACGGCAGGACCCTGTAATCCCGCTGCAGCTTCCCTCCTTCCTCATCTGCCACTGCGCTGAAGCAGATGCAGCCTTCAGACCTGTGATTTCCCTTTCCAGTGTAGTCACCTGTGCTGGCCCGAAAGCTGTGATAACGCAGGTCACTGAGACATCATGAGAGCAGTCTGTCCTTAAATACCAAGACTGCTCCAGTTCAAGTTGTCCCTCAAACCAGTGAGCCTGCGACTTGTCCAATTATTGTTATATTCCTTCTTCTTCTCTGTTTCTCAAAGACTTTGCTTCATTTTGGTCTGTTTGAAAATACTGACAGCATTGACTAATAGTGCAGCAGATGAAGTAAAGATGAGCATTGTCTTAGTTTTATGTTTGTCTCAAAATCAATACATCTAGATCCTTGTTTACCCTCATGTCTTAGATCAGTTTCCTCGTCTATAAAACAGAGCTAGTGCTACTCATTTCTGTCACCGTCACAATAAGTGATGAGTATGTGAGGGACGTCAGAGACTAGATACTTCTTTGTAATCATGGAGAACATAGGCAGTAGGGCTGGAGAGGACCTTGAAGAAAGGTTCAAATAGTCGTTTTAAAATGTTCTCTGTTTTGAAATAAACTTGAAAATATGATTTGTATATGAAGGGTGTTGTGGTTTAACCCGGCAGGCAGCTAACCACCACACAGCCGTTCAATCACTCCCCTCCCCCCACCCCCCACCCCCCCATTAGGATGGGGGAGAGAATCGGAGAGAAAAAAAAAAGTAAAATTTGTGGGTTGAGATAAAGACAGATTAATAGGACAGAAAAGGAAGGGAAAATAATAATAATAATAATGATAAAAGAATATACAAAATAAATGATGCACAATGCAATTGCTAACCACCTGCCGACCGATGCCCAGCCAGTTCCCGAGCAGCGGTCACCCCTCCCCTGGCTAACGCCCCCCAGTTTATATACTGAGCATGATGTCATATGGTATGGAATATCCCTTTGGCCAGTTGGGGTCAGCTGTCCTGGCTGTGCCCCCTCCCAGCTTCTTGCTGGCAGGGCATGAGAAGCTGACAAGTCCTTGACTAGTGTAAGCACTACTTAGCAACAACTAAAACATCAGTGTGTGATCAACATTATTCTCATCCTAAATCCAAACCACAGCACTGTACCAGCTACTAGGAAGGAAATTAACTCTATCCCTGCCGAAACCAGGACAGTGTCCACCCCTTATTCTATACCATCTACGTCATGCCCAGGTCCCCCACTTTCCAATACATTTCCATTAATCACCACCCCTTTTCCTGGTTTTTGATATATATATGCACAGATATCATTCCCTTAGTCTATGGGCCATCCCTCTAAAATGTTCGGTGAGTTCATTTAGTCCATGACTTTGGTCTCCATCTGTCATAATAATCTTTCAGGGCTGGAAAGATGGAGAGGGTATGTGGTGTTGGATTGTTTCATGTTGAAGTCAGTTCTGGTACCATCATCACTGTGCTTTGCTCGGTTTCATCGAACTTCATTCTTCATTAATCTGTGTGATTCTTATTGTAATATCATTGGTATGGCATATAATATTACATAGCACTTAACATCATATAGTTCAGATCATTGGCTATTCTCACCCAAAATCAAATCCCCTTGAGGTACACATCGGACTTCCCCATCCTCCCACATTATCCACCAAGTGTACCCAGGTCCTTGAGCAAAAGCAATCCCACGGATGGGTTTGCCTCTGCCCGAGGCAGGAATAACCCAGACTGTCTTCCCCAGCATATTTTTTATGTGCACTACAGGGACTTTATTCCCGTCTACAGTACGTAAAAGTTCTGACTGGGCAGGGCCTGATCGATTGGCAGATCCCCGAGTGTTGACTAACCAGGTGGCCTTTGCTAAATGTGTATCCCAATGTTTGAATGTCCCACCACCCATTGCTCTCAGCGTAGTCCATTGTTTCGTTCATTTTTCCCGGAGGCTGGTGCATGACAGGGGATGTGATAGACCCACTCAGTGCCATGCTCTTTGGCCCAGGGGTCTATGAGGTTGTTTCGGAAATGAGTCCCGTTGTCTGACTCAATTCTTTCTGGGGTGCCATGTCGCCATAGGACTGGCTTTTCAAGGCCCAGGATAGTGTTCCAGGCAGTGGCATGGGGCACGGGATATGTTTCCAGCCATCCGGTGGCTGCTTCCACCATTGTAAGCACGTGGCGCTTGCCTTGGCGGGTTTGTGGGAGTGCGATATAATCGATCTGCCAGGCCTCCCCATATTTATATTTCAGCCATCGTCCTCCATACCAGAGGGGCTTTAACCGCTTGGCTTGCTTGATTGCAGCGCATGCTTCACATTCATGGATAACCTGCACAATAGTGTCCATGGTCAAGTCCACCCCTCGATCACGAGCCCATCTGTATGTTGCATCTCTTCCTTGGTGACCTGAGGTGTCATGGGCCCACCGAGCTAGAAATAATTCACCCTTATGTTGCCAGTCCAGATCCACCTGAGCCACTTCAATCTTAGCAACCTGATCCACCTGCTGGTTGTTTTGATGTTCTTCAGTAGCCCGACTCTTGGGTACGGGAGCATCTACGTGACGGACTTTTACAACCAGGTTCTCCACCCGGGCAGCAATATCTTGCCACAATGCGGCAGCCCAGATGGGTTTGCCTCTGCGCTGCCAGTTGCTCCGCTTCCATTGCTGCAACCACCCCCACAGGGCATTTGCCACAATCCATGAGTCAGTCTAGAGATAGAGCACTGGCCACTTTTCTCAGTCAGCAATGTCTAAAGCCAGCTGGATGGCCTTTACTTCTGCAAATGGGCTCGATTCACCTTCTCCTTCAGCAGTTTCTGCAACTTGTCGCATAGGACTCCATACAGCAGCTTTCCACCTCCGATGCTTTCCCACAATACGACAGGACCCATCAGTGAACAGGGCATATTGCTTCTCATTTTCTGGTAGTTCATTATACAGTGGGGCCTCCTCAGCACACGTCACCTCCTCCTCTGGCGATATTCCAAAATCTTTGCCTTCTGGCCAATCCATGATCACTTCCAGGATTCCTGGGCGACTGGGGTTTCCTATTTGAGCCTGTTGTGTGATTAGTGCGACCCACTTCCTCCATGTAGCATCAGTTGCATGATGTGTACAGGGGACCCTCCCTCTGAACATCCAGCCTAGCACCGGCAGTCGGGGTGCCAGGAGGAGCTGTGCTTCAGTGCCGATCACTTCCGAAGCAGCTCGAACCCCTTCATATGCTGCTAATATCTCTTTTTCAGTTGGAGTATAGCGGGCCTCGGATCCTCTGTATCCCCGACTCCAAAACCCTAGGGGTCGACCTCGAGTCTCCCCTGGTGCTTTCTGCCAGAGGCTCCAGGTAGGGCCATTCTCCCCGGCTGCGGTGTAGAGCACATTTTTTACATCTTGTCCTGCCCGGACTGGCCCCAGGGCTACTGCATGAACTATCTCCTCTTTAATTTGTTCAAAGGATTGTCATTGCTCAGGGCCCCATTTGAAATCGTTCTTCTTCCGGGTCACTTGGTAGAGAGGGTTTACGATCAGACTGTAATTTGGAATATGCATTCTCCAAAAACCCACGACGCCTAAGAAAGCTTGTGTTTCCTTTTTGCTAGTTGGTGGAGACATGGCTGTTATTTTGTTGATCACATCCATTGGGATCTGACGATGTCCATCTTGCCATTTTATTCCTAAAAACTGGATCTCCTGTGCAGGTCCCTTGACCTTACTTGGTTTTATGGCAAATCCGGCCTTCAGCAGGATTTGGACTATTTCCTTCCCTTTTTCAAAAACTTCTCCTGCTGTGTTGCCCCACACAATGATGTCATCAATCTATTGCAGGTGTTCTGGAGCCTCACCCTGTTCCAGTGCAGCCTGGATCAGTCCATGGCAAATGGTGGGGCTGTGTTTCCACCCCTGGGGCAGTCGGTTCCAGGTGTACTGGACGCCCCTCCAAGTGAAAGCAAACTGTGGCCTGCACTCCGCTGCCAAAGGGATTGAGAAAAACGCATTAGCGATATCAATTGTGGCATACCACTTGGCTGCCTTTGACTCCAGTTCGTATTGAAGTTCTAGCATGTCTGGCACAGCAGCACTCAGCGACGGCGCGACTTCGTTCAGGCCATGATAGTCTACTGTTATTGCTGATATTGCTGCCAGTACACTGTTGTGGTAGGAATTGGCACCTGTTCGTCTTTGACCTTCAGCAACCCCACAACAGAGGGGTCCTCCGAGAGACCGGGCAAGGTAGACAGCTGTTTAATTTCTTCCGTCTCCAAGGCAGCTATACCAAAAGCCCACCGGTACCCTTTTGGGTCCTTGAAATACCCTCTCCTGAGGTAGTCTATGCCAAGGATGCACGGAGCCTCTGGGCCAGTCACAATGGGGTGCTTTTGCCACTCATTCCCAATTAGGCTCACTTCAGCCTCCAATACAGTTAGCTGTTGGGATCCCCCCGTCACCCCAGAAATATAGATGGGTTCTGCCCCTCTATAGCTTGATGGCATTAGGGTACACTGTGCACCGGTGTCTACTAGAGCCTTATACTTCTGTGGGTCCGATGTGCCAGGCCACCGAATCCACACAGTCCAGTAAACCCGGTTGTCCCTTTCCTCCCCCTGGCTGGAGGCAGGGCCCCTCTAATCCTCATCACAGTACTCATTTCTCATTTCTTGTACATACGAGTCAGAAGTCAATTCATTAAGATCAGGAGTAAGATCAGCCCTTCTGCTCTGTCTGGGGAACTGCCCGCTGGAAACTGGAGCAGCAATTTTCCTGGAAGAACCCCCTTTTGTGATTGTTTTTCCTTGCAACTCACGTACCCGTGCCTCTAGGGCTGAGGTAGATTTTCCTTCCCACTTCCTTATGCCCTCTCTGTGGTCACGCAGGTAAAACCACAGGGTGGCCCATGGTGTGTATCCACTATATCCTCTCTCTTGAGCAGAGGGACGCTGACTCCTAATGGCTGAGATAGTGGTCCGTACAGGTGGGGAGTAGGACCTATCCTCTCTGAGTTGCTGGATCTCCCGGGACAGTTTCTCCACAGACGAGACACAGGCCTGTAGGGAGGAAAAGAGACTTTCTTCATGTTGCCCGAGTTGGCCAGCCAATTCATCCACCATTTGTCCCTCTCCGTCCTTCCAGGTCATGACTGCCAATGCGTTGGTGTATGACGATGTTGCGCTCCGTACAAACTTCTGCCACATGGGTCGTGTGCACTTGACTTCGTCTGGATCTTTGGATAACTGCTCATTGTTCAGGTCACCATAAATCACCTCCAGCACGGCTAATTCTCTCAGGTACTGGATACCTCTCTCCATGGTGGTCCACTTGCCTGGGTGACATAGAACATCTTCCTTGAAGGGATACCTTTCCTTCACGCCTGACAGGAGTCACCTCCAGAGGCTGAGGGCTTGTGCCCCTTTTCCAATCGCTTTGTCAATGCCCCCTTCCCTAGAAAGGGATCCCAGCTGCTTGGCTTCCCTACCCTCTAATTTCAGGCTACTGGCCCCGTTATCCCAGCATCGGAGCAGCCAGGTGACAATATGCTCACCTGGACGACGGCTGAAATCTTTTCGCATATCTCGCAGCTCACTCAGGGATAGGGATCGGGTGGTTACCATCTCGTTTATGGGTTCTGCCTCTTCCTCCTCCTGTTCTCGTGATGGCCCTGGTTCACCTTCATCCTTCACTAAATGAGTTGATTTTCTTCTGTATTTCTTCTTGTGTATCGGGGCGACTGATACTGGCACGAGTTGGTTCTCTGGTTCAGCCGCAGTGCCTGTTGCCAGGGTTGGAGTAGCCACAGTGCCTGTCGCTGGGATTGATCTCTGGACGGTATTCTTAAATAATTGTTTAACCTTAAACAAGGTCACAACCTGAACCACATTCAGGAGACATAGCAATAGGACCATGCTGGTTTGAACATCCCAAGGATATTCAGAATTCTCAAGAGCTGTTGTAACTAGCCTGAAGGAGAAAGGGAAGGTGAAGGAGCCGTGGGAAGCGTCCCCCCCTGTTTCCCCCATAGATTGGTTCCCTGAGGAGAAAAGGTAAAAGGTGTAATTATTAATAGTTTCCAAAAAGTGACTCCCGAGGTACGGAGGTGACGGCAATGCCGAGTACAAATACAAAAATACAAATACAGAAGTTAGTCTCATGACCAATAATTTTATCACATCATAAACCAGTAGTGTTACACAGTGCAGCAAAATGATATCCTTGATCCAGCTCCCAGAGGTGATAGACAGCACAACAGGGAACATATACAGCAAATAAGGTGTTACATAACACAACTTTGAGAGCCAGCATGACAACTTTGAGAGTAAATTAATCAACATTGTGACCAGTGACTGTTAAACCAATATGATGAATGCTTATAACAAATTTGCCTTAACACGCTCTGGTCAGATCTGTCGTTATCTCAACCCTTATTGTCCCATGTTGGGCGCCAAAAGGACTGTTATGGTTTAACCTGGCAGGCAGCTAAACACCACACAGCCGTTCACTCACTCCCCCCTCCACACCCAGTGGGATGGGGGAGAGCATCGGAGAGAAAAAAAAAAAGTAAAATTCGTGGGTTGAGATAAAGACAGTTTAATAGGACAGAAAAGGAAGGGAAAATAATAATAATAATAATAATAATAATAATAGAAGAATATACAAAGCAAGTGATGCACAATGCAATTGCTTACCACCCGCCGACCGATGCCCAGCCAGTTCCCGAGCAGCGGTCACCCCGCCCCCCAGCTAACTCCCCCCCCCAGTTTATATACTGAGCATGACGTCATATGGTATGGAATATCCCTTTGGCCAGTTGGGGTCAGCTGTCCTGGCTGTGCCCCCTCCCAGCTTCTTGCTGGCAGGGCATGAGAAGCTGACAAGTCCTTGACTAGTGTAAGCACTACTTAGCAACAACTAAAACATCAGTGTGTGATCAACATTATTCTCATCCTAAATCCAAACCACAGCACTGTACCAGCTACTAGGAAGAAAATTAACTCTATCCCAGCCGAAACCAGGACAAGGGTTTTGTTTAAACCCCGTAAAAACTGTCATTTAAATTCCACCGTGACACAGTGACAAGATCCCCATTCCCATCCTGCTCCAATTCACCATGGCCATTACAGTGCAGCCCAGAAGGGGAAAAGATGGCTAAATGAGCATTGCAAGCACCCATGCTCCCATGGCTGGGTGTGGGGCAGCCGTTTGAAGGGGTAATTGTCCCCTTCCACATAGAAGGAGAATTTGTTCCCTTCCAGAGGACTTGTATATTTTGCTTATGCTCCTTGGGTTAGCCCTGGAGCCTTGTGTTATGAACACCGTACCCAGGCCTTCTATCTCTACAATGAAAAATGGGCCTGGCAGGAGATTTGTAGATATGCAATACAAGACAAGTCTGGTCTGGCAGGGAGTTGTACCAGATGACCCAAGAGTTATTACTGCCTCTGTCCTGACTCAGTGAGAAAAGGTTATTTTCCACCTTGGATGGCAGAGTGATCAGGATGAACCAGCACATCAGCCATCTACACAAGATACTTCTTTGCACTTTTCTTTCTGACTATGGGATTGGAAATCAAACTGTAAAGCTGGTGCTGTACTAACGCCAGTACCTTATTGAAGATTTGTAGAGTCCTGTTCTGGAAACTCTCTTTACAATCAGAGTGCTGTATTTAAACAAAACAAAGAAGACATATCCTGTTCTTGAAGTAGTTTTGCAAGACTTCTCTCAGTCATCTCAGATAACAAAACTGTTCTCCAATGTTGTTTGTCAGAGTTTCCTCACTACACCTGTGTCATCTTGGAGGTGATATTTCAGTGTGCCGCAAAATAAATGTGCAATTCTTAGTTTGTCATAACCACTTTGCCCCTCCAAATGATATGCTTACACTTGTACAGCATGAATGTATTATTTGGGCTTTCTTAATGTATAAGATCAGTTTGTTACTATCAATGAGGGGGGAATTATTTAATCAGAACCTATCTAAAATAAAGGAGAAAGTAAACATCAACAAGCAATTAATCAGATGTACATTTGCCCATTGAATAATCTGACTTTATAGATACCAGTTTTAAGAAGTAAATAAGTAAATTATTTAGTCTACAACAATTTCAGCTTAATTCCAGCAAGAAGAAATCATGTTCTTGTTATTTCAGTTGATGTGCCAGCACAGTAGAAATGCTTCTTAAAAAGCCCATATGCTGATGATATGCATCCCTTTTAGTGCAGACAAGAGGGCTGACAACATCATTTTAGTTAATAAGATTAGCTGTTGATAATTAACACCTTCCATGCTTACTATGGCACGAATTTACAGTGAACAAAGAAGCACTTAAGGTAATTGAAATTAAACGTCACAGTGCTTCTAAAAAACACGAAGAGATTTCAATTAACACTTATGAGAAAATAAAGATAGGAACAAGAGCAGAAGAAAAGTAATCTGGAGAATGACTGAAAGCTACAACTGTCATGGTTTGTTAGTGAGGGCTAATTTCTGCTATTTTTAAGGTCTTTTCCTGGTCTGGTACAAAGCCAGTGCTAAAAATCAAGCTACTTTGTGTGAACTGCACACCGTTGGACAAATTGGGAAAGAATCTAGATAGGGGAGCAAATTGTATTTGGTAGTAGCAATGATCAACAGCCAAATAAATCTTTGACAAACTTCTCTGATAAATCAGTGTTCTGGCTCTGTGTTTAGGTGAGTGTAGCAGTAGCATCTGTGACGAGGCATCCTGCATCAACAGTGGTACCTGTACTGTGAGCAAAGCGGATTCGTACATTTGCCTTTGCCCCCTTGGATTAAAGGTCATTGCGAAGAAGGTGAGAAGATGCTAGGTTGCTTATATTTCTTTGTATGTGTTATTTAGTGTTCAGTGTGTTTTCCACATAGTGATATCCAAGGAGGTCTTATGCTATTACACCAACAGAAGACAGTACTTGCTACGTTATCTTTTTAAAATCACATAGTGAAACCCTCCCCCACCATTCACTTTGGGGCTACATCCAGCTCCTATGTAATCAGTGATTCTCAAACTTCTTTGGTTATTTAAATTAACTATAATTAAGCTTCTCAAACTTACTTTTCAGAAGTTAAAATAATGTACCACTCCACAGCTGCACATTAACTAAAATATTCCCACTTTTCTCCTAAAAACAGTGTCAGTTGTATATTCTAAAATGTAAAGGACCAAATATCAATTTCCTGCTGAAATCGCAGAGATACAAATAGTCAAATACATACAGCATTATTTTCTGTGCTGCAGAGCATAGCTTTTCATGCCACCACTTATTGTGTACATGCTTGCTACTTCGAAATCATTGCAGTGAATCGCTAAAGAAAAGGAGCACAAAGCTTTATAATACAAATACAGCCTTGGAAAAAGAAGGGATTAATGAGGGAAGCAATGTTGGCTAGGATAAACAATATTTTTAATTTGGAAGACAAAATTTCTAGGTTGTTTTTCTTAATGTTAGCTTTAAGTACTTAACAAAGGGAACTGACTCTGGTTGGTAGGAGTCACTCCCTTACCTTTGAGCCTCAAGTGACCTGCTTGTGTATTCCAGATTTCCAGCACTCACCTTGGCCATACCTCAGTTCAACGAGTCCTTAAGGTCATTTGCTAGCACACCCTGGCCCTTGGCACCACAGAATTACCTTTCCTTCATGGAGTTTGAGATGACATTTCGTCCAGATTTAGAGACTGGTATCCTTTTGTATAGCTACGACACAGACAGCAAGGACTTCCTCTCCATTAACATGGTGGCCGGTTATGTGGAGTTCAGATTCGACTGTGGCTCAGGAACAGCTGTTATCAGGTATACAGTGTTTCTTGTGTTTCCTTTCCAATGATACCACAGTGCAGATCCACAAGAGAAGTGGACATTCTTCAAGAAGGAAATCTTAAAGGCGCAGGAGGAGGCCATCCCTACATGCCGAAAGACAAGCCGGTGGGGAAGAAGACTGGCCTGGCTGATCAGAGCTTTGGCTGGAACTCAGGAAAAAAAAGGGAGTTTATGACCTTTGGAAGAAGGGGCAGGCAACTCAGGAGGACTACAAAGATGTCGTAAGGTTATGTAGGGCCAAAGCCCAACTAGAACTTAATTTGGCTACTGCCATAAAAGAAAATAAAAGTGTTTCCATAAATACCTTAACAACAAAATGAGGGCCAAGGAGAATCTCCATCCTATATTGGATGTGGGGGGGAACATAGTGACAAAGGATGAGGAAAAGACTGAGGTACTTAATGCCTTCTTTGCCTCAGTCTTTAACGGTAAGACCAATTGTTCTCAGGGTACCCAGCCCTTGGTGAAGTGCTCACCAAGCCACTTTCCATCATTTATCAGCAGTCCTGGCTAACCAGGTGTCCTGGTTTCGGCAGGGATAGAGTTAATTTCCTTCCTAGTAGCTGGTACAATGCTGTGTTTTGGATTTAGAATGAGAACAAAGTTGATAACGCACCGATGTTTTAGTTGTTGCTAGGTAATGCTTACACTAGCCAAGGACTTTTTAGTTTCCCATGCTCTACCGACTGAGAAGGCTGCAGGTGCACAAGAAGCTAGGAGGGGGGCACAGCCAAACTGGCCAAAGGGATATTCCATACCATGTGACGTCATGCTCAGTACATAAACTGGGGAAAGCTAGCTGGGGGGGGGCTGCTGCTCGGGGACTGACTGGGCATCGGTCGGCGGGTGGTGAGCAATTGTACTGTGCATCACTTGCTTTGTGTATTATTATTATTATCATTTTATTTCAATTATTAAACTGTTTTTATCTCAACCCACGAGTTTTTCTCACTTGTGCTCTTCCAGTTCTCTCCCCCATCCCACCGGGGGTGGGGGGAGTGAGCGAGCGGCTGCGTGGTGCTCAGTTGTCGACTGAGGTTAAATCACGACAGTCCTTTTTTGGCGCCCAACGTGGGGCACGAAGGGTTTGAGATAATAACAGATTAACCGGAGTGTATTAAGGAACTTATATCTGTTAATAGTTGAGGGTCACAATGTTGGTTTCTCTGTTCTCGATATTGATTTGTGTAATCTGCATCGTGCTCCTTTTTTTGCTGTACATGTTAAAGATTGGTGTTGGTTTTTGCAGTTTGCTGTGGTCTGCAGTGATTAGTGATGTCTCGCTTGTGAGGTTTGTTTTTAGAACATTGACCTTGACGTTAGTGTGGTATGTAAGTTTCGCAATGAAGCCGTTACTGTACCACGGATACCATTTCGTGGAGACAACTAGCAATTACAGTGACTTTTCTGAGAGTTTTTTTACGGAGGAAATACAGAATGGCAGTGTCACTACCTTCTTCTATGATGTTTCCTCCTTCATTACAGTAACTTTTCAGTATCTTGAACAGCCTTGGGTAGTTAAGATACTTCTATTAATACTTCTTGGCAATATTGTTTTGGTTTTGTCTGAAGTTAATAAGCAATTTAAGAATACCACCCAGAGATCTGCCCCAAGGCTGGATAGTTATGAGTGGCAGGGTGTGTGGGACAAGATGGGCAAGTACCTAGGCCAATGGGCACCCCCAGTGTTTTGGAACTTCACCCCTGAGCAAGTGCAGAATCCTGGAGAGTTAGTAGAATATTTGGACAAAGTATGCTGTCACCCTGGCAACTCCAGAGAGATGCAGATCATTGCAACGTGCTGGGGCCTGGCCCATGCCTACCGAGCCCTGTTCAACACCATTCAGTACCCTGAAAGGGAAGAGAAGGTCTCTGGATCTGACAGTAAAACGACACGCACTGCGGCCACTCAGACCCCGGCGACACGCCCTGCGGCCACTCCGACCCCGGTGACATGCTCTGCAGCTACTCAGACCCCAGTGACAGGCCCTGCGGCCACTCCAACCCTAGCGACAGGCCCCGCGGCCACTCAGACCCTGGCGACAGGCCCTGCGGCTGAACCAAAGAACCAGCCTGTGCCGGTATCAGTCACCCCTGTACACAAGAAGAAATTTTGGAAGCGGAAGTCGGCTCGTTTAGTAAGGGAGGAAGAAGCTTCTTCTAAAAGGGAAGCAGAGGAAGAAGTGTACGAGACAGATGACCCTGGAGAAGGGCCATCACGAGAACGGGAGGAGGAGAGCCGGCCGCTGATCGGGGAGGAAGAAGAGGAAGAACTCATAAACGAGGCAGTGACCACCCGATCTCTATCCCTGAGTGAGCTGTGAGATATACGAAAAGATTTCAGCCGTCGTCCAGGCGACCATGTTGTCACCTGGCTGCTCCGATGCTGGGATAATGGGGCCAGTAGCCTAGAACTAGAGGGTAGGGAAGCCAAGCAGCTGGGATCCCTTTCCAGGGAAGGGGGCATTGACAAAGCAATTGGAAAAGGGACACGAGTCCTCAGCCTTTGGAGGCGACTCTTGTCAAGCGTGAAGGAAAGGTATCCCTTTAAGGAAGATGTCATATGTCGCCCAAGCAAGTGGGCCACCATGGAGAAGGGTATCCAGTTTCTGAGAGAATTAGCTGTGCTGGAGGTGATTTATGGTGACCTGAACAATGAACAACTATCCAAAGATCCAGACGAAGTCAAGTGCACACGACCCATGTGGCGGAAGTTTATAAGGAGCGCACCATCGTCATACGCCAATTCATTGGCAGTGATGACCTGGAAAGATGGAGAGGAACAAACGGTGGATGAATTAGCTGGCCAACTCCGGCAATACGAGGAAAGTCTCTCTTCCTCCCTCGTCTCGGCTGTGGAGAAACTGTCCCGGGAGATCCAGCAGCTCAGAGAGGATAGGTCCTACTCCCCACCTGTACGAACCAGTATCTCGGCTATTAGGAGTCAGCATTCTTTTGCTCAAGAGAGAGAATATAAAGGATACACACCACGGGGCACCCTATGGTTTTACCTGCGTGACCATGGAGAGGACATGAGGAAGTGGGATGGAAAACCTACTGCAGCCCTAGGGGCACGGGTACGTGAATTGCAAGGGAAAACAATCACAAAAGGGGGTTCTTCCAGGAAAATTGCTGCTCCAGTTTCCAGTGGGCAGTTCCCCAGATAGAGTAGAAGGGCCAATCGTACTTCTGATCTTAATGAAGAGACTTCTGACTCGTATTTACAAGAAATGAGAAAACAACCCACGATTTTTTCTCACTTGTGCTCTTCCAATTCTCTCCCCCATCCCACCGGCGCGGGGGGAGTGAGCGAGCAGCTGGGTGGTGCTCAGTTGCCGACTGAGGTTAAACCACGACACCAGGGAGGGCCCAGTTGACTGGAGGTTAGCAAATGTGAAGCTCATCTACAAGAAGGGCCGGAAGGAGGATCCGGGGAACTACAGGCCTGTCAGCCTGACCTCGGTGTCGGAGAAGATTATGGAGCAGATCATCCTGAGTGCCATCACACAGCACGTACAGGACAACCAGGTGATCAGGCCCAGTCAGCATGGGTTTATGAAAGGCAGGTCCTGCTTGACCAACCTGATCTCCTTCTATGACCAGGTGACCCGCCTAGTGGGTGAGGGAGAGGCTGTGGATGTTTTCTACCTGGATTTAGTAAAGCCTTTGACACCATTTCCCACAGCATTCTCCTGGGGAAACTGGCTGCTCATGGCTTGGACGGGCGTACTCTTCGCTGGGTTACAAACTGGCTGGATGGCAGGGCCCAAAGAGTTGTGGTGAATGGAGTTAAATCCAGTTGGCGGCCGGTCACGAGCGGTGTTCCCCAGGGCTCAGTTTTGGGGCCGGTCTTGTTCAATATCTTTATCAATGATCTGGACGAGGGGATTGAGTGCACCCTCAGGAAGTTTGCAGACGACACCAAGTTGGGCGGGAGTGTTGATCTGCTCGAGGGTAGGAAGGCTCTGCAGAGGGACCTGGACAGGCTGGATCGATGGGCCGAGGCCAATTGTATGAGATTCAACAAGGCCAAGTGCCAGGTCCTGCACTTGGGCCACAACAACCCCAGGCAATGCTATAGGCTTGGGGAAGAGTGGCTGGAAAGCTGCCTGTCGGAAAAGGACCTGGGGCTGTTGGTTGACAGCTGGCTGAACATGAGCCGGCAGTGTGCCCAGGCGGCCAAGAAGGCCAATGGCATCCTGGCCTGTGTCAGAAATAGTGTGGCCAGCAGGAGTAGGGAAGTCATCGTCCCCCTGTACTCGGCCCTGGTGAGGCCGCACCTCGAATACTGTGTTCAGTTTTGGGCCCCTCACTACAAGAAAGACATTGAGGTGCTGGAGCACGTTCAAAGAAGGGCAACAAAGCTGGTGAAGGGTCTGGAGCACAAGTCTGATGAGGAGTGGCTGAGGGAACTGGGGTTGTTTAGCCTGGAGAAGAGGAGGCTGAGGGGTGACCTCATCGCTCTCTACAACTACCTGCAAGGAGGTTGTAGCGAGGTGGGTGTCGGTCTCTTCTCCCAAGTAACTAGCGATAGGACGAGAGGAAATGGCCTCAAGTTGCGCCAGGAGAGGTTTAGATTGGATATTAGGGAAAATTTCTTCACCAAACAGGTTGTCAAGCATTGGAACAGGCTGCCTAGGGAAGTGGTTGAGTCACCATCCCTGGAGCTATTTAAAAGATGTGTAGATGTGGCGCTTAGGGACATGGTTTAGTGGTGAACTTGGTAGTGTTAGGTTAACGGTTGGACTCGATGATCTTAAGGGTCTTTTGCAACCGAAATGATTCTATGATTCTATGAAAGAGTTATAGCCTATAATGGGGTATGGGAGCCCATCAGTCTCTAGTGCCTACTTCTTCTAAGGAAGCACAAAAACACTATAATTGTATTCAAGGGGACAGGATTTTCTTCCTACATAAGTTTATGTTTCAAAGCATTGTTATCAGTGTTACCATGACATGCCACCATCTTATTGCAGATGTTACTTTTATTTCTGTATGGTATTGCAGAAATTCCTTTCTTGCCTCCATGACATTGTGCCACAGCTAATTAGAGGATCTATAAATATATTATATATATACTTTCTAGCCACAGGATTGCACAATATTGGCACTTCTGTGAGCGTCCTCCTCCCTGGTCTCCAGTTCCAGGCAGCAAGTACCGGGCTGGAGGTGCCACAAGAAGATACACTTCCAGGTCCCCTCTTTTCTCATAGTGCTGGGGTTTTGGAGATCGGAGGCTAATATCCAATTTACGTAACTTCAGCAGTCTAAAAGATAAATGTATGGGTTAAATGAGTCACCCAGGCTCCCAGACAAAGACAGACTTTCTGAGAATGATTCATCCCATCCTAAAATAAATGTCTAAAATGAGATGCCTCAAAAAGGGCTTTTTGTGTGTCTAACTGAGTCCCAGTTAGACTGCCCAGTCCCTGGGCAGCTGTTCCCTGGGTTCTTATGAAAAGGCAATGGGCCGAACAGAGGCACTCAGTACCTTGGATGTGGTCCAAGAGGCTGCCAGTTTGACCAGGCTGACCTAATATTTAGAAATAATCTATATAAAGCTTATGCAAAATGTGTACACTGCCTGCAAGTCTTGCATACCATGTGTTTCCTTGCATACCATATGTTTCCTGTGGATGGACAGCAGGAATTTTGGCTATACTGCGATTAGGAGAAATATACTGATTTTCCACTGAATGAGGACCCAAGCTAACAAATACATTCAGATGACAAAGTGAGAGATGAAATTTCAAGGGAGCAAATGCAAAATAATGCACAACTGTGCACAGTTGTGGCAATACAGTTAGTGTTGTCAGATAGAGAAAGATCCTGGAGTCATCATGGATAGTTCTGTGAAAGCAACAGCTAACTGCTTAGAGGCAAATACAGAAATGCAAGTACGGTGCAGAGAATTATTAGGAACAGAATAAAGAACAAGACCTCTGCAAAAATCCACAATGCACTCTGTCTTGAAAACTTGCTGCCATTCTGGTCACTTCATTTCAGAAGAAATTAGAAAAATTAAAAAAGAAGAGTAGTGTTGATATACAGGGGAGGGAAAGAAACAACTTCCACAAATACAGCAGGACCCTTCAACTTGGAAAAGAAAGAGTTTGGTGGAAGTATGATAAAGATTTTTAAATTGTGAATGACATGGAGATAAATAAGGAATGATTATTCTGTATTTTTTCATTATGGAAGTATTAGAAGGAGCCCAGTGAAACTGCAAACCAAAAAATATCAAACAAAGAAAATAAGACTTTTCTTTTTTTTCTCAGACAGCACATAAATAAGTTGTGGAAACTAATTGTCACAGCATATTACAGATGCCATAACTATAAATAGGTTAAAAAAAACACATTAGACAAGTTTGAAGAAAGATCCATTGAGGGAGAGCAAACAATTGTATGGATGCAGCCTCTGACTCAGGAAATTGCTAAATGACAAGTTGCCTGAAGCCAGGAGGATATATCAAGGGAAGAATCACTCCATACTTGCCCTGTTCTTTTCTCTTGCTGAAAAGCGGCAGAAATAGCTAATGTCAGAGACCTTTGCTCCAACCCAAAATGGCCCTTCTTACAACAGCCTTCAATCTTTTTCTGATTACAGCCATCTAATTCCTATTACTGGCAACCATAAGACATTAAAGTAGACATAATTTACCCACAAGAATATTGTAGTGCTGCAAAACACCTTGGACTAATGTTTAACCAAGATGTATGTGGCTTGTAAAATGTGGCAAGAGCCACAAGCATGTGCCTGGGAGTGGAAACTACCCCTTTCTATTGGAAAGCACAAGAGAGAGCAGGAAGCCAACTAGCACTTCGGTCACATGCATTAGGGAAAAAGAGTGTGGTGTGATAGCTGGGTAATGGGGGAGACTCATGAGACCAGAAAGCGTCGTTGAAAGTTGTCAGAATAGCCCAAACCCCCAAAGATGTTGTTAAACAATGACTTACAAATACTTGTGTTCAATGAATATTATGGAGATTGCAAGGCCAGGCTCTCAGATGAGGAAATGCCAAGCTTCTGGTTGCCTGCACAGCATCAGTTTTCACAGTGGTTTCATCACTTCAGTCTTTTTTAGCAAGTTAATGTTCTAGGAGGCACAATGCTGGTACACAGTGCAATCCTTTTGAGCCCATATATGTAATCCAAAACCCATGAAACCTGATTCCTCTTACATCCAATTGATTATCGCCATTACGTAGTGTCACCATCTCTGGCTGACTGCCATCTATTACCACCCTCCTGCCCCGCATTACTCTTGTTAATGACTTTATCCAGGCCCAAGCATACACTCAAGCTTCAGGCAGGGTGGTTACCTGCTCAGCTCAGGCACTAACCATGTAACTCTGAAGGTTGTATTGAACTTTCCCATTGATGATATTGCAGTGTAATTAACCCAAGCTCAGCTGCTGTCCTCAGTCACTGCCTTGTGGACCACACAAGTCAATCTACCACCTCGTGCGAGTACTCAGCCCCATGTCCTGTTCAGCTCCTTTTTCTAGATAACTTGTGCAACTCGCACCATTGCTCAGTGATATTTTTTTATGGAGGTTTTCTGAACCAAGTGTCAAAGTAATACTGCCAGTATTGTACGAATAGATAAAAATGGACTTTGAGAAAATTTGGAGGAGCAAAATAGATACAACAAAAATATTTCTAAGCTCATGTTGATTGTTCAGAAAAAAGAAAGAAATGATATTGTTATTTTCACAATTTCAAAATGATATACCTTTTTTAAATCAGCATTTGAATCACTATTGAATCACTATTTCAAATCACAATTTTTTCAATTATTTCAGTTTGAAATGTATCTTTGTTCATTTTAAAATGTAAGTAGCCTGAAAATACAAAACATTATTTCACCCAAAAGAATTTTGTATTTTTTCATTGAATGCTAGAAAGTCTTCAGGTGTCCCAAATAGAATGGCTTCTGATTTTTCCAGCTTGACCAGAGAATCAAACACAAGTTTTCATTGCTCCTGGAGGAAAAGCTGTAAGAAATCATTTAGACATAAAATGTTTTAACCAGTGTAGTAAAATGACATTTGAAAATAAGATACAAAGTTCTGCAGAACTTGTAAAGGGGAATGTGGTTTTGCCCTTTATACAGGCTGCTATTCATATTAGTGCTGAACTAATAAAGATTGTAAGAACAGTTTTTAAATGCTTCCTTTGAGACTGGTGAATGCTTTGCTCAACTGGGATTTATTGTTCCTAGCCAGGATCTCATCACATGATTAGGATCATATTTTAGTTACCTCCCCTTAATGTACAGCAGTCGGGCTGCGTGCACGTGTGCATGCGTGTGTAGATGTCACTGTAACAGGCTGCATAAATAGAGCTGATAAGCCAACACAAAGTAGTTCTGTTTTAAAAGAGGATGAAGAATGTGGGACTAGATGGACCATTAAGTAGGAAGCTTTATCTCCAGGCTTATGTCATTGTGAAATGAGGATGTATAGCTGAGACAAAAAATTGTCTTTATGCATTATAAATGACTGAGCAGAAAAATTAGTTCAGAGGTAGATGAAATGCATGCTGATTGTAGAAATGTTTCATTTATAAATAAAAGTAGAGTGCTTGTTATTTGCTATAGGAACATGGCCTTACTTTCCTTTGCTGATAGGGCTCAGAAATTGTTACTTCTTTATAAGGAAAGAAACACAGTGTTTTAATTTTTTTTTTTTTTTTTAATTTAGAAAATCATCCCAGAGGACTTGACTTTTTAACATGACAGCAATATTTGAAAATATCAGAAAGGCAAAAGTGTAAAATACTTAAAAGTTTTCTTCCCCTTAAAACAGGAGTGAAGAACCTGTCAGTCTGGGTCAATGGCATGAGTTGCAAGTGTCTCGCACAGCGAAGAATGGTATCCTACAAGTGGACAAACAAAAGCCAGTGGAAGGGATGGCAGAGGTGAGCATATGGCATGAGTTGTCATGAATACGGCTGTTAGATTATAAAATGATTGCATGGTAAACTACACAGGCTGCTCTCATTGCTCTTAAGAGCTCAAATAAGTATACACATTAGAGCAATATTTTCTGAAGCCCAAAATTGGAAATTTGCACATGAAGTCTTCCCTCTGAGGACAGGGATCCTGTAAAGGCAGCTGAAATACAACCTTACCTGCTCTTGCCGTGCAACTGGACTCACATTTTTGTGTTCAGTTCATACATGTTCTTGAGGTTCTTTTCTTGGTACTTCGTGGTTGTGGCTAAGTCCACTGAACAACGTATGCACTATGAAATGCGTCATCTGGAGAAGGATGAAATCGAAAAATATGTGCACAAAGTCCTGTTTTTACCTCTCTCTGAATATTGTGCTGGAAAGGTAGGCCAAAAGAGAATTGTTTCTTTGTTTTTTCCTTGCAAAAGTAATTTTCAGGACAGAGTAAGGGCCGGAATATTCAGAGAGTTGATGACTTGCATTTTATTCTTCCCTGACTAAGAGGTCATAGTGAGTCAAGTTTTTAATAAGGTGAAATTTTGCTTGCAAGAATCTGAGCAGGGTATTCACTCTAAGCACTCAAATGTGTACACAGAAGTACTTTTTTATCCCAAGAACCTGAGGCTAGAACTGTTTAGAAAATGTCTTTTATTCTTTCCTAATGGAAAGTCTGGCCAGAAAACCAGACTCCAGATTCTGTTAGCAGAAGAATCTGCATTTTTTTCTGCAAACTGGGAAACTATTTAAAGCTTAGACTTTTCTTGAAAAACATAAATCAATTGAAATTCCAGTTGTCTGTCAAGAAACAGATTGAGTGGGAAACATTCAAACAGAGCAGTCGAGACTTCTTTAGATAGATGGGCCAAGATGAAGACTCCCATTTTTTTTTTCTCTAAGTGAGTGCTGCAGTGTAACTGCAGAAGGAGGTTGTCTGGGAGCTGCCAACAAAGAAATCACAGGAGCTTCTGCAGGACTGGAATTACACAGTAATCCTGTCCTTAGCTGTTAAACATCTTCCAGTTCACTCCAGGACCCTGACTAATCCCATCAGGTATCCTGAGCAACTGCTTCTGGTAACTAATACAAACCCAATAGGTCTTTCATTTAGCCCCGTATCTTGCTATGGATTAGCTTTTCAGATGTTGGAAACATTAAATGAGTCTCTGTTCCATGGACTTTACTCTGATTTTAACTTTATGAACCTCATTCTGGTCCTAGATTCACATCAGTGTACCTCAAGTCATTGCAAATAGAGATAAATGTGCAGTCAGAAGTCAGAATGAGTCAGTCTTTCTTTCTTCCTTCGGTTTTCCCATTTTGAAATACTTGAGATTTCTCAGCTAGCTCTGATTACTATAAAGCACAGTCAGTAGAGAGTGTCCTACGGTGGCTTTCTTGAGAGAACTGTACAAAGAAATGCAATTAACAGAAGTAATGAGGCATTAAAGTAAGCTATAACATCTAATGTAAGCTAATCTGAAGATACAAGCATGGTTCCAGCTACTCTAATAAAATGTTATTCCTGTGTTTCTTGCAGGGGGCTTTCACACAGATTAAGTGCAGCTCTGAAATATTTATTGGTCGAATCCCTAGTCATGATGCTGTGAAGAAGAATTCTGGGATCCTCAGGCCCTTCAGTGGGAGCATCCAGAAGGTATGTGCCCAGAGTAACACACTGGAGGCATTTATTTTCATCTCGTCATATATCCTGTCCAGTGGACACTTTAGGTGAAAACCTGCCCTTATAGCACTGGCAATATTCAAAATAATCCAAGATTTCACCTCAGAAGCACCACAAAGTGCTTAAACATGTATTTCACAGTGAAAAGTCATTCTAACTTTAATAGCCAGTAAATATTACCACTGCCATTCTCCCTATTAATTTCCATACTCTACTAATAAGTAAGTAAAAGCCATATGGGATCAAATTCAGAATGATGCATAAAGCTATGTCAATATTAGAGTCCTCAGTGTGCCCTTTAGCATCATATATAAATAAATGAACAGAAGAAATGCTCAAATACTTGAATGTATGCACAATGAGGCAGCTAAATGTGTGATGTAACCAATACAGTAATGAGTGAAAAAGAAGGTGCAAATTAAAGTAGATCCCAGTCCAGCTAGTGTATTTTTATACCACACATCAGTTGCTCACCTCACTGCCTTCCACTCTTATGCTTTTATATGGGGCATGTGAATGGAGATCTTTTTCATTGTTGGCAGACTTTAGGGATGATGTTCCGGTACGGTCAGCTGTGCATTGGTGCAATTCTTTTCTAGAAAATAAATCTGTAAATTCATAAAATAGTCCTAATAAGTACTCAAAAGAAAGTTCAAACTGAACTAACATTTGCTCTCCCTAGATTAGGCATACTTTGGATAAAGCTGAAAGGTTGACCCCTGAATCCTCAGAGTTTAAAATGAGTAAATTATTGCATCAAATTTAATTAACAAAGAAAAAAAACTAGTAGTGCATCGCTTAATAAATGGTCAAGGACAGAAAGGTAATTGCAATTCAGTGTAAATGGTTTCATCACTTGGTCCAACATTTTTCAGTATCTTTGTCAGCTATCTAGCAGAAAACCTGAAGTACAAGAAAACTGGGGGAGTGTGTAACAGGTCAGTCACACAAACATCTTTGGAAAGGTAGGCTTGACTAAATACTGTGCATTTTGGAGAGCAAGATAGGGAGCTTTGGAGCAATGAACATAGGTCACACTTACGAAGTGAGGGGTTGTACCCTAGAGTACAGAGGCATTGATAAGGATTAGGAAACGCTGAGTGTGAACTCTTACTTCTGTGATGTAGTTAAGAAGGTGGATTTGCCTTCTTAGAGGCCTGAATTGGGAAGTCAAGGAAGCGTATCGCCTGCCTTTTGGGCACTGGGAGACTATCCCCTGCCTTCTTGCCACCAGGTAGAAAGAGGGGACCCAAGCGACGGGGGGGAATGGAAACAGGTCCCTGCTCGGGGTGCCAGGCGAACCCCCGCCTGGTCTCCCTCACCTTCCCAGTTGCCCTTACACAACAGATATGGGGCCCTGGAACTTGAGGGCCAGGCAAACGAGGATGTAGATGAAGGTCCATCCAGGGGGTTGCCTAGGGTGAGGCAGTCAGCCCCACGCATTACGACTGCCTCTGCTAAGAAAAAAAGGAGGGTAATTGTCGTAGGCGATTCCCTTCTGAGGGGAACAGAGGGCCCAATATGCCGACCAGACCCATCCCACAGGGAAGTCTGCTGCCTCCCTGAGGGCTGGGTCAGAGACATTACTAGGAAACTCCCTGGTCTGGTACGGCCTTCCGACTACTACCCGCTATTGGTTATACAGGCTGGCGGTGATGAGGTTGCAGAGAGAAGTCCAGAAGCGATCAAAAGGGACTTCAGGGCACTGGGGTGACTGGTTGAAGGATCAGGAGCACAGGTAGTGTTTTCCTCAATCCCTACAGTGGCAGGGAAGAATACTGAAAGGAACAGGAAAACACACCAGATCAACACGTGGCTCAGGGGCTGGTGCCATCGGAGGAATTTTGGTTTTTTTGATCATGGGGAGGTCTACACGGCACTGGGCCTGCTGGCGACAGATGGAGTCCAGCTATCTCACAGGGGGAAAAGGATCATTGCTCATGAATTGGCGGGGCTCATTGAGAGGGCTTTAAACTAGGTTTGAAGGGGGAAGGGGATAAAACCAGGCTCACTAGAGATGAGCCTAGGGGTGGCATGCCAATGCCAGGGGCGGAATCGATAGCCCAGCTCAAGTGCATCTACACCAATGCACGCAGCATGGGCGGCAAACAGGAGGAGCTGGAAGCCATTGTGCAGCGGGAGAGATATGACTTAGTCGCCATCACAGAAACATGGTGGGGTGACTGTCATGACTGGGGTGCTGCAATGGATGGCTATAGACTCTTCAGAAGGGACAGGCGAGGAAGGAGAGGCGGTGGGGTGGCCCTGTATGTTAGGGAGTGTTTCGATTGTCTAGAGCTCAACGATTGTGATGATGGTACGGTTGAGTGTTTATGGGTAAGGATGAGGGGGAAGGCCAACGAGGCAGATATCCTGCTGGGAGTCTGTTACAGAACACCCAACCAGGATGAAGGGGCGGATGAAGCGTTCTACAAGCGGCTGGCAGAAGTCTCTCAATCGCTAGCCCTTGTTCTCGTGGGGGACTTCAACTTCCCGGACGTCTGCTGGAAATACAACACGGCAGAGAGGAAGCAGTCTAGGAGGTTCCTGGAGTGTGTGGAAGACAACTTCCTGGCACAGCTGGTAAGTGAGCCTACCAGGGGAGGTGCCTCGCTCGACCTGCTGTTTACAAACAGAGAAGGACTGGTGGGAGATGTGGTGGTCGGAGGCCGTCTTGGGCTTAGCGACCATGAAATGATAGAATTCTCGCTTCTTGGTGAAGTAAGGAAGGGGGGCAGCAAAACTGCAACCATGGACTTCCGGAGGGCGGACTTTGGCCTGTTCAGGACGCTGGTTGAGAGAGTCCCTTGGGAGACAGTCCTGAAGGGCAAAGGGGTCCAGGAAGGCTGGATGATCTTCAAGAAGGAAGTCTTAAAGGCGCAGGAGCAGGCTGTCCCTGTACGCCGTAAGAAGAACGGGCGGGGAAGACGACCGGCCTGGCTGAACGGGGAGCTCTTGCTGGGACTCAGGAAAAAAAGGACAGTTTACCACTTGTGGAAGAAGGGGCAAGCAACTCAAGAAGAGTACAGGGATCTCGTTAGGTCATGCAGAGAGGAAATGAGAAAGGCAAAAGCCCAGCTAGAACGCAATCTGGCCGCTGTCGTTAAAGACAACAAAAAAAGAGTTTTTACAAATATATTAATGACAAGAAGAGAGCCAGGGAGAATCTCCATCCTTTATTGGATGCGGGGGGGAACATTGTCACCGAGGATGAGGAAAAGGCTGAGGTACTCAATGCCTTCTTTGCCTCAGTCTTTAACAGGCAGACCAGTTATCCTCAGGGTATTCAGCCCCCTGAGCTGGAAGACAGGGACGGCGAGCAGGATGAACCCCCCATAACCCAAGAGGAAGCAGTTAATGACCTGCTACGCCACCTGGATGCTCACAAGTCTATGGGGCCGGATGGGATCCACCCGAGAGTGCTGAGGGAGCTGGCGGAGGAGCTTGCCAAGCCACTCTCCATCATCTATCAGCAGTCCTGGTTAACGGGGGAGGTCCCGGACGACTAGAGGCTTGCCAATGTGACGCCCATCCACAAGAAGGGCCGGAAGGAGGATCCGGGGAACTACAGGCCTGTCAGCCTGACCTCGGTGCTGGGGAAGATTATGGAGCGGTTCATCTTGAGGGCACTCACAAGGCATGAGCGGGACAACCAGGGGATCAGGCCCAGCCAGCACGGGTTCATGAGAGGCAGGTCCTGCTTGACCAACCTGATCTCCTTCTATGACCAGGTGACCTGCCTAGTGGATGAGGGAAAGGCTGTGGATGTGGTCTACCTGGACTTCAGCAAGGCCTTTGACACCATCTCCCACAGCATTCTCCTAGAGAAGCTGGCGGCTCACGGCTTAGACAGGTGTACTCTTCGCTGGGTCAAAAACTGGCTGGACGGCCGGGCCCAGAGAGTTGTGGTGAATGGAGTTCAATCCAGTTGGCGGCCGGTCACGAGCGGTGTTCCCCAGGGCTCAGTATTGGGGCCGGTCTTGTTTAATATCTTTATTGATGATCTGGATGAGGGGACTGAGTGCACCCTCAGGAAGTTTGCAGACGACACCAAGTTGGGCGGGAGCGTTGATCTGCTCGAGGGTAGGAAGGCTCTGCAGAGGGACCTGGACAGGCTGGATCGATGGGCCCAGACCAACTGTATGAGGTTCAACAAGGCCAAGTGCCGGGTCCTGCACTTGGGCCACAACAACCCCAGGCAATGCTATAGGCTTGGGGAAGAGTGGCTGGAAAGCTGCCTGTCAGAAAAGGACCTGGGGGTATTGGTCGACAGCCGGCTGAACATGAGCCGGCAGTGTGCCCAGGTGGCCAAGAAGGCCAATGGCATCCTGGTCTGTGTCAGAAATAGTGTGGCCAGCAGGAGTAGGGAAGTGATCGTGCCCCTGTACTCGGCCCTGGTGAGGCCGCACCTCGAATACTGTGTTCAGTTTTGGGCCCCTCACTACAAGAAGGACGTTGAGGTGCTGGAGCGTGTCCAGAGAAGGGCAACGAGGCTGGTGAGGGGTCTGGAGAACAAGTCTTATGAGGAGCGGCTGAGGGAACTGGGGTTGTTTAGCCTGGAGAAGAGGAGGCTGAGGGGTGACCTCATGGCTCTCTACAACTATCTGCAAGGAGGTTGTAGCGAGGTGGGTGTTGGTCTCTTCTCCCAAGTAACTAGCGATAGGACGAGAGGAAATGGCCTCAAGTTGCACCAGGGGAGGTTTAGATTGGATATTAGGGAAAATTTCTTCACCAAACAGGTTGTCAAGCATTGGAACAGGCTGCCCAGGGAAGTGGTGGAGTCCCCATCCCTGGAGGTATTTAAAAGACGCATAGATGAGACACTTAGGGTCATGGTTTAGTGGACATGGTGGTGTTGGGTCAACGGTTGGACTCGATGATCTTAGAGATCTTTTCCAACCTTAATGATTCTATGATTCTATTAGTTGTCTGTTGTGTTCACACATAGCAGGATTTTGGAGAATTGTATAGAAATAAAGCTATAAACATCACCAAGTACTGGAAAATATGCCATGTATAGAAAGACTTAAGATCTCAATCTGTTTAGTTTACCTAGATAAGGTTAAGAATTTACTTTTTTGTGGTCTGCTAATTTCTACATGAGGATGAGCTTTCTTTGAGTAGCTGGCTTTGAAATGATGCAGAAAAAGGCACGATGAGAAACAATGGCTGGAAGCTGAAGATAGTTTAAGTCCAGAAATAAGATACACATTTTTAAGAGTGGGGGCTTGTTAACCTCTGGAACAATGTAGCCAAAAGTTAGAAATAAGCTGAAAAGGTAGTGGATTCTTCGCTGTTCCATCTTTATGACAGGACTGGATGTTTTTCTGCTGTTGAACTTGTTTAGTGCTGATTCAAACAGACTATATATGCTCGATGCAACTCCTTCCCCTGGTAGGCCCCCCTAAGGTACATCATCTGAGTTATGCAGGAGCCAGAGTAACTGTTACAATTCTCACTTCTGGCCTTAATATCTATTTGTTTGTGAAAATAGACTTCTTATTTTGATGTAGCTGAGATCAGAAGCTGTACCCACATGTAATCTCTCTGCCAAGATATCAGCTGAGATTATACAAATGTCGGTTTAGATTGGAGAACATATGTTGCTGACACATTAGAAAAATCCCAACATTTAACAATTCTCTTTGGTTTATATACAGTTTTGTGAAGTCATTAATTATGTTTTTCATCCATTCTTAACTCTAGCTTCTTTCAGGCAAGATGAGATACTAGAAAGCAATAGAAAATGTGAAAAGCAAGCTGTTCTGCTTAGTATTTCTGTTATCAACACTAGTCCTCTGGGGGGTTTCCTGATCTCAGAAATGCTTTTCCTCAGCAGTGCTCATCTAATTTTACAGTCCTAGCTCACGGCTCAGCTACAAAGCATTGCGCCAGTGTTCAGACACGACTGGTAAATCCCACACAGCTTCTCTCCATATGGGGGTTGCCTAAGGCTGTGTCACAAAACACAAAAGAAATTCATCTCCAACAAGTCAGGGTGAGCAACAGAATGAGTTGGACCTCTGCAACTGGAAAACACTCATCACAAGAAATAGGTTTTTGGCGAAGTTTTGAGGCTTACCTTTTTCTGAAGTCTGTTAGAGAAGTCTTCTGCCTAACAGTGCAATACTGAAAATTTGGAAGGTTTTAGTATGCATTTTCCTTCCTTCCTTCCTTCCTTCCTTCCTTCCTTCCTTCCTTCCTTCCTTCCTTCCTTCCTTCCTTCCTTTCTTTCTTTCTTTCTTTCTTTCTTTTTCTTTCCTTTTTTTTTTTAACACATAGATTATCTTGAATGACCAGGCAATCGATGTGAAACACGATTTCACTTTTGGAGTCAACCTAGCGAATGCTGCCCACCCCTGTGTGAGCTCACCATGTGCAAATGGAGGCACCTGCGTTCCCAAGGACAGCTATGAATGTGACTGTGCCCTGGGCTTCAATGGGCAACATTGCCAAAAAGGTAACGATGGCTGCATTTCAATCCAGAGATCCAGAGTCGATCACAAAAATAAGAGAGGTTTAGCACCTACAGCTGCTGTTGTACACATCCCTTGAACTAGAAACCCTGGAGGCCAGAGCTCCCTTTGCATCTGTGCACATTCCACATACCCAGGGAAGAATTTGTTTTGTTATTTAGGAACATCGTAACTGTTATCCCAGCACAGAGCTATGATCCATAGATAGCAGCCTGGTGTCTGGTTGCTCATGGTGGCCAACACTGAACACTTCAAACACCTCCCTAATTATGCAGTGCTATACAAAGGGGGAATTCCTGCCAACATCCTCCAGCCAGTGATTATGTTACATCCTGAAGCATGAGGATTGATAACCCTTGTAATTTTATCCTCTCTAGTGCTAACAACAAACACTGTTCTCATATATGGAAAGGTCTAATCCTTTTTTAGATGCTTACTCTGATGGTAATTTCACCATCTGCACAAATCCTGCCTTGGTATGGCAACAGAGACCACCAAGGAGGAAAACCTGCCCAGACGTGTGTCATTCTTCTTTCCTCAGAGCCACTGTAATAGTTCAAACCTTAGATTCAGGACAGTGTTCAGCTTGCTTAAAAAACGTTAAAAAAAATGCACTTTGGGTTATTCCACTAGATGGAGATGTTTCCCTTCTATCAGGCTTGATCTTGAAAAATTCCTAAGGGAACATTTTGCAACGTAACAGCAAACTAAGTTCAAAAAAGCTGAGTGACATTATTGTCTTCACCCACTCTTCCATTTCTCACAGGCACAAACTTCAAAGTAAAAAGTAGTGGTTTTGGTTATATTGTGATGAATAGATTGGCCTTTTCTTCCCAAAAAGACAATATATTAGAACAAAAACATTTTATTAAAAAACTATCCAAGAAAGCCCTTCGTTTATGTTATTGTGGTCTAACTAATAGCTGGAGCAACATCATTTATCCTGACTTCTATGTGGGGAGGAAGGAGAATTGCAATTTTGGCTTTCTAGATATGTGCAGAGTGCTAAGCTCCTGACTTCAAGACGGTATTTGCAGCAATACCAAGGTCTCCAGGGGGAGTCAAGGCAAGTGAATGCTTTGCAGCTTGGGTGTGTGACTGCCTGCCCGTTCAATGAGCTCCTGTGCATTGCTTGGGCCACAGCTCCTCACCGCTCGTCTACTTCTGACCTGTGCTAAGCCCTGAGAGCAGTGTGCCAAGCTGCCCGCTGCTGCACCTGCCTCATGGGCACCGGCAGTGCTGCCGCTCGGCTGGCATGCTGCTGCTCTCCTCCCTGTTGTAACCTGAATGGGCGTCCAAGCTTTCAGTCTGAAGTGCCTTGCACCTTTGGCTTAGACTGGATCCTGGGCGTTGCTTCCTTTGTGAATCCAACCTTAATTCATTTTTAAGAGTGTCCAAAAGCACGAGTCATCTGTCTTCTGTTCCTGCTGCCTGTGGTTGCTGTTCAAGTGCCTCTCAACTCCCCTGCACTTGTGCAGCCTCGGCTGCCACCAAAAATCCAAGTTTTTGCTGATGGATGTGCAGAGAGCATGGAGGTCCCGCCTCCTGAACCTCAGTCCAGGACAGCCCTGATGAACCTGGAGCAGATTTCTCAAAATAATCATTACCTGTGTTTCTTCGGTAGGGTGTAGACACGGCTAAGGCAGGATGTATGTGTGTATCCACTCCTACTTCAGAACAGGGTTTTGATTAGTGCACTCAGAGGATATGTGAGAGGCTGAAAGTGCAATCTCCATCCTGCTTGCTGGTGGGCTGCTGTAACCCCACACCCTGAAAAAACAAAGTGCTTGTTGAGGGACTGTGCCTCATTCTCCAAAATTATACATGCCACTTACAAAAACTCAACTTAAATGATACTGGTATGAAATGTGTCAGATATTGATTGATACTGTAATGGATCGTTGGCCAAGGATTCAATAGAGTTTCTGCTGGCATTGCTGTGTTTTATATCTTCTGTCCAAGCTGTGGGAAGCGTTAAAGGTATTTATTACTTAATTGTAAGATGGAGTAGAACAGCAAACTGTTGCTTTCCCCTGGTTAGAGCTGATCCCTGCATAAACCATGGTGAGTCACTGGGATTTGAAAACTAGGACTAGTAGAGGGGTTTGGTGCTGGTCCTACCTGACTGTACCTTTGTGTGTTTTGAGTAGGCAAATATAAATACTTGGGCAAAACACTAATAAAAAAGTGCTACCTTCATAGGTGATTATAGTTGCCTATGCAAAAGGGAAGCGGGGATCACACATTTGCAGAAAGGTGGGCATGAAACTGGACAATCATTGGAAGAGAGACTTTTATGCTATAGAAAAATAAAACCAGAATGTTCTTGTTTTGTTTTGTGCTGACTCACTGCAGAGTGTGGAAGTTACTGCCTAAACAGTAAGTACTGCAAATTATGTGAAAACTGCTCTGTCATTGTGCGTCTGTGTCTGCTCTAGCAAGCTGGATGCTGGATTTCCATTAAGCCTGGCAAGCTTCTGTCAATAAGCCAAAATATTTTCTGGGGTTATATAGTACTTCCTTAAACTTCGTCCTGTTGATATTTTAAACTGCATCCAGAGCACCTGCCAAGCGCAGAGTGGTGGCTGTAGAGCTGGTCCCTGTATTCGCAAAGCAGCAAGGCCAGGCAGCCGGCTGAGTGCTTTGTAGGGGTAGGTGTTACTTCAGGCTGCCCTGCAGTTCAGAGCTCACTCCCGCTTGTCATGAGAGCTTTGGTGCCTCTCTGCCAAATTGTGATGAGCAGAGAGTGAAGGTGTTTAGTCTTAGATCTTACTGGCCCTATTCCCTTCCAGTTGCAAAGATCCTGCATGCATCAAGGGTACTGCTAAAATTTACTTGGTTTTCTAGGGTCAAATTCAGTGCAGCAAGTGAAGAGCATACAGAAGAGCAAGCAGACATAAATGCCCATCAAGCTCCGTAGAGGAAATCAGAGTGCTAGAGCAAGGGCAAAGGCTGCTGCATGGCACAGGCACCTCCCCCTGCTGAAGGCAAGAGCAGTGGGGCTCTAGTGCCAGTGCGGGATGTGATGGGGGAAGAGGGCCCCTATCGTGCTCTGCTGCCATCCGCCGTGGTCAGAGACTGTCTGGTGCAGACAGCGTCAGACCTGGCGAGGAATGTCTGGCCGAGTGTAACACGTCTTTTGCAATCTTCCAATGACGCTGGCAGGCTGCAGGCTGTAGGCTGTGGACGGCCTGTGGTGGTTTCTTTAGACACATTAGGCAGCTTTCCTGATTTCACTACGGATGAAAACAAGCATTTGTCACTATCTAAAATTCTCAGTCTTGGCACTTAAAGCTAAATTTCATATTGCTGTTGGTGGCTGCCAGACTACACCAATTGTTGCATATCTGTGTAACAGTGAGCTCTTAAAGCCCAGCCAGCCTCTGCATTGCACAAAGAAAGCAAGCATCCATGCCCTGAAAAGCTTGAAATTTATATAGATGGGATTAGCTGTGGGTTGAAGGGATTAGTTCTCAGAAAGAAAATAGGATGAAGTCAGCTATTTTAAGGAATTTATAAAACTGGCTTATATTAATGCAGCAGTCAGTTATGAGAGATCAGCAGCAAACTGTAGGATGTTCACTCGAAAGAAAATCTATTCAGGCCAGTGCTCATAGCCTACCGAAGGCTCTATATCAGGGATGTTCAGTGATTTATATCACACATCTGAGTTATTTTGCCAAAGTTTTCTCCATGGGCAGCAGTATGCCAGCTCCAGGTCTGGTTGCAATGCGTGCTGCTGTCCCAGCAGCTGTACACCACAGCTGTACCAGGGGCTGTCCCTAGAGAAATGGGAGATGCTGTGTGTGGGACACCGGTGAGGTCTGAGCAAGACTCACCTTCCAAGGCAGCACTGCAGCATGTCGAATGCATGCGCCAAGAGGCTTTGCAGCCTCTGTCATACAGCCTTTAGCATAGTCTCAGTTGCTTTCAATAGGCCTAAAGTTATTAGGGGCACCCTGGATGTCCTCCCCCTGCACTGCTCCCCAGAGGTGAGCCCTGAGCGGCAGCAGCTGCTCTGTGCAAAGACACATACATGAAAGGAGAAAATGGTTGCCTGTGCAGCCTCGCTGCCTCACTTTGCAGGTGCGAGAGGTCCCAACACGTGCTCTGCACATGGTGCTCTATTAGGAGCCGGGGACGAGTTTCTTAAAGAACAAAAGGTGGTTAAAGCATAAGCTTTGGCAGGAGGGTGGCTTGAACCACACAGAGAACCATGGAACGTGGAAACAGGGTTAAAAATAAAATTTGCAACATCTTCCCAATACTACATTTAGGTACAAACTGGCTGTGCCTTTTTGCAAACCAGAGTGAGTTCAGCTTGGTTCTGTGCCACAGGCAGGTACCTGCCAATGCAGGAGTAAATCAATAAAACAGTCTTGTCTTTTTTTCCTTCCATTTCCATGTCAGCTAACTGACATGCTTTTTTTTTTTTTTTAACTTTTCAGCCATTACAGAAGCAATTGAAATCCCACAATTTATTGGTCGCAGTTACCTCACATATGATAATCCAGATATACTGAAAAGGTAACATATCTCCTGTGAACATAAATGATTGTGCTGTTTGTTTACTATTATAATGCTAGGAGCCTCATGTGGGAGGATGTTGTATATTTAAGCATTTTTAAGCTGTATTTGCCATATTTCTAAATTTCAGGAAAAATTACATTTTCTATGCATATGCTTATGGCTCAATTTGTTATAATATCCGAGCATCTTGCAACCTTTAAAGAAATGGCATGCACGGCGTACATCTGACATGGAGAAGGACTGGTGTGCACTTTCTGAGAACAAAGAACAGACATACAGAGCCCATATCCATGAAGAGACTAAGGATTTTAACTCCTGCTTTAGCCTAAAATTTAGGTCTTCAAACTTCTTTTTGGCTGCTCTGTACCCTAGAAGATGCCCAAATTCCAGCAAATTTTGAGTTGTTCCAAAAAATTCCTCCATCTGCCTGTATTTCAGCCACTGGCTAGGGAAGGCTTCGCAAATGTCCTCACCTGCAGCTCGGTACCTCTCACCTACCAGGACTTTCTGATTTGCCCTTTTTATGTTTCTTCCACTGGCCTCTGAGGGCAACAAACCTATTGGACATTCTCAAAATTTGCTTGTTAGACTGGATTTCACAGAAGGCTTGGGGAGAAAAAGTATTTTCTCTTATTTGTGTGGAGTAACCCAGTAGCTATTGTGTTTTGGATTCTGGAGGGCCAAGTTTAATTCCCCCCACTCTGAAATGCTGGAAATAGGGATGTGAACCAGAATCCTTCACAAGTCAGCGCGTAGGTGAGTTGCAAGACAGTAACCAGCAAGACCAGCAGAGAAGAAATACTGCCATCATCTTTTAGGTTTGTTTGAAAGAAGACTGTCCTAGTTCAATATTTTACTATTATTTCCTTCTTTTACATTAAACAGGGTATCAGGATCAAGAACGAATGTGTTCATGAGGTTTAAAACCACAATGAAGGAAAGTCTTTTGATGTGGAGGGGAGACAGTCCCATGCGACCTAACAGTGATTTCATTTCTCTAGGCCTTCAAGAAGGAGCATTAATATTCAGGTAAACTATTACTTCCTTATTTTTATTGCACGCAGTACACTCAGTGGTTGAAAGAATTGCCACAACACATCTAGTGCATTTGTCCTTTGGTATATTGCGAGACAATTACAACCTCAAGGTTTTGTTCAGTGATAGGTCCTGGTTTTGTCTGGGAAAGGATGTGAGTTGAAGAGGTAACATGCTGTCAGCTTTGCATCATTCCTGCTCCCTCCCTCCATACAAATTCTTAAAACATCAGATTTTTTAGCATGGTTTTCTAAAAGTCACCCTATGAGGGTACAAGTACTGTCAGTAACTCCCCCCATGCCTCTTGAAGCACTTGCCATCTCAGTTAAGCAGAGCAGGTGTAGGGTTTGCAGAGAGAGCAGGGGTCAAGGAAAAACCCTGCTGATGCCCATGCTCACCGCAGGCTCACTCTTCATCCGGCACTGGAGAGTGCACATGGGAGCAGGACTCCCACCTTCTCAAACCCCAAAATATCCAGCCCTGTGACACAAACCCAGCTGGCACCAGGCTTTGCTACTGCCAACATCCACCAAACCACTTGTTTAAGAAACAAATAATATTAGTGTCAAAAAGCTGAAACTGGGGAGTGTTGGGAAATATCTGAACTTGTGTTCTCTCTCTCCAGAATCGCTTTCTCCCTTGCAGACACTTAGGTAGACTCCATGCAACTTTTTGCATGGTGCTTTTTGGGACTCCTGCCTTTTGAAAGCCATATCTTTCCTCATGATCCCCTTTTAGGTTGTGTAAGACAAATATTGAAACAGCAAACTACAAATGCCATCATTATTACGGATTGTTGTGAGATACTGTTGATTAAATGACAATGATTTTGTTAATCATTTAAGCTAATTTGAAGCTACCTTTTACTTGACTTACATGGTGGTTGTTTGCTACCATGGACACATAGCCCACATTGCACATTTCTATTTAACTTAATTTCTTTAAAGCTGTTTTCTTGTGGTTTCTTGTGGTTAACTTTGCAAAAACTCTTAGCTTCCTCATTGTTTTACAAACTAGGAACAGACTCTGCAGAAATAGTGCATTTTGTAAATGTCTTTGGGAGAGCCTGTCTTTCCAAGATGCTGGGTAGTAAGTGACTGGTCTATTCTGTTTTCTAGGCACGGTGCATTTTTATTAGGGTTGTTGGTATCCCCAAAAGACAAAGATACACAAAGGTTTTAGACTGAAACAGCTGAATTTTATTGAGATATCTGTACATTCCGCACGCATTTAGGAAGGTGTAAAATTAAGATCCCAAATTAAAACTCTCATAAACACTCACTGCATACTGAAAGGGAGCACTGAAGAAGATAGTGAAAGGACAAATACAAAAAAAAAGTATCATCATCTTTCAGAAAGAGCGATCCTCATGTTACTTTTGCAACTTTTGAGAGGTGAGGTCAGGAGAATATCCAGGACTGTGAACTTGAATTGGTCAGAAGTATTTTCGTGCCCAAAATACGTTATCTGTGTTCTGGTCCAGTTTGAAATTCAAAACACCCCTTTTCTTTCCCATTTCCTGTGGCTTAGCAGAGTAGGTTCCCTTTACAGTGTAGCTGCTGCTGTAAATCCTTTATGTTGTTCTCTGCTTCTGTAGAAGTTTATATCACTATTCTAGGGGATCTCTATTCATTAGGGATATGAATCTAATTTTTGTAACCAAAGGTCTAACACTTAGATACAATCCTGAACACCCAAATCCTTCTGTAGCTCTCAACCTAGACTGGTATCTGCATCCTGGGTAAAAGGAGATGCTTGTTTGAGACTCACTTAAGCCTCTGTGGAGGAGTCAAATTTAGGACAACTGTTTTGCTCTGGGCAGCTCACAACTTAACGTGCTGTTCTCAAGTACCTAACCCTGGCCATGAAAGTAATTCCAGGTTCAGTCTTTTCTGAAGAGATGATGTTAGCTTTAAACTCTCAAGCTTGGTACAGGCAGAAGGCCAGCAGCGGCAGCTCAGGCTAATTCATCCTGCTTATTTAGGCAGCTGAGCACCCAATAGCTCACTGTGTTGTAGCATCTACCTCACCTTCGTGACGGTTGGCCCAAGTGTCTGAGACCCAGAAATTAAGATGCCTGAAGTGTAAACATGATGGGGGCATTATGTCTGCTGAGTAATTTTAATAGCAGCAAACACAAAGAAATAATCAGAGATGCAACTGAAGCAGAGAACTTCATGATTATCTTTGCATTTACATCATTAGGCTTCATCCTTTCTAACATCACAGGTCTCAACCTTAGGTATAATTCAAATGATTTGTAGATCTGTTATAGGGCACATGCTTAGTTGCTCTTGTAATAGTTTATTTATTAACCATGTTTGCAACCTCCCACTCCTCTCTCCCATTAATCATAGCTACAATTTGGGCAGCGGTATTGCTTCCATAATGGTGAATGGCTCTTTCAGCAATGGCCGGTGGCACAGAGTCAAGGCTGTTCGGTAAGTGGCCACACTTCATCTCAGAGGTGTTTTGGAGACACCCTGCCATTAAAGGTGCTGGCTGGGATGGGTCAGGAGCTGAACTGTTAGCAACTTGGCTGTTTCAGGACAATGTACACAAAGATTATTGTATTAGAGGTGATCTTTAACACCACCTCAGAACCTGACTCTTCTGCCCTCTTCCCTAGCTGTGCAATTTACTTCTTTCCCAGTTTTTTTCTCCTCCAGAAATGTGTCCCCCACCTTTTGCAGGTCTCTGACATATTAGTCACTGGAAAAAACCCTGAAGGGTCTGGATTGCCATAGCACACCGCTGTCTGTGGGGCTCCCCAACATTGGTCCCAAGCCTT